>NW_022589729.1:5157781-5221939 GCF_004348235.1 Phoca vitulina
TATATATATATATATATATACCACATCATCTTTATCCATTCATCTGTTGATGGACATCTTGGCTCTTTCCATAGTTTGGCCATTGTGGACATTGCTGCTATAAACATCAGGGTGCATGTACCCCTTCGGATCACTACATTTGTATCTTTGGGGTAAATAACCAGTAATGCAATTGCTGGGTCGTATGGTAGCTCTGTTTTCAACTTTTTGAGGAACCTCCATACGGTTTTCCAGAGTGGCTGCAAGAATGGCAAATTTCTGAAGATAAACTTGCCATAGGAACCACAGCCCATGAAAGTAGGTCAGGATCTGCACATTGAACCTAAACAGGGGAGTTGCATCCTAAAATAAAAGATTTAAATGGAATCCAGACTTTCCTAACACAATAATTAAAATGTCCAGGATACAATAGAAAATCACCTATTTTAACAAGAACCAGGAAAATCACAATTTGAATGGCAAAACATAATCAAATGACGGCCACACCAGGATGACAGAAATGTTAGAATTATCTAACAAGGATTTAAAAATAGCCATCCTAAAAAGCCTTCAGTATACAATTACAAATTCTTTTGAAACAAATGGGAAAAAAAAAACACAGAAAATCTCATGAAAGAAATAGAAGTTTTTTAAAAAGAACTAAATGGAAATTATAGAACTGAAAAAAAAAATAACAGAAATTTTAAAACTTGCTGGATATACTTAATAGTACAGTTGAGATAACAAAGGACAGAATTGGTGAATTGGAATACAGATCAATAGAACTTACCTAATCTGAGCAATAGAGAGAAAACAGATTGGGAAAAAATATGAACAATGCCCCAGGCACCTCTGCAACCATACCAAAAGAACCAAATATCACAGAAGGAGAGGAGAAACAGACTAGGGCAGAAAGAGTATTTGAAGAAACAACATCCCAAATGTGATAAAAGACATGCATCTATTGACTCAAGAATCTAAGCAAACTCAAAATAGGATAAAATCAAAGAAATCCACCCCAAGACACATCATAATTAAACTTCCAAAAACGAAAGACAAAGAAAACAGTCTTGAGAGCATTCAGAGAGAAATAATGTATTACTTATAGAGAAAAAATTCAAATGAAAACAAACTTCTCATCTGAAACCATAGAAGCTATTTTTGAAGTGGTGAAGGAAAAGAACTGTCAGTCACAAATTCTCTATCTGAGGAAACTATCCTTCTGAAATGAACAGGAATAAAGGCATTCTCAGGTGACGGAAACTAAAAGAATTTGTTATTAGCAGACCTACCCTTAGAGAATGGCTAAAGGAAGTTTAACAGAAAGAAGGAAATCTTAGAGCAGCCAGAAGGAAGGAAGAACAATAGAAAGAGCAGAAATATGGGTATATATAATAGACAATCCTTTTCATCTTGAGTTTTATGAGGCATATTTGATTGAAAAATTGTTAACACCTCATACTCAAGGCAATGATATTTAAAAATAGTAAAGATAAAGGACATAAATGGAATTAAGGCCCACACTTCAGTCGAAGTAGAAAAATGTTGTTTTTCAGTAGGCTGTGACAAGTCACATATGTATATTGTAATACCCATAGCACTAAAAGAACTAGAAATATAGAAACACAAAAATGCTGTAAACAATTAAGATGGAATCCTAGAAAATGTTCGAGTAACCAACAGGAAGGTGAGAAAAGAAAAATAGAAGAATAAGCAATAGAGGAAACAAAAAAGAAACAAATAATAAAATGGCAGACTAAAGCTTGAACATATAAATACTTACTCTAAATGTAGAACATATAAATAGGTCAATTAAAAGGCAGAGATTGGCAGCGTGGATTAAGAAAAGACATGTATGCAACCCCACTATGTGTGGTTTACAAGAAACTGAACCCTTCTCAAATTATCTTGAGGTTAGTCTCATAAAAATGCTTAAAACAGGTAAAAACAGAAGAAAGAAAGAAAAAGAAAGAAAGAAGAAAGAAAGAAAGAAAGAAAGAAAGAAAGAAAGAAAGAAAGAAAGAAAGAAAAGAAAGAAAGCAAACAAGCTATAGATTATTATCTCTCATGAACTTAGAAGCAAAAATCCTCAACAAAATATTAGCAAATCTAATCCAACAATATATTTTTTGAATTTCACAAGGAATCATAAAATATGTGGTCTTTTTTAAGACTGGCATCATTTACTTATCAGTAGATTAGTGGTTACCTAGGCTGTGGGTTGGTGGGGGAAAGGAGCGACTGCTAATGTAGGCAGGGTTTCCTTTTGGGATGATGAAAAGATTTGAAACTTAGATTGTGGTGACAGTTTCACAATTCTATTAATATATTAAAACCCACTGAACTGTACATTTTAAGTAGATAATTTTTTTGGTATGGAATTATACATTAATATAAATATTTTTTAAAATTATGCACTGTGACCAAATGGGATTTATTCTAGGTATCATGGGCTAGTTTAATATTAAAAAGTCAAACAATGTAACTCACCATATCATCAGACTAAAGAATAAAAGTCCTATGATAGTATCAATTGACATAGAAAAGGCATTTTACAAAATCCAATACCCATTCATGATGAAACTGTCAACAAGTTAGGAATAAAAGGGAATTACCTCAACATGATAGAGAGCATTACAAAAATCCTACAGCCAACAACATGCTTAATGATGAAAGACTGAATGTATTCCCCCTAAGATGGGGAACAAGTCAAGGATGTCTACCCTTTTCACTTTTATTCAACATAATACTGGAAGGGCTAACCACTGCAATAAGGTAAGAAGAGAACATAAAATACATATTGGAAAGAAATACATACATACATACATACATAAAGTATATATTGGAAAGGAAGAAATAACACTATTTACAGATGTTATAATTGCCTATGCAGAAAATCTCAGGAGGGGCGCCTGGGTGGCACAGTTGGTTAAGCGTCAGCTCAGGTTGTGATCTCAGGGTCATGAAATCAAGCCCCATGTTGGGCTCCGGGCTCAGTGCAGAGTCTGCTTAAGATACTCTCTCCCTCTGCCCTCCCCTGCTTTCTCTCTCAAATAAATAAATAAATCCTAAAAAAAAAAAAAGAAAATCCCAGGAATTTACAGACAAGAACCTCTAGAACTAATAAGTGAGTTCATGAAGGTCACTGGATACAAGAGCAACACATAAAAGTTAATTGCATTTCTATATATTAACCATGAACATGCAAAAAACAAAATTAAAAAAAAAAAAAACACCATTTTGCAACTGCTCCAAAGACAATCAGCTGCTTAAGTATAAACTTAACAAAACATGCACAGGATTTACATGCTGAAAATTGCAAAAGGCTGATGAAAAAAATAAAAAAGGAGTTAAATGAGTGGAAAGACATGCTGTGTTTATGGACTGGAAGCCTCAGTATAGTGAAGATATCAATTCTACCCAAGTTGATATAGAGATTTAATATAGATTTAATGTAACTCCTATTAAAATCTCAGAAATTTTATTTGAAAATATAGACAGGCACAGGCCTTAGAATGGCAAAAAGAATCTCGAAAAAGAATAAAGTGTGAGGAGTCACTCTGCCCAATAGTAAGGCCTATTCTATAGCTACAGTAATTAAGGTCATATGACACTGGCAAAGGAATAGACAGGTAGATCAATAGAACAGAAAGGAGAACCCAGAAACTGACTTACACACATCTGCCCAATTTATTTTGACAAATGTGCAAAAGCAGTGAAATGGAGGAAAGATAAACTTTCAACAAGTGGTATACATAGTGCTAGAATGACTGGCATCCACAGGTTAAACACACACACACAGAGACACGCACACACACACACACAACTTCAAACCAAACCTCACACCTTATACAAAAATTAACTCAAAATAGTTCACAGACTTCAATGTAAAATGTAAAACTAAGCTTTTTGCAATATCTAAGGCTAAGGCAAAGATTACTTCAACTTGAATTAGACTTGACACCAAATGGATAAACTAGACCTCAAATTCAAAACTTTTGCTCTGTGAAAGAAGCTTTTGAGAATAGGAAAAATGCAAATGATAGATTAGGATAAAATATTTGCAAACTACATATCTGCCAAAGGAGTAGTGCCTAGAATATATAATGAATTCTCAAAACCTAACAGTCAAAAGCCAAACAAAACAAAAATCAAATTAGGAAGTGGGAGAAAAACATGAACAGACATCTCAGTAGAGAGGATACAGAGATGCGAAATAAGCACATGAGATAATCCACATTATTATTTATCAAGGAATTGAAGACTAAAACTACAATGAGCTATCATGTCATATGCATTAGAATGACTAAAATAAAAATAAGAACAACAGAAAATACTGTGAGGATGTGGAGACACTAGATAACTCATACATTGCTAGTGGGAAACACCCACTCTTGGCAGTTTCTCATAAAACTAAACATACAATCACCATACAACCAGGCAGTTGCATATTTATGCACCTGTCCCAGAGAAATAAAAACTTATAGTCATACAAAACCTGTACACAAATGTTCACAGCAGCTTTATTCAAAGTGGCCCAAAACTAAAAACAACCCACATGTCCTTCAATGGATGGATGGCTAAGCAAACCTGGACAGCCCCCGCCATGGGGCACTACTCAACAATAAAAACATGAACTACTGATACACACAAGAACTTGGATGAGTCTTAAGGTGATTATGCTGAGTGAAAAAAGTTAATCCTAAAAGGTGACATATCTTATGTTTCCATTTATATAACATTTGTGGGAAGGAAAAAAAAAAAGAGAAGTGGAGAACAGTGTAGTGGTGGCTAGGGTGAGTAGAGAGGTGGGAGACCTCTGGTTATAAAAAGTCAACATGAGGGATCCTTGTGGTCATGGAACTATTCTGTATCTTTACTGTGGTGGTTGATACACCAACGTGTGCATGTGATAAAATTGTTTAGAACTAAGAACACACAGACACACACACACACATACACATACACACCACAAATGAACACAAGTAAAATTGGGGAAATTTGAAGAAAGAAGTATAAAAAAACATTCTTAGTTCATGGGCCATACAAAAACATATGTATGGGGAAGTTTGTTGGAGGGAAGTGAGATGTTTCATGTCTCCACTGGAACATAAATAAGGCCACATTACCATGGAAGGATTTAGGTAAGACATCAAAACTTCTAGGTAATGATAAAGGATGAAAAGCAACAGTAAAACCACAAAATAAGGACCACCATGGGGAATGGTTCAGAGGAAAAAACTCCCTGGTATTTGTGCCACTGGTATTGGACTTAAGGAAATGAAGAGTGGTGAGTCACTTCGGGAAGGCTTTTTAGGGGGTGTTAAATAAACAGCTCCTTTGTCCAACCAGAGCATCTAGGCCTTCATAGCATCTCCCCTCACCCCACCCAAGAAAGTCAGGAGTGGTGTTTTGTGAGGTCTATGCGCCTTATGACCACCATTAGCTGGGGGAGCACCTTGTAGATCAAAGCTGAAGGGGTGTGGCTCCTTCCTTGTTGTTCTGGGGAGAGGTGTATATAGGGAGGACAGGTCCCCTGGGACGAACATCTGGGAGACTTGTACATGACTACGGTGGTGACCAGGAAACCACAGGAGCCTAGCACAGTGAGGAGACCACGAACCACAGCACCAAAAGCTGGAAGAAGAAGAAGACCCCCTCTCCACACAGGTCAGATGACCCTACCCAATCTTTTCCTTTTCTTCCCCATTGGCCACCCTCTTCTAAGACTCATCCTGTCTCTGCTTGGCACTAACCCTCCTCTCAGCACAAATGAGAAGGATTTCATCAAGATCCCCTTCCCATCCAGCCCCCATTCTCATTTCCCAACCTCTGGACTCACCCTGCTCCCCTACCAGGTGCTGAAGCAGGATAAATAACCACCCCACATGAGTTTCCGAAAAAAATTCTTTGTTGTCCGTACAGCAACAATTACTTCAAGTAGGGGAAAGAGAATGAAAAGAGTCAACAAATTTCATCCATTGTCACAGAAAAAATGGAAGCTGGAGACAAAATCAGTCAGGCCAGACCCAACAGATCCTGCAGAATTACACCACCCCAATACTTGTGCTGCCAGTAACTGCAGAATGAACACCAGAGACCTCAGAACTACCTGCTGCATCTCTAGAAGCCTGGCTCTGGAGAAATGACCAACTGCATAGCAGCAGACTCAGGCCCCAACATGGAACATGGATGGTGACGATTAAAATAACATCAATAAGGTGCGAGAAGCCTCTTAAAAATAACAAAATGTGGCTGCACAGAAACAGATCATGTTGCCCTAGCCTTCAAGGTGGTTCCAAAAAAATGAGAGTGAGAATCACAGAGAGACTCAACATCTTTGCTGCTAAGTAGTTCCAAGTCCTCCCACATCCACCTGAGAGAATGTGCATGCAGCCAACCAGGGCTGGAAGAGTATCCTCGCTAGAATGCGATTCCCCACAGATGACAGAACAATTGAGTGATTTCTTTACTTGGTACTTAGCACTCATTTAAACATGAGCAAAGTCAGCAGGACACCACAATGCCCACGTGTGCCTTTAATAGGGTTGAAGGCCAGCCTGGCCAGGGAGAAGGGAAAAAGCAAAGAAGCTCCAGGGAGGCTGTGGCCATTATCAGTATTGGCCTGTGCAGTGCTGAGCAGCTCCATTCAATTGGGAGTAACTCATGGCTCCCAAGTTTCACTGGTTCCCTGATGCTCTGGTGAGTCGGCAAGAAGGTTAGAGCCAAGGGGCGCCTAGGTGGCTCAGATGGTTAGGCGTCTGCCTTCAGCTCAGGTCATGATCCCAGGGTTCTGGGATCGAGCCCCACATCAGGCTCCTGACTCAGCGGGGAGTCTGCTTCTTCCTCTCCCTCTGCCTCTCCCACTGCTCATGCTCTCTCTCTCTCTATCTCTGTGTCTCAAATGAATAAATAAAATCTTTAAAAAAAGAGAAAAAAAGGTTAGAGCCAAGAAGATGGTCAAATACTTCTCTTCAGCCAAGTTCTGCCCAGATCTGCCCAGCTTACCCTCTCCATCAAGTGCTCCTCCCTTACAAATCCCAGAATGGAGCTCTCACTCAAAGTAAAATCTTACCAGAAGCAGAAATAGTCATAATTTTTATATACATATGGGTTAGAATGGTGTTCCTCAAAATTTAACTTTATTCAAAGAATTTTGTTAAACTAGGCACTCTCTCACAGTTTTAAGTTCATGTCCATAATTTTTATTATGAATTTAAATATTTACAAAGGATATAGTTTCTAGTTTATTGTAAATATTAATATTCTAAAAAATATTCTGAGAACCATGAATTTACAAATAAGGGCATCCTCTGTTTTCACTAATAATAACTAGAACAAATTTGATGCACATTCTCACTGATCTGAATCTCTGTCTTGTTTGTATATTCTGCGTGATTTGAAGGGTGGTGGAGAGTTCTATATTCATGTCTCATGGACCTCCATGATGTCTTCACGTAAAAGTTTCATTAGATTGAGGTAAGGCACTGTTTTATATTTTCTTTAACATTTACTAAATTATGTAGAGGCAATATTTTTATTACTTTTAAAATATTTTTAGAAATATTGGATATTTCAACTGGAAGGAAAAGAGGAAGGAGGGAATGGGGAGTTATTTTTTAATGGGTACAGTGTCTGTTTACAATGAGGAAAAAGATCTGGAACCAGACGATGGTGATGGTTGCACAGCACTATGAATATACTAAATGCCACTGAACTATATGCTTAAAAATGGTTAAAATGGGGACACCTGGGTGGCTCAGTCATTAAGTGTCTGCCTTTGGCTCAGATCATGATCCTAGGGTCCTGGGATCGAGCCCCACATCGGGCTCCCTGCTCGGCGGGAAGCCTGCTTCTCCCTCTCCCCTCCCCCTGCTTATGTTCCTGCTCTGGCTATCTCTCTCTCTGGTCAAATAAATAAATAAAATCTTTAAAAAATGGTTAAAATGGTAAGTTTTATGTTATGTACCTTTTACCACAATTTAAAAAGGGAAACAAACACAGTGAACTACACACCCACTAAAATGGCTAAAATTTATATAACTAAAAATTGCAAATGTTTTTGAGGATGTGGAGCAACTGAAAGTGTAAGATGGTGCAATTGTGTAAAAGAGTTTGACAATATCTTACAAAGACAAATATACACTTACCCTTTTTGGTATTTAATGAGGGGAAATGTAAACACGTGTCCACACAAAGATTTTTTTTTAATTTTATTATTTTATGTTAATCACCATACATTACATCATTAGTTTTTGATGTAGTGTCACACAAAGACTTTTAAAAGAATGTTTGTAGGGGCGCCTGGGTGGCTCAGTTGGTTAGGAGTCCAACTCTTGGTTTCCGCTCAAGTCATGATGGTCCCCATCCTGGGATCAAGCCCTGAGGCAGATCCTCTCTCCCTCTGCCCCTATCCCCACTTGCCTGCTCTCTCTCTCTCTCAAATAAATAATTCTTTAAAAAAAATAAAAGAATGTTTATAGCAGTATTATTCATAACAGCCCCAAATGAAAACCATCCAAATGTCCATCAACTGACAAAAAGATATATATCCTTTCATGGAATGACACATAGCAATAAAAAAAGGTAAAAAATACTGATACATACTACAACATGGGAAATCCTAAAATAATTATGCTAAGTGAAGAAATCCATATTTTAAAAACAATATACATGGTTTGATTCCATTTATATGTAATTCTAAACAAATAAGCAAACAAACTCCAGTGATGAAAGGCAGGCAGGAAGTTGCTTGGAGCTGGAAATCAGGGTAGGTATGGAATGGGACAGAAAGAAACTTGATGATAGGATGGACCTGTTCTATAGATGGATTTTTTTTTAAGATTTTATTTATTTATTTGACAGAGAGAGAGAGCTCAAGCAGGGAGAACAGCAGGCAGAGGGAGAGGGAGAAGCAGGCTTTCCACCAAGCAAGGAGCCCAATGTGGGGCTCAATCCCCAAACCCTGGGATCATGACCTGAGCCAAAGGTAGACGCTTAACCTACTGAGCCACCCAGGCACCCTTCTATAGATGGATTGTAGTAATAACTACACAACTGTATAAAACTACAAGTTGAAATTCATTTGACTGTATACTTTAAAATAAATAAATAAAGTAATTAAAAAAAAATCACTCATCTTTCTCCTGGGCCATAGTAAGCTCCCTGGACTCTAACATTCCCTGCTGCCATTCCTACAGAGTCATAGGGAAGCCAGTGATGATGTTCTGGCTTGCCCTTTGCTCTGCTCAAACTTTCTAGTCTGTGTGGTCTTCTCTAACTGCTTGTAGTATTTCCATGAGCCTTCACCTCCAAACAAAGATAGTAATAAGAAATATATCCACTTAATTTTGGCTTTGACTTCTCCTGCAGTTTACTCTCTCATCCCAGACCCCACTACGACATCTTCAGAAGCCTCTAGACCGAGGCCCATCACCCTTCCCACAGCTCAGTTTTGACTCCAGAGCCATTATGTAATTTCTGTCATCAGACAGTGTTTAAGTTATGAGCACATTCCTCAGCCACACTTAACAACAAATGTAAAAGGGCTTTTAATTCCTTTATATTGAACTTGTCTTGCAAAGAGCAAGTTGGGGGCTAAGGAAAAAGTAAAAAGGCTGGAGGAAGGAACAAAGGAAAGTTCATAATGCAAAATTATATGAAGCAATATATTATCCACCATAGCATGAGTCCTAATATTTCTTCAGAGGATAGCCATAATAAACAACACGCCCCAAAGAGCTGCAACACCTGCTACTGATTTTTTCTCCCCTCAAATTGGAAATCATGGGTGGAATTCTACAAACAGAAGAGGACTCTGGCTGTTGCTTTTAGACAGCTGGAAAATGTGCTTTCAAGATGCCCATGAACACCCAGATGGTAGCCCGAACACAGAGATGGATGGGGGAGGAAGACCAGGACAGACAGACGAAAACAGCGACAGAGAGAGGGACAGAAAGAAGGTGACCTAGAAAGTTGGAGGGACAGAGAGAGAATAAAATCCAGATTCCATCTCTTGTGGCAACCTGTGCTGTTTGTTTAACTTGCTGATTCTCTAACCACTGCTCCCATATTTAGGATTTAATAAAGCTCCAGTAAGCCTTTTTCCCCAAGCACCCTTTGTGCTTAATTGTTAAACTCAATGCAATTGGAAAAAAATATAATCCATATGTTTCTGCTCATTTACACTTAAATCATCTGAATATGGTATTTTAACCCCAGTTTATCATTCACAGAAACTTTAGAGACTTAAACAAATCTCTGAAGGCCCATCCCAATCCCTCTTCTACCCCTTTGTGGTATACTTGGATTCAAGAGTTTGAGGATAAATACAGGGATTTGCAGGAACTTTCAAATGAAGCTCCCCTCCAACTTGCAGTGAACAGTCTTCATCAGATCCCTTTACCAGCTTTTCCTCTGCACTCAAACTCTTACTGTTGGATGCCCCAGGGCTCGGTTGTTGCTCTTTTTTTTTTCCTTAGCTCCACTGTCTCCCTAGGACATCCCCTTCAGTCCAGTGGCTTTAAGTACCATCCATGTTAATATCAAATTTATATCTGTCATCTTGACCTCTCCCCTGACTTTCCATCTTGCATATCCTAGTTTCTATTTGATATTTGCCCTTAGAAGTCATATAAACAGTGCAAATTTAACTTTTCAAAGTGATATTTGTGGTTCTATTTTTACAACCTCTTCTGAATCCCTAAGTATTTCAAAATAAAAAGTTTAAAAACTTATGCTGCAAAGAATGAAATTCCTGCATGCCTGAAACACATTCTTTCCCCAGTATTATTCATCTCAGTAAAAGGCACACATTTTACCCTATTGCATTAAAAAAAAAAAAAAAAAGATTATGCTGGTTTCCTTCCTTTTTCTCACCATCTTCATCCAGCCCTTCAGCAAATTCTGTTGGCTCTATCTTGCATTTGTCTACTTCCCCCTTTACCACTGGCACTATCCTAGTCTATGCCATCATTAACTCTTGTCTAGATGTATTCGTTTTCCTACTGATGCTCAACAAATTGCCACAAAGTTAGCAGTTTTAAACAATGCAAGTTTATTATCTCAGTTTCTATTGGTCAGAAGTCCAGACATGGTGTGGCTGGATTCTCTCCTCAGGGTCTCACCAGGCTGAAAGTAAGGATCAGCCAGAGCTGGGTTTCCATTGGTACCTTATAGTCTTCTCCCAAGCTTGCTCAGGTTATTAGCAGAATTCAGTACCTTAAAGTTGTGGGACTGACATCCCTATTTTCTTGCCGGTTATTAGCTGGAGAATGCTCTCAGACTGGCCTCAGGTCTTAGCTACATGGTCCCTTTATAGGTCTTCCCACACTTCCAATCTCTCTGATTTCAGGAAGGGCCCAATCCCTAGTAAAGACTCACTTGATTAGGTCAGGCCCACCTGGATGATCTCTCTGATAATTAACTAAAAGTTAACAGATTAGTAATGTAATCAGAGGAGTAATATCCCACCATATCCATTTCTAGGAAGGAAATTACATAGGGTATGCCCAATAAGGGGTAGAAGTCTTAGGGGGGCACCTTAGAATTCTGCCTACCACACTGGACAGATATGAAGTTTCCTAATTGGCCTCTCTACACCCATTTCCCCCTTCTATTATTATCCCCCATACAAGATCAAACATGTATATTATCTACTTTTCCTCCATCACTGCTTAACACCTTCTAGTGTTCTTCCATTTCACTTAGAATAAAGTCCAAATACTTGGGAATAAATCTGACCAAGGAGATAAAAGATTTGTACACTAAGAACTATAAGACATTGATGAACAAAATTGAAGAAGACAAAAATAAATGGAGAGGTAGCCCATGTTTGTCTATCAGAATTAATATCGTTAAAATCTCCATAATACCCAAAGTCATCCATAGATTCAATGCGATCATTATCAAAATTCCAATGGGGTTTTCCCCAGAAATAGAAAAACATTCCTAAAATTTATGTGGAACCACCAAAGATCCCAAATAGCTAAAGCAATCTTGAGAAAGAAGAATAAACCTGGAGGCATGACGTTTCCTGATTTCAAACTATACTATAAAGCTATAGTAACCAAAACAGTATGATACTTGCATAAAAACAGACACATAAACTAATAGAATAGAATCAAAAGCCCAGAAATAAATCCATGCCTATACATTCAACTAATATTTGATAAGAGAGCCAAGAATACTTAGTGGAGAAAAGATAGTCTCTTTAATAAATGGTGCTGGGAAAACTCGATATTCACAGGAAAAGAATGGAATTAGACCCCTATTATCACCACTCACAAAATATTAATTTGAAATGAGGGATTAAAGACTTAAATGTAAGACCTGAAACTGTAAAACTCCTAAAAGAAAACATAGGGAAAAACTCCTTGACATTGGTCTTGGCAATGATTTTTTGGATATGACACCAAAAACACAAGCAAAAACAAACAAATGGACTCCATCAAACTAAAGAGCTTCTGCATGGCAAAAGGAACAATCAAAAGAAATGGAAAGGAAAACTATGGAATGAGAGAAAATATTTGTAAACCATATATTGGATAAGCAACTCATACCTAAAATATATAATGAGCTCATACAATTCAATAGCAAAAAACAAACAAACAAACAAGCAATCCAATTAAATTATGGCCAGAGGACCTGAATAGACATTTTCCCAAAGAAGATGGACAAATGGCCCACAGGTATATGGAAAGATACTCAACATCATATCAGAGGAATACAAGTCAAAACCACAATGAGATGTTGCCCCCACACTGTGCGAATGGGAGTTAATATTGGCAGAAGCATAATCAAGGAGTTTGGCACTCTGGCTGGTGTCAATCTTCCACACTCTGCAAATGATACAGTTTTGCCAAAGGAACAGAGCTATGAAAGAGCAACAGAGATTATACAAATAAATGAAGCCATGAACATTTCCTCTTTCCATCCTCACCCTGCCCTCCCGTCTTCTTCTTCACACTTTAGCAAACATTTTGCTTTCTGCCCTGCATCCTTAGATCATTAAACTTTCCCCGGTTTCTTTCCACCCACATGTACTTTCGAGCAATCAGGTCTCCAACATCTGAAGGGCAGAAACTGAAAAACTGGAAATAATTCACTTCTCTTAGAATTTTGTCTTCGGGGGACCCTGATTATATCATAAATTAAAAGGCAACTCTTTAGTATGTGTATAATAATATATGTGAAATCATAAAGAGATTGTAGAAAAGTTTCTGTAATAAAAAGAAAACACATCTTTTTAAAGGGCACTTGTTTAAATCTTCATTGCTCCTTTGACCCCTGTTTGTCTATCTTCTGGCAGAGGAGGTAAAGTAAAGGTGCATTCTTTGATTAAGTTTCCCTGTTCATTTTTCTCCCTAAAACTAGGAAGTCGGATAGAACGAGGCTCACAGAAAATGTGGTCCAGGGTTAGCTTCGGATAGGGTGCATGAAATCTTCACGTCTCCTTTGGCAAGCCCCTGCCTTGAGTATACTGGATGTGGAAGATTTACTTCTTTGTTTTTATTTTAAAAAAACAATCAATTCCTCATGTTCCTTTGAGGAAGTTTTCTGTGTATGTTATCTGTGTATTTAAAAACCCATTCTGTCAAGTTCTGTTGATTCCACTAGTAAATTGTCCCAATTCGGATTTTAAGTCCTTCTGGATTTGCTTTTGTTAGTTGAGTTATCATTTTTAGTACTGATACATTCTGGCAGAGATCCCTCCAAAGCATCCTGCTTAGTTAGTGAAACTGGCTTTTTCTAATGCTGGTGTCTTCTTAAATCAGCTTCTCTCCCAGTATGCTCGAAGCTCCCACCCTATTTCTGGCCTGATGCCATATTTTACTTTATCACTGAAGCAAAAGACATACCTGAATAAAAGTTCATTTGTTACCAATCTTTGTATCCCCAGCTCTTTGCACCCTGTCCCACAGAGACGTGAGCCCAGAGAGGCTCTCAATAATGCTTGACAAATAATGAACAAGTCTGTAAGACAATGCTTGCTTTCCTCCTTTGTCACCATGCTGATCGGCAAGCTGCTGTGGCACTTTTGAATGCTAAAAATTCCTTAACGTTAATGATGAATGGTTGTTGGTTAAGAAGAATTAGCCAAGTTAGGCAATACACATAGAAGATTTCACATTTGGAAAATTTCTGTCAATTGCAAACACTCTTCCTAGGAAATAATAGATTTTAGGGGCTCCTGGGTGGCTCAGCTGGTTGAGCGTCTGCCTTTGGCTCAGGGTCATGATCTCCAGGTCCTGGGATCCAGCTCCGCATCTGGCTCCCGGCTCAATGGGGAGTCTGCTTCTCCCTCACCCTCTGCCTCTCCCCCTGCTCATGCTCTCTCTCTGTATCTTTCTGTCTCAGATGAATAAATAAAATCTTTTTTTAAAAAAGAAACTAATAGATTTTATAAAGGTCCCACTTGCCTAATTTGATTTGCAATAAGAAATTAGAAGAGAGAGGATTTCACTCAGTCATCCAATCACCATTTACTAAATTTCCATTCAATTCAAATTCTGAGTCACTTTAGTTCCTGAGATGGCCCTATAGTTTCCATCCTACCCTTCTAGATTGAGAAGGTTAGGGCAGTGCCAGGGCAGAGGAGTCCACAGATACCCCCTGCATCTGTGTGCATTGGGCTTCCCAGCCAGGCTGTAGGGGGCCGTTCTATTGTTTCTACATGGACTGGATTCCAAATAAAGTCTTTCAAGCCTACTAAATAAAGTCTTTCGAAGCTGGACTTAACTGAAGTTGGCTCATATCCTGACAAAGCCCAGTTAAAGCTGGGCCCTGCTTCATTATCGCACACAGCACATGCAGGTGATTCAGAGTAAGAAAGGAAAACCCTTGCATGGGATTCTGGGTCCCCCAGGACCTTCTGAACAGGGCAGGGAACTGGGGAGAGGGGTCCCAGCAGTCTCCTGCACATGCTCAATAAGGATTGTCTTTACAGCTTACATGGTTGATACAGAACCCCTAATTATGATTATTAGAGTGAATAAGCAGATACCTCTATGGATATCAGATATCTGCTAGTAAATATGACCTTGTTGTTTACCAGATGAAATCACATTGCATCACTCACATTTTCCCGTCCAGCTCTAAAATGCCTCTTTCAACAGACGTTTTAATGTATGTACCATTATGTTTTTATTTTTAAAACAATATGTTAAAAGTGTCAAAGACCACAATAAAGTTCTCTATATTATACCTCTTGTTTATTAAAGGGATCCAATGGTCCATCATCAGATTATGTGAGTCCAATTTGGGTAATAACCAAAACAGGATAATAATAGTAGTACATTTGCTGGGCCTTCCACTTGACAACTTTAAACTCCCACGAATGTTTGTCTGGTAATCTTTAACTCATCTTTTGTTTTCCAGTTTAGGCATTTTGTGCTCTTTGTAATTCCATTGCACCTTCTGCTTAACACCATGAATTATATTACCTTATGGGGTTAGAATCAGTGCAATAATTTACTTACATTTCTGCCCCTCTCTTCTACTTCTTATTCCTTGAGGGCAGAGAGTGTGCTCTTTACCAACTTATCTTCAACCCCTAGCAGACTTCTGGGCAGAAAAAATCGACTTGAGCTTAAATGTTTGTTAAATTTGCAAAGCACTTTTATGCATGTCATGTCATTTCTTTAATGTAACAATCCCCATAACAATCCTGTGAGACAGGTATTATTGTCCCCATGTAAGGGTTGAGGAAATTAAGGCTTAGGGAGATTAAATGATTGGGACAAGGGTGTACAGTTAATAAATGTTATAAATTTTACTCTACCCAAGCTCTCCTAAATACCAAAGCCCATATTCTTTTCAGTATGCCACAGTTGCCTGTTGAGATGCTGTTTCTCTCTCAACTGAGGAAATGACCATTATCGTCATTTTTGCAGGTCAAGAAAAGCAGACGCTGAAACTCTGCCAGGTAATTCAGTTCTCTGGCAGCAATGGGAACTAAGAATAGGAAACGAGCATTACTATTCTGCCTCATAGCCAATTCATTTGCATGTAATTAACACCATGTGTCCTTTGATCAAATGAGCCTAAAAATAAGATGAACATGGACCAACATGCCAGGCCAAACCCTCCTCACAGTTGGCAGAATTCAGTATCATGCTGGACACAGAAGAAATACTTATAAGAAATGTTATTTCCTTTTTCTTTTTACCCAACACACTTAGAAAAATACCAATCGCATGCTTATAATGGCATTTCATCCCATGATATATGCATTCTGCTGTCCTCATCCCTACCAGCTCCACTTCACATTCTTTTCGTCTTGGCCAATTGGGTATAAGGAACCCCATCGAGAATTTTAAAACCACTGAAACTAGCTTCTGAAATCCTTCAGTTGGGGTTTAAAACTGGGGTTTACAAAAAGAGCAGGTCTAGTTTATTCAGTTTCTCCACTGGGGGGACTTCCAAGGGGATACTCAGGGATCCTGAAATACTCAGGGCAGGAGGAGGCTTTTGTTTCTATCTAAACCACCTGAGATCTTTCCAGGTAAGTCTGAGCTCCCTGGGATCCTCCAGAGCGCCAGGACCCACCTGAGTCCAGTCTCACCTCCACTTCCTCAGTCTTTTGGCAGTTCCCGGCACCTGTCTTCTACACCTCAGTGATGTGAGGGTTTGTCATATTTGACTTACACAATAGTCCGAAGGGCTCAACCCCAATCACTGCTATGATGGTTGGCAAGAAACAAAAAAGCCAGATGATTTCACTAAAATTCCATGTTAAAGCAAAAAATGGTCCCACATGCATGTCTCTTTGGCTCCCATTTTGGAAACTAGACATTGACTCACCTCTAATTCTAAAGAATCTGCTTGGCTTTGGGATCAGAAAATTGCCAATAAAACTTGAGAGGTGGTTTTCAAAGTGTAAGAGCCCTGAGTTATTTTTTTTTTTTTTTAAAGATTTTATGTATTTATTTGACAGAGAGAGACCAGCGAGAGAGGAAACACAAGCAGGGGGAGAGGGAGAAGCAGGCTCCCCGCAGAGCAGGGAGCCCGATGCGGGAATCGATCCCAGAGCCCTGAGTTATTGGTTAACATTTTACAGTAAGAATGTAATGAAAATTGGCAAAGATTAGCCAGAATCTGGTAATAAAAAAGAAAAAGAGCCAATGAAAAATAAGATGCCCAGACTTAAGAAAGAATAAGAGGTCATCCTGACCATGATGCTATGTTTGACCAGAGACAACTAGAAAACAGACTTTGAAGGAATCCTGGAATCCACTAGAAGTTTAAAAATTCCAAAAAAGAGAAAGATCTGACAATTGACCAAGAACGTGAATGATGGACAAAGATGGAGGAAAGTCAACAGTTTCTGGGAACTTAGCACCAAAACAGCTCAACGGTAATGGAAGTCAGAATCAAATTACAATACCTTGAAAAGGATAAGTATATTTTATTGTGCCTGGTATACAGGGACTTCTTATCTTTCCACCTTGGCTCATTTAGTGAAGTGATTGGCCAATGTCCTGTACAGCAAAGATATAATGCCCTCACTGAGCTTCTGTTACACAGAAGCTGTTCATTATGATCACTGGTCCTATATGGTCCTTAATTCCAAAAATAGAACTGGGAATACTTTCATTACAAAAAGTTAAAGAATACATGTTGAATACTAAAGGATTCATCAGATTTGTCTTAGAATTTGGTAAACCCTCAACAAATGTTAACTGAAGAAATGAAGAATCGAATGAGGGTGGAAGGGTAAGAAATCCTGATCCCACTAATAAGAGACAGTTCTTCTCTAGTTGAAGAGGAAGAATTTAACTAGCTATTACTTGAATGCTGATAATCACTAAGCTCATACCTAATTTTAGTACTGCCTGTGTAACTTTTTCTTATCTTCACACACAAACATTTGTTTCACATGCTAGACAGCAAATATTTTGAATCTGCTCAACACAATATTCACCAAGCACCTCCTTTGTGTCAGACACTGTGCTAGTTCCCAGTGATACCAAAAATTTTATCACTATACTCATTACATTTTAGAGAGTAACAGAATATCACCATCATAAAGGCAAGTTCTATAACAGCAGTGGGAACACAATGCAAACCAAAAGAGAACCGAGTCCCTCATTTTATTCAATCTTGCTTCTCCCATGCCTAGCATGGAAGTCAATACATTTTTCATAAATAAATGAATAGATTAAATGGATAAGTGTTGAATTTAAACAAAGCACACAGTTACAGAAATATGTCTAGGACAGTCTTTCTTGGGGAATTCTGGGACTCCCATTGGACAGGAGATCAATTTGGAGGCCTGTCGTCCCATACTAGTTCATAAGCAATATTTCAAGATAAGATGAATCTGTTCTCTCCCAAGACCCGAAAGTGGCAAGGTCCCTGAAGATTTATCAGACACTTGCCTCTCCGGTAAAGAAATCAAAGCTGTGTCTATCCTGGAGACTTCTCTGCTCTTTAGAACTCTCTCGGTGGCATAAGGAGAACAGTATTTGTTTCCCAGAAGCACTAACAGATACATGACTGGGCTTGTGTGCAAGGCCTTGGTGAAAACCACCCAGTGGGAACCACCAGAAAAGTAAAGGGTCCCACAGAAATAAATATGGAGTTCTGGAGTCTGACTCAGGTAAATACACCACTTTCAGCATCTCTTAATTGGGGAATGGAGGGCAGGGGTCAGATCAGTAACTCTTCACGTTTCCAGTACCTCCTAATGAAGTTTAGCAGATATCCTAGGAGTAGAGTCAAACTCACACTCTCTTCATTTTCTGAAATTGTAAAATCAATGTCACATCAATACCACAATATGAGACTATCAGTGCATAAGTCACTGATTATCTAACAATCAATCCTATCCCTGGAACTATATTATGACCCAGGCAACTAAGCTGGCTCTAAGCCATTGTCCTGGACCACTCCCTTCTTGTGCTCAACCTGTTGTCCCACATGACCTATTCTTCTATCCACTCCCCATCTTTGATACATCCTCTAGCCTCCTTGACTTGGACACTGTCACATTCCTCTTTGGCTCTGTGACCTTCTGCTCCCCCCTCTGATTTTATCCTTGCTTGTTACTACAGTTTGGGTAAACTTTCCCTCCTCCACTCTTGCCCAAACTCTGCCTCACTCCAAAACCTGGAGAGGGGGTCTGGAGCACCAGGAACCACATAAATGCTTCCATAGCAATCTATTGGTGGAACTCAGGACCCCAGACCCTCAGAAGGAGTCATGGTCCAGCAGAAGCAGCACATACTCTGAGACAAAGGACCTGGGTTCAAGTGCTGGCTGAATAAGTAGCTGTGTGACCTTGGGCAAACTCAATTTCTTTGAGATACAGTGTCTTTGTGTATAAAATAGCAATGATGTAATAATACTATTAGTCCAAAAGACCTCTCTAAGGCACAAAAGAGTAAGACGTATGAATATGCCTATCAGCATTATTCACTCTTTGGTACTCTGACCAGCTTGAAATAGAGCTTATGAACACAAAAATCTGGTCTTGGAAGGGAAAAGCAGGTAGCAGGATGCCCCTCTGCTGATATTTGGTGAATTAAAGTGAACAAGCTGGGCAGAAGAACCACACTACATTGAAATATTACTTCTATGGGGCACATTAAAAGAAATTTTACTAGAAAGAATAAGAGAGAAGAGGGGCACCTGGGTGGTTCAGTCGGTTCAGTGTCCAACTCTTGATTTTGGCTCAGGTCCTGACTTCAGGGTGGTGAGATTGAGCCCCACCTCAGGCCCTGTGCTCAGTGGAGAGTCTGCTTGAGATTCTCTCTCTCCCTCTGCCCCTCCTCCCACTCGTGTGCACTCTCTCTCTCTATCTCTCAATAAATAAATCTTTTTTAAATAAATCTTTTTTAAAAAAATCTTTTTTAAAAAGAAAGGAGAAGAACTAAGTAAGAGATTTGTATCAACCTCCAGGGCAAGGAGCAGAGTTGCATACCATGATTAACACAACTGCAGACTCACCTATGGGGCTGGAAAGTCATCGCCTGCCCCTTGATCTCTTTACACCCATCCACATATACAGAGTGGAGACACCAGCACTGAGATACCAAAGGACAAGAGCTCTGTGATGGCAGGAAAGTGAGCTCTGAACATCAGGAGGGACCTGTGTAGCCCAGAGCTTAGGTTGCGTGGGTGGGTTCAGCGGGGCCAGCTTTCAAGCTGCCACCTGTGCTCATCACAGCTGTCTGTGTCCAGGACTCTCAATCATCCATTTTGAGAAGTCTAGCTTCACCATCAACTTGGGAAAAGCATTAACGTGGTGATGTTGGCCTGATGAAAATACACTGGCAGGTTTGAACGATTTTTTCTAAATTTGCCTCTATTAAATTCACATGTGCGGCCAAGCGGTTAGTGCCTCATATCAGTTACAACATACGGATTTTGGAAAGTGAGAGCATGGCAAAAAGCGGGGGGGAGGGTTGTAATTGTAAATGTGCTTCATAAGCAGTCCTAAATCATCAAGGAGAATTATTTCCCCATTGGGAATGAGTACATGGGTGCATGCACACGCATGCACACACACGCATACACACACACACACACACACACCTTAAAACATACAAATTTTCTTTCCTCCCCCATCCCTTAAAAAAATGCATCTCTGACCTCTCTCTTCAGAAGGAATATATCAAAGCAATATTTTTTTCCCAATTGCCTACTTGGTTCAAAGTCGCAAAGTAGTAAGTGGGGACAGTGAGGGAATCTAAGCACAAAATGAAATATTCTATTTTCCCAACAGTTACATACCAACTACACTAAAGCTCACATGGTTAAAAAAAACACCCACTAATTCACTTTGGACTTTTGTTTATGACTTTTCCCCAGACTTTGTCCCCCAGAAAACCATTCTGGGTAACTGGCATTATTTTCATCAAGGCTTGAAACATCTATTTATCTCACAGTAAAGAAGATAGCTGAATTTGATACTCGACAATAAGAATAATTGATTGCCTCTACCCAAAGACCAAATGGTTTCCATGTTATCAGTCCCTTGAATAAGAATTAAATTTGTTGAGAAAACTCCAAATGACCTGGGTGGAATCATATCCATATAGCTGTAAAGTGAGACACACACACAAAAAAACTCTGAATTTGGTTTTTATGATCAGTAGTAAACTTCTTAGGCCTTTACCCTCAGACAAAAAAGAAAATACATTATCCTCTGGGCCAGAACTCCTTCTCAGTGTGTATCTCTGTAAATGTAATGCTTTTACATAATCATAAAATATCAGTATTATTTATAATAAAAGCACCTATCACTTTGAATGCTTAGAATTATGCACAATACCATGGCTGTCATTTTACATACGTTATCTCTCTGAATCTTCACACTTACTCCATAAAGTAGAGGCAATTTTCAACATCTTACAAGTGAGAGAAATGAGGCTCAGTTAAGCAACGCTCCTTTGCTCATGCAGCTAGCAAATAGAGATAAAATATGAATCCACAATGTCCAACTTCAAAGCCTGTGCTCTTAAATACTACACAATTCCACCTATAAATACATTCACTAATGACTTGTGCTTGATCATATGTAACACATAAACAATAGTCAACACTTGGAAAAGTGAAAAGGCCCAAGCTGTAGTTGCAGCCAGGGTTGCATGAGCCCCTTATCTCCATGGTTACCTGGTGGCAGCCAGTAACCCCCCAGGAAAGAATGTCTCTTACTTCTAGTGTCTGAGCCTGAAACCCTGGGAAGGATATTGGCCAGGGGAGCAAAAGGTGGTGACTCCAATAGTTCAAGAACATTCTGGAACCATACACTTCATGTTGACTTAGGTTTTTCTTCTGGAAGGGCCTCTCCTGGTTTGGGGTGACTCCCTCTGAGTAATGGGCTCACACTCTGGTATGCTTGTCCCAGATACCAGAACAACCACTGTGTGCTTCCATGTATTGACCCCAACGAATCGGTTACCCAAGGAATAAAAACTTTGACTTCACTGACATTCTTCCCAAGAGACTGGATGCTTTGATGTTGACTGAAATTGCAGGCATTTCATAACAGACAAAGGCAAAGGAGTGATGAATGAAGATGGAAGCTAAACACAAATATTTAAATATCCAGAGCCTATATTTATAACAAAGATGGTATCAGCACGTGGTTTGTGTGTATATTTCGGGGGTGGGGGGAGGTCAATGCATTTCCTTAGTAGGACAAGATTTGAATAGTACCATCATTATTCTGTGACCTGAGGCAACAAGTATTCATTGGAGAAATATTAAGACACAAGCAAGGGAGAGGCTGAAGAAAGAAATGGATATAACCAGTTGGTGCCAACCCCCAATTCCCCAGCTTGTTGATGGAAAAATCAGTCAAATGACTCTCTGTTGACCTAGTATTTGAGAGGGAGGTATTAGGTAGCAGTTATTCCTGAAAAGAGGTCACTATTAAAGACGACGAAAGGCAGCTGGTTGAGTCATTAACTACTGTGGTTTCAAAGCCTTGGTATTAATATAAAGCCTGGTGCTTCTTTCAAATGTAACCCAGAGTTCTAGAAAAGACAAAACAGTCTCTGTAGACATAAGAAGGTCCTGGCTGAAGAGACGCAGAATCACAAATAAAAGGGATAGTATTTACCTATTACAACTGTCAGCCAAGAAGCTCATAAAATATGTTTCCAAATCATTTTCCTTGAGCAGTTGATAGCAGCCATGTCTGATTATTACTCTGTGGCGGAGAGGAAAACTTGAACGCCATAACTCTAAAGTAACTGTCTCTGGACTTCCTGGTGACTAAAGGATGCTTCTGGAAATGGATACGATATGACACACTATGGCATCTATGAAAAGCAATCTTGATTTTGAATATAAGAGAACTTAAAGGAAAATGTGTTCTTTTGCAGAACATGCAGTAAGCTTTGAACTCATTTTATATGTTGTATAGCCCCCAAGAGATAGCTCCAGTGAAGGAGCTGAATGGGGCAGGCTTGTCACTTTGATATGGCCCCCCAGTCCTCCAGCACTGACCACATCAAGTACCAGCAAATCTTAGCTTTTTCCCAGATTCCTGAGAATCAGGAATGTCATAGGGGAAAAGAACATCAAGATGAGTAAATAAGAAGGAAAGGAACTAGTGGATTCTGGGTCTGGAAAGATACTCATGTGTTTATGAGGAGAAAGAGACCAAGAGAAGGGAGCCATTTGTCCCTATAGTTAATTAGTGACAGGAGCAGAGGCCTTGTTTGCTGATGTCCCTGATCCCCTAGCCAAAACAGTTTCCAACTTCCCCTCTGCTGGTTGCTTCTGAAGCTCTTCTAGAGAAGACCATCCATGAAGTGACCCAGAATATATCCTGCCTGGGTGTTAGGACAATTACTCTCTCCACAACCCCTCAGGTCTCAGCCTGTGAACAAACAATTTTCATTTCTCTGTCTACCCCGCCCCAAACCACCAAATTGGATTTTGGCAACAAGTGGAGCAGTTCCTCGTGCCTGGCCTGAGAGCTCCGGGGCTTCCCGAACACCCCTCCAGGCCCCCTGGGAGGGAAATGGCCACGGGAGGCCGTGCAGAAGGCCCATCTCCCGGAGCGCCTGTGGACTCAGGGTTTATAACTTGTTTTCTCTGTTTGTTTTTTTATTGTTGTTGTTTTAAAAAGTCCTAACTCTTAGGCCAGTGGCTCACTGATGTATCCTTGCTGAGCAGCGCTTGCCAAAAAACAGTCCCTGTGGCCAGAAAGGGAGGGGCTGCCCAAAGTGGAATGTTGGAAGTTTTTAACATTTTATCTCTTCCCTCTCTGCTGTCATCTCCATCTAACCACAAGAATTCAGGAGCTTTGATCCTCTGATGTTATCTTTCTCCATCTTTCGCACTCTTTCTCGAAGGAGCCCTCAGTTCCCCAGACTGCACAAACTGGGTTTTCAGTCTCCTTCTGCTCCACACAAACTCCCTGAAGCTGAGACCTGGTTCAAAAGATTTCTACACCCAATTACCACAGCTTATGAGGCAATGGTGATTCCAACAAGAATCTGAGCTGCCTAACACACGTGCGCTGAGCTCCCTAACTCATGCGCAGGAGCGCGCGTGAGCGCACAGGGGCGCGCTCACACGCACACACCCCGCTTTCCACCAAAGGGCTCTTTGCTGTGCAGGTCAGTGGTCCACCGTGACAGTTTCTGCATCCCCGCACGGAGACATTGTGAGACATCCGCATTTCCCCAGGCAAGAACTATTTCCAGGAAGACAAAAACAAAAAGAAAAGCACTTGTACCCCCACTCAGTCACCTGCTTGCCTAACTGGCCTCAGGTTTGGCCGCCTTTTGTTACCACGCTAGTTCAGTTTCCCCTCGGAAGGATGCCCAACAGGCTACCTGACTAGCTTCCTCGGGCAAAAGGGGTACCTTAGAAATAAGGCTATAGAGGCTCCGCATCCTCACAGCCTCCTGCCTTCTACTAAAGCGGTCTTTTCTCTGATGGGGAAAAAAAAAAAAGTTTTTTTTTTTTTCTTTCTTCTTTATTTTTTAAATATTTGCTGGAAGCCTGTAGCTCGCAATTCTGATCAAGTATTAAAGAAAACCTCCCCCATCCCAGGAAAGCTCATCCTCAAATCTTAGATGTTTGCTCAAATACTTGACATCAACTTCCTCTTGGAATGTACTCTATCTCAAAGAGAAGGAAAAAATAAACCAAACAGTGTGTTGCTTATAAGTTGGTAGGAAAAGGCCTTCACATGATAAGCCTGGATTTCTATTTTAAGACTTTATTTTTCCAAATAAATCCATATAAACAAGGGTTTTGGAACCTAAAGTAGTCACCGAAAAACTACCCTTCATGTGCTGGCTGAAGCCAAGGCTGGGGTTCCCTGGCTGGGATTCTGTTAAGACAATCTTTAAATTAAGTGAAAACAAAACAAAACAAAACGTTCTCTCTATATACCCTCATTCTGGAGTCTTCCCCTATAGCTGACAGAGGAGGTTGGATGAGCAAGAATAGAGGGTGTCCGAGGTCTTCTTTTCTTTATGGATGTTGGATCTGCATGAAACAGTGTGTTTGTGTGGGGTGCTGTCCCTCAAGACAAAGGGGTGATGGGAAAGGACAAAATGTGGGTTTCCACAAAGCCACCAGTGGGGCATCCTATCAAAATATGTTTATTGAATGGGAAAACATTCATGCTCATATATCTCTTTTAGTTCTGCCCTTCCTGTTAAAAAGTTCCATCCTTTCTCTTCCATCCTGAGGGAGGAACTGGGGATTGGGTGGCTTTCTCCTGGCTGCACCGTGCCATGCTAGGGAAGGGCTGAGCAGGGATAAGCAACAACACCGCAATTTTTTCTACCATCTTGAATGTGTTTTTTTCTTGGTTAGGCATTTGTTTGGTTGCTGCAGATTCTTCACGGATTTCTAGAACTCCCACAAACCTACTGTAGCCTGTGTGTTGCTGTTTACTTGATGTATCCACGGGGCAGCAAGGGCCTAGAGCTTCCTAGTCTACCATCTTGCTGACATCACTCCCACACCCATATTTTTTTTTAACTACACCATATTGCTTCCCACCTGAAGATAAGTCACACACAAAACAGAGACACCTAAGCTATCGAGTGATTAATAGAAAATCATGAGGCAGTACAGATTAAGGATAGAGGGAAATGATTAAAGTGAGAACAGTAAGTGTAAACCTCATGGAAGAAGGAGGAACTGACTGACTGGCCTTTACACACTCACGTGCACGCACAAGCACACACACACAGAAATGCACAGCACGGGGCAGATTTTCCTTGCTGAGGATCTTCCCTAAAGAAAGAAACCCTGGGTCTCCAGATCCTCAAAATAATGCTGCAACCTTTTTACTGAGTCCAAAGATGAGGAATGTAATTGGTTTCATCATAATAAAGGGTGGGACCAATTTGTTGTTGTTGTTGTTGTTGTTTTTGTAGACTGACAATCGGAATCGAGAAGTTAGTAAGTCAGGGTCTTTAGTACACTGTAGGAGAAGCATACTTTAAGAAAACCCATCCCTCACCATTCAAGAAGCTATATGGCTACAGTATTAGTGCTGAGCATATTTCTCAAGCATGAACAAATTGCCTGGACTAAGGTTGAGCTGACATTTGCAGTCTGACATGGTGCTGTGGTTGGGGTTTAATAGCCAGTTTGAAAGGCTTGTGTTTTACTTCATATTGTTTTTAATTGTTCCATTTTCCAGATGTTTGTTCCTAGATGATTTCCCACAAAAGTAGGGGGACTCCTTTTGAAAACCTGGATGGCTCAGATCCCTTTGGGCCAGAGGTTTTAGACTAAACTAAATAAAACCGGGAGGGAAAAGGTGCTTGCAATGTGTTTGAAGATTCTCAAGAAATCCTTTCTGCAAAAACAACAAAGGCGGGACCAGGAAACAAAGTATTAATTTCATGTTCCCCCATTAGCTTACCACCTGTTCTTTCTGATCCTTACTCAGCAAGGAGAGGGGAAAAGGCTAATCTGTAGCACATTTATATCAACAAACTTGCACAAAACTCTCCCTAATTATCCCCTTGAACCTGTGTCCTCTCAATGGAAGGCAGTTTCCCGACCTGGCTGGGAGCCAACTGCAGCAAGCTGGTCTCCATAAGCCCAGCTAACGACAGCCCACTTTCACACCGGGAGCTCCATAATTGCTCAGAGCAGTTTACAGATCCATTATTTTATGGCCATATTTCAGAAGGAGGGGTCGGAGGTTGGCAGAGTAAGATTCCTGCTAGTGCAATGTATTGGGCCAGCTTCACTTTGGAGCCCAGATCATTTCCTGGTAAAAACCTCATAAGCCTCCATCCCGATATAGCTGCTTTCCTGACAAAAATCTATCAGGGAACCATCGGAATGGGGAGACAGTGTGGGGAATAAAAGGAGCACTGGACAGAGAGTCGGAACCCCTTTTACAACCTCTCACTAACCATACAAAACATGAGCAAGCCCCCAAATCACAGAGCTCAGAAGCCCGTTTACTTCCAGACTTGGACTTCTATTAGATACCATCCTCCTGCGTTAGGGACTTACTGAGTACATGTGAAAAAAAAACTTGTCTGTGAAACCCATTATGGGCCAGAGACTGATCTCAATACCCAGACTACAACTTTAGATAAAACAGATAAAGTCCTTGCCCCTCAAAAAGCATACAATCTTGGGGCGCCTGGGTGGCTCAGTTGGGTAAGTATCTGCCTTCGGGTCAGGTCATGATCTCAGGGTCCTGGGATCGAGCCCCACATTGGGCTTCCTGCTCAGTGGGGAGTCTGCTTCTCCCTCTACCTCTGTGCTCTCTCTCTCTGTCAAATAAATAAATAAAATCTTTTTTTAAAAAAACACACACACACAATCTCATAACAGACAGTAAATAAATATATACATGGCACGATGTCAAGCATAATTAGTGATGTGAAAAAATAAAGACGAGGAAGGAGAGACTATAGAAAGAGAAGGGGGTGCTGTTTTATGCATGGCTCTGAGGGGCATCTGCCAACGCTGATATCTGAAGGACTGAGTATCTGCTGGGCATCTCCTCAGTACAGCCAAAGGATTGGTGTGGGTGGGGTAGAGTGATCAAAGACAGTGGTGGGAGGTAAGAGAAGAAAGGGACACTACTATAATGTGTAGGGTCTTCTAGGACATGTTCAGAACTTTTGATTTGCCCTGAGATGGGGCCCCTGAACGATCTTGAACAGGAGAATCCCACAATCTCATCTTAGATGTGAAGTGTTACTCTGGCTACTCTGCAGGCATAGATCACAAAGGCAAGAATGGAAGACAGAGACCAGGAAGGTCTGGTTCTGCTAGGAGTCTTAATGAGATGTGATAGGGCTTGGACTATGGCCGTAACCTTAGAGGCAGTTAAAAAGCACATGAAACAAACAATGCCTAAAGCCACCAGAAATCGCTTATTATGCTACGCAGCCTGGCTTTCTCTAACACTTTCTCCTTTTCTTAGGTTCAGAAACATTCAGTCCACCATGAAAAGTTTGTCATTTGACTATCTCTTAGCAAATGCATGCTTTGTTTTTTCCTCCTAGCTTTTTTTTTTTTTCTTAAGATTTTATTTATTTGAAAGAGAGAGAAAGAGAGTACACATTGGGGGGGGGGGCAGGGGCAGAGGGAGAGAGAGAAGCAGGCTCCCCGTTGAGCAGGGAGCCTCATGCGGGCCTCGGTCCCAGTACCCTAGGATCATGACCTGAGGCAAAGACAGACGCTTAACCGACTGAGCAACCCAGGCATCCCTCCTCCTAGGTTTAATAGAGTCATTGATTGAATTATCACACTTTCATGGCCCCTGGTCCCCGCGGTGATGGCCATTTACCTCTCTGGTTTCTCCCCAGGTGCTGCTGAGCCACTCAGAGGAGGATGGCCAGACAATATGGTGGTTACAAGTCTCAAAGCTAGAGTCCAAGAGCTGGGTTCAAGTCCCAGCTCTCACATTACTGGGTCATCTTAGAAAAGTTACTCAATCTCTGTGTCTCAATTTCTTCATCTATAAGTTGGAGATTATAAGAGTACCTCCTCCTGGGCTTTTGTTGTGAGGATTGCATAAAATCATGTAAGTAATAGTCTTATAAGAGTCTCCAGAACATAGTAAGTCTCTATTATACTATTAGACCAATAAAGTTAATGACTTCCCCCCATAAAAAGTACATCCAATCTTAGTGAGGCACAAAGGAACAAACCCAGTAAGTAATCCTTCTGGATACAGCCTTACAGTTTAGGGAATATAACACACCAACGTCTTGATTTCCCTTGGTACCCATTAGAAATCCATCTTTCACTAATAAATATGGGCTAGCTTTTCTCAAAGTAAGCTTAACATTCTGTAGGATGTTTGTAAGTTTGGGCAAAAGATATTTTTTGGGAAAATAAATGTGGGACACTGAGAGTTAAACAAGTTTCTTTTCCATGAGATTTTTTCCAAGTCTTTAATACTGTAATATATATTGTAACTACCCAAGGGACACATGCATATGTAGCATTTTCTAAATTTGTAGGACCGTGGAAACTATTTTTTTCCTTGTTTTAATAATACCAGACTAATACTTTTGGAACACACTTAGTACAATGATAATACCAAGTACATCAAACATTTTATTTTCATCCTGTGTCACTTTGAGGGTATAATTAATTCTGAACGCCAGTTGTGCTTACTCTGCTAAAAACAAAATGAAACAAAACAAACATAAATGAGATAATGTATAAAAGCACTTAGTAATTATAAAGCATACCTATTGTTTTTATTAATTCCCTCAAATTTTAATGGACATCTCCTAATTCTCTTCCCTCAATATAGTAGAAGTTATTTGTGTCAACTCTATCCAAATACGTTACCCCCCATCATATTCTGTCTTCCCCAACAGGCATATCTGGTCTTTTAATTTGGTGCCCGAAATAACACTTTCCTAAATCCTTCCCATTCCTGTGCTAATGAGAGTTGTCTTGCTCGAGACTTTCTCCAGGTTTCTCCTCTCTGTCCTAAAGCAGTGGTCATCACAGTGTCCCTTCGGTATGCCCCATCCAGACTCGCCAATGTTTTGACTGATACCAGCTCCGTTCAGCATACTGTGCCCTTCTCGAGGAGATATTTTGTGGGACCTTTGACTGAAGTCCCATAATGTGCTTATTTCCTTAAGGATGAGTTAATTTCCTTCGGTAACTTTTAACCCATCTCAACCTATGTCAGGAGAAGAGATACAGGACATCTAGGTTGAGGCAATGGTTGTCCCAATGGTTGAGGCAAACACTAATGCTCTTAGTCACTGTAACTTTGTCACCCATTTCCTAGAGATACCAACTCTCTGAGAACAATCCAGGTAAGAATAAGATGTGATAGTCTCAGCCCTTAAGGCATGCACACTCTCATTGAAAAATAAGCACCTACTAAGGTTATTAATAACAAGGTAACAGCAGTGGTGTGAAATTGGTAAGACCCACTATCAGTGGATGAAATTTGATGGAATCCAAAATACCAGGATGGTGTAGAAGGTCCTCTGGGAAAGAGTCTGCACCTTCTTCTCTGGCCTCATTTCTGCCATTCCCTTGTTATAACCTGTCATGTTCCAGGCTGCTGAGAGGTGGGAAGAGGGGGCAAAATAAGTGGGAGACAAGATCTTTGTCTCAAAGAGTTTGTGCTTGAGTAGCAAGGATCGGTCTAAAAAAGAGATCCCCAAAATTTCAGCTTGCAAGTTGGTCTGAAAAACAAATCAAAATTTTGGACTATCAGCTCTATGGTTCCAAAATGCAGCCAGATAAGAGAAGCAAATGTGATATTTATTTTAATCTAAAGTCTCTTCTCCTTAGGTCAGTGTGGGTAACGTTGATCACTGCTTGTGTCTCTCAGGAAATGGACTCGGTTTCAAACATGTTATTTGCCTCTGGTGAACCCAAATCTCAAGTCAAACCAAAAACAAACCTCTCCTTGTAGCATACCGGTGATAACTTGATAATTTTTCTGGCTATTGGCTAGTCAAGTTAGATTTCAAGTCAAGTTAACCTGGTTTTAACTGAGCGCTCTCAAGAGTAACGCCGAGCAAAATGACAGCAAACTGTCTTTTTTTTTCTAAACCACATCAGACACTTGAATGCCAAAATCACAAGCTTAAATATACCACTGAGCATAGGAGAGTCTGCAAAATCCATCAAGATCCCAAAGGTCTTCCAAGATATTTTCTCTCCTTCCTGACAGGTGTCGCCAATGTTTCTACAAGGAGTTGGTGGTGGTGCAAAGGGTGTCACTTTTCCTTACAGCCCATCTTTTTTCCTTCGGTTTCATTCCACACTGATTCTGGTGAAATCATAGTAATTTTACTGGGAAAATGCTTCAATGTTTTAAGGATCCGTTTGGGGCTCTATCATAGGAAACACCACCTTAAGGAATTGGGAGGTGAAATATTATTTTCAATGATGATGTATTCAACTTTCTTCAAAAGTCAGATTGCTTAGTTAAAATAAATGTTTCCAACAAACATGTATTTAGTTCTTGGTATTTCAAAATATCCACCCATGAAAAGATCTCTTTTGTCTCTCCCAACGATGCTGGGATTATAGTTACTGTAGTAAAGCTCCAGGAGTTATGTACTGTACATAATAAAACTGATAGTTTATTAAGTTCAATAATAAAGCTATGTGCAAAACGAAGGCTAACATATTAGGAAGGTAAACCGTGCTGACCCAGACTATACCTTTATAGATTTTTAGCATCTGTAGGTCATTATGTAGGATTTTACTATCTCCAGTTCAATATAGTCTTCTGATTAAAAACCTACTTACTACTTATCTGGTTATTTTTTTATTAGCTTGCAGTCAGCGTGCGTCACAAAATGTAATTTAGTCAGACACCTTGTCTTGGAGCAGATGGGAAGAATGCTTTGAAAAAATGAACAGTTATCCATTAAAAAATATTAAAAAAAAGAAAGCTGAGAAGCCAAGGGGAATCATGATCCTCTGAGAACTTTGCCTCTAAGAGAATTCGATCCCTAGAGTGGGGGATCCGCCCTCCGCAGCATGAACAAGCCCTTCAACTGTGTTCCACTGGGGCTAAGAAGAGAGATGAGTCTGGTGCCCAGCAATGGCAGAGCCCAAGACGTGAACGCTGCATGCTGGAATCTGGTCGGCTGTGCCCCAGTATCTCCATACCTGTCCTTCCTTCCAGTGTTCCCTGCTGCACACTCAGGAATAAAATGAGGGAGACTCTGGGGTCCGGTGGAAAAGTCACCAAACTACAACTGGACCCGTGCATAATAGAGAAATGAGGGTCTATGTCAAGGTAGCTTTCAAGGGCAAGAACAAAGAGGCTGGTCAGTTCAAAGGCCTTCTGCAACAGGCCTGGAGATTTTTACATGATGTGGATAAGAAGGCAGGAGGTCCCCATAGGCAACAGGGGAAGCAGCTGGAGTGAAATGAACCTCGTGTCTCTTGTTCTATTTTCAGTGCTCTTTTAAAAGAAACATTTAACTGAACGGGACCCCCAAAGGATAATAATTGCTTATCTCCCAAATTCTGGGAGTGTTGGCAGCATACTAGGTTGGCGTAATAGCAAGATAGTGTTACCAAATCTTTCCATGAATAATGCTGGAATTTTTAGTGTTTTGAGATGAGTTGTTTGCAAGTAGCTGTTATATTAATACACTTAAAAAAAAAAAAAACAAGAACCGCTTTTCATTTATCAGTTGTACCTAAAACATTGTTTTGAGGTCGTACAACTATATATGTCTTTTGAAAGGTGAGCAAATATTGAGCCAGGTTCTTTATCCACTTCAACTGAAATAGTTTAGACTATGGGTGAATAAGTGAATCCTGTAGAACCTTGAGAGACCCTACATTTCTGCTCTTCCTGAAGAAAAGGGAGAGACTTCATAGATACAGAAATGATTTAAATTCATTTGTATAGTACTTGTATTAGTCAGAGAGTCCCCCAGAGAAACAGAATCCATAGTAGAAATATGTATATATTTATGTTTATATTCATATTCACATATAGACAGAAAGAGAGACGAGAGAGGGGGACAGAGAAAGAGATTTCTTTGGAGGAAGTGGCTCATACAATTATGGAAGCTAAGAAGTCCCATGATCTGCCCTCTGCAAGCTAGAGACCAGGAAAGCCAGTGCTATAATACAGAGTCCAAAGGCCTGAGAACCAGGGGAGCAGACAGCATAAATCTCAGTCCACCACACAAGAAAACCAATGTCCCAGCTCAAATATGCAGGCAAGAAGAGAAAGAGGTGAATTCCTCCTTCCTCTGCCTTTTTGTTCTATTCAGGCCTTCAGTAGATTGAATGATGCTCATCCACATAGGAAAACAAAATCTAATTTCTGATTCTAATTCAGATTTAGATTTTATTTTTTTTTAATTTTTTTTATTAAATGGGGCTATTATAAATTTATTTTTATTTTTTGTAGTTTCTTTTTCTTTTTTTTACAGATTTAGATTTTAATCTAAAATCTGATTCAAATGCTAATCTTATCCAGAAACACCCTAGCAGACACACCCAGCAGAGTTTAATCTAGACACCCTCTGACCTGGTCAGGTTGACACCTAAAATTCATTGCCACGGGTTTTAAATCACATTTACATTTATGATCAAACACTCACATCACCCTTTAAAGCTGAATATTTGTCTCATTTTATGGTTCAAAACTGAGGTTCAGGTGAGTTACATATGCATACACATGATTATTTTTATCAAATCATAGCATTTTTAAGCTAAGGAACTTTAGAGATTATCCACTTCAACGCCCTGCATTTACACATAGAAAATCTAAGCCTCTGCCCCCCACCCCACCACCACAGTTTAAAGGTTTACAGTTGGATGGTCCGTGGTCCTGCAGTGGCCCAGCGACTGATTCAGAATTGGAGTCCAGATACCTGGACACCCTATCCAGGGACCCTTCCCACGGCCAGACGACACTGATGGGCAAGTGTCGGCACCCACATGCTCCCTTTGTCCTGGGCTGAGGAGTAGCACGGGCTTGATTGGGAGACATCAGACAAGATGGCATTGGTCAGTGAACCATTCCAAATTTCCTATCTGCCACCCGGTCAGAGACAGCCCGACCCCGCAGACACAAAAACTCCACCACCAGGCGCCTGACTGTATGGTTGTGCAGGTCCAGTTCCCTGAGAAGGTGACTCAAAGCTGCAAGCGATTATGCAGGAGGGGCTCTGGGGATCGATACACCTGCAGGAGAAGGGAAGGCAGCAGGACCGGGCAGAAGGAGAAATCAGACTGCAGCCCATCCCACAGGGGTCCTGCTGGAGCCGGGGTGGCCCCGGGCTGGGGTGAAGGGGTGCGGGCCTTTGTACCCCAACACTGTCTGTCTAGTCACTGGATGTAAGCTGCCCGTGGGCACAGATCTCCTTGGCTGACGTCAGCGTTCAGGGAGGGCTGGTGACTGAGGGTTATCAGCCAGCGGTCCTCCCAGCCCCTGAGGAGCACCCCTGCCTCCTGAAGGCGGAGGGGGCTGATGCACACAGGGGCCACTACAAGGGGAGGCACAAAAGCCCTGAGCAGGAGCCACTGCCCTGGCCCCAGATTACCTTTCATGAGCCTGACTTCAGATGCTGAGAAGCCTCGAAAACTTTCTTTGCTGGGGCACCCAGGTGACTCCGGGGTTTAAGCGTCCGACTCTTGATTTCGGCTCAGGTTGCGATCTCAGGGTCCAGAAATGGAGCCCTGTTTGGGGCTCTGTGCTCAGCGTGGAGTTTGCTTGAGAGTCTCTCTTTCCTCTCCCTCTGCCCCGCCCCCACTCCCTCTAAAATAAATAAATACATGTTTAAAAAAAATTTTCTTTGCTGATTACATGACATGGTACATAGTAAGTACTGAGACATGTTACTTCCACATTGTAAACTCTAATTAAAATATTACTATTATTTATTATTATTATTCTTATTATTATTAAATACTTTCTTACAACTGCATGTCGAGTCAAAGGAGACACATGGAACTCACTGACAGCCTGTTCTCTCAATCCCAGGTCCCCGTACCTGTAAGTGAGAGTGCACATGGGTATGACCATAAGCTAGCCTGGCAGCTCTCTACAGTACTGAGAGTCGATATTTCCTTTGAATGGAGATAGTGGTGTGGTCACTGTGTTGTTATTGTGTGGGAAACGCAGATTAATAGAGATAAATTAATTCATTCTCTGCAGCTAATGCCAAATATGTACCAGGAAAAGCACCACCTGCCAACATTTATTATAAATTCCCAAGTCCCCTTTATTACCGGGAAAGCATTTCTTTCTGACTAAGCATCAGGAAACATTTAGCATGGGACGCCATGCACTGGGGTTTAAAAACCTGTACTGTACATGGGTTGTTTCTGACCACCTACCATCCACTCCCTATTTTTCTGGTATTGGGGCCTAGACTTTCCCCCCAGGACAAACCTTCCTGCCATTCCTTATCATCCAGTCCACCCCAGAGACCGTCCCTTCCCCCAGCTAAGGGCAAGGCAAGAGCTCCAAGCCAGACTAGACCATGCCAGCCCCCTTCTCTCTCCAGGGGATTTAATCTAGAGATGAGTGAGACAAAGGCAGAAAAGACTTCAAGCTGATTCATCTTATTGGTGGTTGCCCAAATAAACATTCCATTAGTTCCTACGCTCTCAGTATTTGGTTCCTGACCTTTCCAAAGCCTGATTCTCATTGCTTCTGTGAGGGACCCTGTACCCTTCCAGTGAATTCTTTTTCTTTCTTAAGTTAAACAACGTCAATATGTATTGCGTGCACCCAGGACATCCAAGGCCCTAATTGATAAGAGGACTAGATTTTTTAAACTAACCAAATTCTTTTTTTTTTTTAAGATTTTATTTATTTGACAGAGAAAGAGAGAGAGAGAGAGAGCACAAGCCGGGGGAGCAGCACAGGGAGAAGCAGGCTCCCAGTGAGCAGGAGCCCAATGACCCTGGGACCATAACCCGAGCCGAAGGCAGATACTTAACCAACTGAGCCACCCAGGTGCCCCTAACCAAGTTCTTTTCTAATGCCCTAACCTTGGAAAATATACTTTCTTTCCATGAAGTAAAGAAACATAAAACCTTAGCTTATGCTTAGTTTCTTCATCTGGAAGATTTTCCAAGTAAAGTTGAAGTGAGAGCCTGAGAATACAGGATACCACCACAAAACCCTTGAATGAAGACATGACTTAACTATAGTATATATTTTACTTTAAACAAGTCAGAGATTTTTTTCTTTCCCCATGTATAGAAAAAATTTATAGATCAACTGAAATTTCATTAAAAAGGCCAACACTGTCTACCAATAGTGCAACATTTAGTGAGTGAATCTGTAAATGTATCTAAACTGGTCTCTTGGGCTGAAATCCTGAAGTCTAGATTTAACTATTAGAGAGGGCATCTTTTTCCAAAATGTCCTTTGCTTAGGTGTGTGCTTGTATCCCGCTACAAATTATTTAATATGTCAAGAAACACATTATCTCAGGCAAGATATGATGTAGAGGGAAGCTCCAACAACAAAATGACATTTCCAAACCCCTAACCTGCACTAAAATTCAATTCAGTAATCCTTTATTGAACATCTACTGTGTGCAATTTGCTAAACTAGCTCCTTTGCATGATTTCTGAAGTGAATAAGACAACATCCTACCTTAAAAAGTTTGCAAGATGGGTATGAAAAGTCAGGATTATAAGAAAATAAGACAGGTAAATCAGCATGGGCTTCATGAAAGAAAGAGCATGTGAGCTAGGACTTGACAGAAAAGTGGGACATCAGCAGATAGAGAAAAAGAATTGGAGGTTCCAGAAACAGGGAATAGCATAAGGAATTACATGGTGATAGAAAAAAAAAATCCACTTCTCTGTATTATCTGGTATATGCAAGAAAGTAATAATAAATTAAAGTACAAGGGCTGATGGGTATATTCCTGAAGAGGGTCATTAATGACTCAGTGATGCTCTTCAATGCATTTCTTCTTTGAGTAACACAAGGGCTTAGGCTGTCCACAAGATTTCACTAGAACAATTGATTCCAGTTGCTCTAGAGGTAGAAGTTAGACTAGGGGAAGGGGCCTATCTCTCTGTCATCACCTACAAAAATTGGTTTGAGATATATCATAGGCTTAAATATAAAAATTAAAACTCATGAAGCTTCTAGAACAAGAAAACATAGGTGTTTCTATATGACCTTGGGGGAGGCAATGATTTTTTAGACAAGACACAAAAAGACTAACCATGAAAACACTGAGCAATTCAACTTTATTACAATTAAAAACTGCTAATCAAAGGCACTGTTAAAAATAATAAAGCAAAAATGAAAAGATTTGGAGAAAATATTTGCAATACCTATCTCTAAAAACTGACATTTATCCAGATAATATAAATAATCCTATGATGAGATAACATAAAGACAAAGAACAATAAAACATGACTTAAAATCCTTGTCTGATATAGCACAAAAGAAGTTGTATGAATGGCAAATTGGTATATGAAAAGTTACTTTTAGTCATTGGAGAATGCAAGTCAAATTCATAAAGAAATGATACTACGTGCCTATCAGAACGGCTTTAATTAGAAAGACTGACAACATCAAAAGTTGGGAAGGGTGTGTAGGAACTGGAACTTTTATCTATGGCTGGTGGGGTGTAGAATGTATGACCACTTTGGAAAATAACATGGCAGCTTTGTATAGGGTCAAAAACACACCGACCTTGTGACTTGGCAATCACACTCCTAAATGTTTATCCAATGCAAATGAAAACATAGGTTCATAAAAAGATATATACAAAAATGTTCATAGCATCTGTATTCATAACAGCCTCAAACCAGAACAGGTTTCTCAAACTGGAACCCAACAGAGAATGTATAAACAAATTGTGGTGTATACATTGAAAAGCTACTTGGTAATAAAAAAGAATGAGCAGCTACAATAATAAGCAAACGTAGAGGGGAAAGAACAGAACTGATGGGCACATAGTGGGAAGAAGAGGCACATTCAGTATCTCGATATCCTCAAAATAAGCAAGATGGAGATTGGGGGTGGCAGAGGGAAGAAAGAGAAGAACACAAACTGGATAAATAAAATTATAGAATAATATGGTAGAAGTTATATGATTGGCACACAATGAAATAGGTTAAGCCCATGCCATTTCTTAACCAGATATTACAGTCATTTGTATGAACTTGGACATGTCACTTAATTTCCCTTTGTAAAATAAAGAATTTGAACGATAACTGAGTTTTTTCCAGTTAGCTTTGGACCTGATGTAGGATAAATTCTTACTTAAAGGAGACCAAATCTCAATGTAGATAAACAATAACCATAGTTTACATTGCAATATTCATCCTTTGAAGGGTCAAATTGCCTTTTTTTTTTTTTTAATAAGTGTAAACTCTGAAGCCCTTGGCTTATCTGAGATTCCAAATCTTATAGTGAAAGATTTGGCTTGAAAGTGCTTTCAACCAAAATGAGAGATCCTCACATTAACACTCCTTTAAGAACCAGATAAATAAATCCTCCATTTCCTTCAGCTCATTCAGTTTCTGGATTTGCACATTGCGCTCCTCCCTTACCCTCTTTCCTAGTGTTTGGCTCATTAACAGATCCATTTGATACTTTCCCTGGGAATTTGCCACCTTCCTTGGGTGACTTGGGGCAAACAGCTTATAAGAGTCCTGCCTCCCTTCTGGATGGTATTGGACGGTGTTAGTGAGAAGCGCAGTTCCCTTGAGGACCCTGATAGGTCCCTAATTAGTGGTAACGGAAAGACTGCAAGCACTCCCAGATGGTATCAGGAAGTCAAATGAGCACTTCTAGCTGCTTACCTTTCAAGGCAAACACGGGATAAAGAAATGCATCTTTAAAGGCAATTCAAAGAAGAAAGCATACAAGTATTTGCTAAGAGCACTACGAATTTTTATTGGCTGTTTCTTTTTTGGTTATTTCTTTATTACAAAGAAAATGCATCCATCTCAGGGAATCACAGTGCAGTGCTACATGAAGAGATCAAACATTTAATTTCCTTTTTATTTGTCTTTCTGGGAAGGCATGGCTCAATCTTTCATGCACGTTTTCCTACAGAAAAAGATTTATAATTGGGGCTGCTGAGGGAGTCCCCGGGGATTGTTGGCTCTCAGAGAGAAGTCCAGAGGCACTGCTAACTACCGGTGTAAGTCTCCTCCTCTGGGTGGTCAACAACCCGGCCTCCAGGAGTATTAATCTTGTAAATACTATTCTATCCCATTTACTTAGCATATCCCATTGAGTTAGGAACTAACACCACCTAATCAGTACCCCATTGATAGGGAAGGCAGCCATCCCATTCATTCTGGGAAGAGTCTTGGTGGGGACCCACTAGGGCCAGGGGGTCCAGAAAGTCTTTCCTCCCAGCAAAAGTAATCTCTTAACCAGAAAGGCTTAAGTATCAATGTTTTCAACAATAGCAGGATATCTTACACTCAGCTATGAGTAAAAAATATTTAACTTAACAATTAACAATACATGTAGGTGCCTGGTACTTGTATTTTTGTTTTTTGTGGGGTTTTTTGGGCTTCTTTTAAGCACTATATTTACAGACTTCAAAAAGTCAAATTATATTACAAACTTTATAACAAAATGTCTACTTCAGGGCCTCAGACCATTCCGCGGCCAGCAAATTAAGTAAATAACATATAGACACTGTTGAGGGAGTGGGTGTGGGGGGGGCGGGGGGCTGCTCCTAAAATGCCGGTGTGGGGAGGAAGGGGCTAAAAGGTCGAGGGCAGGCAGCTTATAACACTTCTATACACTCAGCCACAACCACAGGGTCTGTTCAACTTTCAGATTCAGATCCAAAGGGAGTCGTGGGTAATTTTTCTTCTTTCTTGTTTTTGCAGTCAAGGAACGGCTTAAGAAAAGCCAGAAGACATACTGCCATTGCGATAATCGCACCAGCCTGTTAGGTAGCAAGAACAACGTGCACGGCGCCGAGGTGGTTTCCAGACCCGAGCCCTGCCATGTGGCTCCACCCCACAGCACACCCCGAACTTGTCAGCCGTGGCTGCCTGGCTCCTTGGCCTCACCCCCGTGTGGCAAGCACGTCTCAAGGCTAATGAACGATGCAGGCTACACCCAGTTTCTGACTGAATCATACATCAAGGAGCACCTGAACACATTGAAAAGGGTTGGTTTTTTTCTTTCTTTCTGCAGGCCACATGGGGCTTTATTTCTCATTGTGTATTACCTCATTGAACAAACACTGTTCCACGTGGGAAGGACAGTCAAAAATTTTGCCAAATACACTTTCATTTGAGGAGATATTAGTGTCAGAAGCAAAACATCATCTCTTTCCTTGGAAGCCTCTGTCTCCATTGAGCATTCCACTTTATCACCCATTTCCCTATTTTTATAGGCCCACAAAGCTCTGAAGGTGATATGATAAATAGATCCCTGTCCAAACGCATTCCTTTCTATTCACATCTTCCTTCCATACACCTCCAAGGGTGTCTTTCTACCAGCTGATTAATTTTGTGATTTTTAGCACTACGGTGCAGTAGAAAGCTGCTTAAACCAATGATGGATTTGTCTACCCTCCAGCTCACACTGACCATAGTTATCAAGGCAATGAGAAGAAATCTGAACATGACAGCAATTCTCAAAACCCACCTAGAATGCTTACACGCGTCTGGCTGATTCTGCGTCCAGTAGAAGTATTTCCATCAAACCATGAAAAACTAGTGGGAAAACTATTCCCGAGAGGTGTGGATATGTTCAGGCACTGATTTTGTTCTACGTGAAATAGAACTGAGCAACTACACCTCGAAGATATTTCATAGTTACCTCAAATCTCTGAACCCTATAGTCCCCTTGGAAACATATGGACCAATGCTCAGGAGGAGTGAAAAGAACAGGACTTTCTGTCCCTTTGTGACTGTCCTAACACCAGTCATGATTTTAGTTTTCCATGTCGTGCAGTTAAGCTCGTGAGGTTTCATGCACAGAGTTGCTTTCAGTAGAAGGAATCACTGTGTCATGAAGATAGTATCATTCACATCTAGGCATTACCTCTACTTCCCTCTTTGGTGTTCAAATTGCTTTCACTTAAAATTCCTCATTTGCTTCTGATAACACCAGAAGAAGGTTATTATACCCATTTCATTGATGAGAGAGGAGGACAGAATGTTCAAGTGATCTGCCTTACAGTTATGCATCTTCCCACGAGCACCACGTGGGACTCCAACCTGTGAAATCAGAGTCCAGATCCAAGCATCCTTAAGCTGCACCAGTGGTTCCATTAAGGTTTATCAAGCAGGATAAGTGGCAGGCACCCTACTGGATGTTCCCAATAAAGCAGTTCTCAAGTTTTCACAACCCAGAATGGACTAGTGACCCCTTCCCAAAGACCTCAGAGTGCTTTTTATTATAACTCTTAGCATATTCTACTCATCTAGTTATTTTCATGTCTTTCTCCCAGGACCTTGTGATTTACTCAAAATCAGGCACCCTGTCTTCTTCAACTTTATGTTTTCAGCATCCAGCCCAGTTCCTGGAACCCAGTAGATAAAAGATATGCGGAATAAGTGAACAACGACTAACAAAATGGACTCAAATATAAATAGTGCTAAGATAGAGGCATGAGCAAAGTATTATGGGAACAGAAAGGGGCAAGTGATTCAATCAGCCTGGGAACTCCAGAAGACTCCACAAGGAAGGTGACATTTGAGCCAGGATTTCATCCAATAGAGAGGGAGGGGAAGGGCATTCTAGATGTGGAAACTTCATGAACACATCAGTCTTACTCAGTGTGGCCCTATATGGCCTGACTCAGAAGCAGTGCAGGGCGGCCGGAGCGACAGCGCCCTGAAGAGGAGGCACAGAAGATCAGGACAGAAATGTAATTACCATAAAGAAATTATTTCATTCAACAAGTGAAATTTTAATTTACTTACAGTAATTAAAATAATCTAAACAGATTGACTACTTTGAACAACTTGAACTGTTTTAATTCAAATTGATGATCATTAATTAATTCATTAGAGTAAGAAAATTTGTCTCAAACTTTGGTTCCAAAGCATATCGTTTGAAGCAAGTTATTTAATAAGGCCAGGGGAGGAGGGAAGATCCACCGGCCGAAGGCTGAAAATGAGGAGGCAGAAGCGGGCTGCCCGTGGGCACCGTCGCCCCGCCTTCCCGGCCCGGAGCTCCGCCCCGTCGCTGCCCGGGACTAGTGCGCTCTGCGCTCGCAGGACCGCCACACCTGGCGCGCATTCCCGGGCCTGCAGCCGCACCTCGGGGACGGGGACCGGCCGGCGTCTGAGCTGCAGCACCTTTAGGGATCCCCGAGGCCCTCTCAATCAATAATCCCCGGGGTTTTTTATGAGGGTTGGATTATGAGGATTTGGAAACGAGATGATTAAGCAGTACTTCAAAGAGGAGCCCCAGCCGCACCTGCAGCATTTATGAAGATCTATTAATAGAAAGCACACGATTTAGCAGTAATCCCTAATTCATAGAAAATCGATGATTTATGCCTTTGGGCCCAAGAGGCACTGAGGACTTTGGTTCATGGGCTGTCTAGAGGCAGGGGGTGCTGGCCCCACATCTGGTCAAGACTGACATGGGTCACGGGGGGTTTGTGTGGGACCCTTTCGGTCCTACCGGTAAATGGAAAACAATCTTGCAGGCCCGCAGCCAGCCCCTGCAGTACCTAATCTCTTTTCTTCTATCCAAGGATGTCAACTGCTTTGGTGCAGGTTCTAGGCGAACAGCCTAGGTCCTGGTGATAGTAGGTACAATGCCAATTTGCTGGGAACTCAAAGCCAGACCAGGGGTCTGTCCCTAGCCAAGCTCCTCCCTTCTTCCTCCTCCTCACCTGGACCTCCCTTTTGTCATCTGGATAATGGTGGCAGTCACACCAAATGATCATCAGGATACCTTGTAGGTGGCTTGGGAATTCTAGAATCCGTCTGGATCCTATTTGATCCTAAAGGTTTATGTATGTGAATTTCTCATGAAAAGAGTCATGGAACAGATCCATTAATTAATTCTCTTAGTTCACCTCAGAGAGCCAAAAGCCAGCTGCCTTCTGGGGATACTTTTGCTGAATATAACAAAAAGACAAAAGCATGTTTCAATCACAGAGGGAAGGAGTCAGGTTATGTAACACTAAAAAGAAAATTCCACAAATAGTAAGGATAGTAAAATAATCTTTTGTCAGTCTTTAAGAAAGGAACATTCAGTAGAAGATGAGAGACCCAAAGATGTATTTCATTGATAATCTATTCAACTGTTTATGAATGAACAAGCGTCTGTGGACATTTCTATTATTTAAAGGCTTCATATTCTTTTTCATTGTTGTTGTTCCTGGCTCACATACAAATATATTCTTTACCTGTTACTATGTATGTTAAATCCTTTAATTAAATTGCCATGCATATCTTACTTAGTTTCAGCCCCCAGGTAACACCTCTGCTTTGTGAACAGAAATCTGATACACAGAACCAAAACTTCAAAGCACTGTAATTAACCTTACTGCAAAGAAGTCTACTCCATCCCAGAGTTCACCACAGGGCTCCTTTCTGTGGACGGACATTAGTCTATAGAGCACTAACATGGAACAGGAGGGAAGACAGGGGATGGGTGAAGGGGGTGCCAGGAGAACTCCCACCCCATGGTGAAGAGCAGCCAGCAATGGGAACAGTGACCCCAGGAGAGAATGCCCTTCATAGAAAAGAAGTCAGATTCAACTGCATCATTTCCCTACACAGTGAATTGTTTTCTTTATCATAAATACATTATGTATAGATTTTTCTTTTTTTTTTTTAGAAAAGGGGCAAATACATAAGTCTAAAGAAGAAAGTATAAATTGCCGTTCATCCCACTGTCTGGAAATAACCATTGCAAATATTTTGGTGTATTTTTTCCATTATTTTTGTTCTATGCTTATCTCTTCAGAGATAGACGATACGGATGTAGGTACAAAAGTTTTTTGTTGTTAAACAAAGCGGAAGTCACACCCTGTGTTATTTTATGTTGTTCTATTTCTTTTGATACCACTTCATGGAGACTTTCTTGCACTATTAGGTATTATTTTAAAACATAAATTTTCATACTCTAAAACTCAGACTACAAGTTAATTTATGTAAGCATTTCCCCCTTTAACTGAGAGTGTGTTATGAACTTCTCACCATTTTAAATAACACAAGCACAAATGTCCTCGTTTAGCTCAGAGAAGTAGTAAGATGCAGCGTTAAGACCACACACTCCAGAGCCAGTTTGAATCCCACCACTAGCTGTGTGTCTTTGGGCAAATGACATCACTTCTCTGCACCTCAGCGTTCTCACCTGTAGAACAGGGCTATTGTAGCACCCACCCGAGACACTATTCTTGGGTATTAATAAGTGAATATATGTAATGTACTTAGAATCTTAAGATAACACCTGATACATCGTAAGAACTATGCAATTGTTGGTGGTTGTTATTAAGAGGCAAGCTTGCTCAGCTTTTCTCTGATTGTCCGGGACTCACCCCAGTGCTGCACTCATGCTGGTGTTTTAGAGTATTTGTCCTTGCTCATCCTCCACACTGGGTGCAGCGTGGGTCCTGGAGAGGTGACAATCGTGGGGCTTGGCTACCTAAACTCCCTCCCTGTCATCCTTTCGGTTTAGTGGCTTTGCAATCCAAAATAACATCCCTGAAGACACAAATCATTTCTGTCTTCCTTTCCTCTCCCCACCCTCTGTCTCCCACATCCACACCCTCACCCCTTCTGGCACAGGCCGTTCCCTTCACACCAGGCATGAACATAAATCCTCAACGCCACGTAGATCAAGAGGAAAGGGGCAACGCTGGGTCCACAAGACCTATCTCTGGAGTAATTTCTAACCATAATGTTAAGGGTTTTTCCTTCTTTTTCTGTGTTTCTTTTGTTCTCAGGACTGTGACTTATGCTTTAGGCTGCATTCTATTTGGAGGACACCTTTCCTCCTTTTGTTGAAGGGATCACAGGGAGAAGAGGAAAAAATGGACTATCTGTGTGTATCTACAGGAAATGAAGAGTTTTCTCTCTCTCTCACCACCCCCTTCTCTCTCCTTCTAAGAGCTACAGTTTGGCAAACACCTCACCTCAGAATTTCTGACATTAATGAGGTAGCAGGGAGTGGAGAACTGCCTGCTGAGAGAGAAACTTCAGGAAGATTGCTCAGAGCATCTTGCTCAGCAGAACTGATAAGATGAAACCAACCATAATCCAGTAAACAAACCACATGGAAAAGACCAGAAATATTTTATGATTTTGCTCCAAGAAATGTAACTTTGGTGTTCTCTGCATTGGATGAACTGAGTTATGTGGAGAGGACTAGGTCAGAAAGCAAACCAAGGGGCTGTTTTCCTGTTTAAAAATCTGCAGGCTGGGGTTAGCTTTTATAATCTTGTGGAATAAAACTTACAGGAAAGGAGACTCCTAAAATAGTCCTTGTTGAGATCATTCTTTCCTGATTGTTCTCTCTCTCTCTTCTCTTTCCTTCCTTTGCCTTCCACTGAGTTCCCTACACCTCTCCGTAGGCCTGAGGCTAAATTTCCAGCTGGCCCTCATCCAGGCAGATATTTTTACAGGGTAATTCCACATGCCGCATGCTCTTTTCTGCCTAAATGAATCATCAAGCCTTTTCCAACTTTCTGTTTATTTGCTTGCCGATAAGGGAGGCCATGTTCTTTCTCAAAGAGAATGTGCCGATATCTGTGGGGCGGCAGAGGGACTTGTGTTCAAGTACAGTTTCTGCCCACCGTCAACGATGTGGTGAGGGCAAGCCACCAAGCTTTGACTTACTCATCTGTAAAATGGGAATCCTGCCAGTCTGGCCTACAGCCTACAATTATTGTAAGGATGAAAAGGGATAATGTTTGAAAAAATAAAATAAAATAAAAGAGATAATGTTTGTATGAAGAGCTTCATAAATTAAAAAGGGCTCTCTCACATAACATACCAGCTGTTCCCAAACCCAGCTAAGTCTTCTGGGGTAAGTCAGTCCTAAGGAAGAATTTAAATCACACTTCATTCCGAGCCAGATGACATGCCTGAGTCACTTGCCCAGGCGCAGTCTTAATTGGCTGGCTCTCTGGGTTAGGCTTTTCCCTTTTGCTCCTAAAATGTTTGTTTTTTGTCTCTTTTCACAGAATTCTTTCCTTGCTTCTAACCAAATTTTTAAAAAGTCATCAGAAACTAGTTAGGTCTATATTAGCTCTAAATGTCAAATTTGCTGGGCTGTTGACATCAGAAGTCAATACATCTGCATACCTGGGAAGAAAAGCCAGAAAAAAGGGTGGCTAGCTGTGGGAGGCTAATTTTCAGAGAGGCTTGTAAGTTCTCCTCTTGCCTAGGACAGTAATTGGATGCCTTGTGGCCATAAAAATTAGCAATAACAGCCCTGGCCACTTGTCAAGGTACTATCAGGGGAATATAAAAATTCTGTGGGGTGATAAGCTGATGAAAAACAGGAGATGCCCAACTACCCACCCTTGAGCATTCACTTCTACACCTCCTTCCCACCTGACACCCCCACATCCAACCCTAGTAAATTATGAACTCACTTGGCGAACGATTAAAGTTAAATCCAGGAACAGAAGGCTTGCTTGGTGGAGTGGAAGCAATGGAGGCAGTTGAGTATGTTTTCCTAGGGCCAACGGCTCTCCAGACTGGATCTCATCATCTTCCCTCCCTTTTAATTTGCAGGGAAGGAGAGACATACCAGGACTTAACCTTTGGCCCATCTCTGAAGAATGCTACCTGATTATGTAGGTGGCACATCCTCGGGAACGGGAACTTTCAGACTGCCAGGTTTATTTACCTGAGGTATAATAGATCCACTACAGAGTAAAACCACCAACCAAAGAAAATGTAACTCCTAAAACAGAATAATTGGGATGGACACACCAATAATGTAAAACAAACACAATAGAAGATGCCAAGAGACAAAGATATCTATAACATCAATCAAGAACAAGAGATCCTAACAAGAACCAAGTAGAATTACTAAATGTAAACAAATATACTAGCTGAGATAAGGAATCCAATAGATGCAATAAATTACAGAATGGGTAAAGCGTTGAAATTAATTAGATACTGGGTAAGCAGAAGGCACTAAGAAAAGAATCATTTCTTTTATACAAAATACACAAGAAAAGCTAAAAGATGTGGAAGGTATAAGTAGAAGTATCAGTGTGCAGATAATGAGGGTGCCACAATAAAAGAAATGAATACAGAAGGAAGACATTTAAAAAATCATGATAAACCTTTCAGTTTAACAAAAGATGAGTTTTCATTAACAACAGATGAAACAGTTTAGATTTAAAAGGTTCATGGTATGCCTAAATGCATTATAATGAAACCTAAGAAAAATCAAAGACAAATAAATTATTTAAAATGCTTCCAAAAGTAAGAAAAAATAACTTACACAAGAAAAAAAAATCAAATTTATATCATCTTAGTTGGCAGCAACTCACATGCAAGAAGTAGAAGAATTTTTTCTAAGGAAAATAATTTAAGATCTTAAATTTCATATTAAAGGGTATTGTCACTAAAATATGAGGATGTAACAAAAAATATTCTCAAGCACATGGGCTTCAGATTTTTCCATATTAATCCTCACTTTGAGGGAAATTACTGAAGAAAATATACAAATAAAAATAAAGGGATAAATAGATCAGAAGCATCTATAAGATGCTAAGAATTAAAATAATCAAATAGTTCTTCTAAGTAGAAAAATTTAAAAAGAGAGAGAGAAAGAGAAAGAACATTATACCTGTAACAATCAGAACTATTATTTTAGACAAATTGATATGATGGAGTAGGGATGGGTGAAGAGCTCTCTGAGGTAGAAAAGACATGCCAACAGACTTGCATTATTAGCTTTAGATACAGATATTGATGTACTTAAGGAATCTATGGCAAAAACAGACATGGGAATGGATCTTGAGTTAAGAACAACCACTTTTTTTTAAAAAAAAAGGAAAGAATACATAACTTTTAGTCAAAAAGAATAAAACTTAATAGATCTAATGGAAACAAGAAATAAAGTTTTAAAAAAATAAAAGGAAAGCATAATAAATGGAAAATATGAACTTAGATAGCAGAGATATGTTTTGCCTTAACAATAACCATAAGGGATATGGTTATATTGGTTAAAATCAAGCATGATCTAACCATGTGCGGCTAAAAGAGACACAGTTTAAACAAAAGGATATCAAAATAGAGAAAATAAAAGAATGGAAAAAATGTACTAACCACAAATAAACCAAAAAAGGTGGAGTGACAGTCTTCATATTTGAACAAATAAAATGTAAGACAATAACATTATAAGGCATAAAGAGGAATGTCATACTCAGAAAAGAAACAATAGAGCAGGATGATACAACTAATATCAATCTATGTGTTCCAAATCACGTGGTGTAAACATGTCAGTAGTAACAACTGTCTGAATTGAAACTGGAGACTTGAACATGTACCCCTGAGAAATTGATGATTCAAACAGATAAAAATAAGATAAAATAAGAATAAGATAAAAATAAGATGATACACAGCAGACCTGAGAAATGCAAGTAATAATTTTGAACTATTATTACTCCTTTATATATGTAAATATTCAAATCACAATGTACAATATACATAATGTATGCTACATATATAACTTTGCTTGCAATAAGCAGAGACTATACATTTTTATAGCACACATGGGATATTTAACAAAAATGTATCGTGTTATAAAACATAAAAGAATACTCAATATTATACCAAAGAAAAGAATCATACAGACTCTATTTTAAGACCATAATACAATAAAATAAAGGATAACATTTAAAACAACCAGTATGTCCAGCAAGTATATATCATATTATTGAATAATCTTTTCAGATGAAAAGAAAATCTTAAACTATATCATTCAGAATAAACTAGGCTATGCTGAGATAATGAGCAAATGCCAAATCTCAGTGGCCCAAAACAACAAAGGTTTGATTTTTACTAATGTTAGAACATACCCACCATAGGTTGGCAAAAGTCCCTTCTCCAAATCATCCTCACCCAGGGATCCAGATTGAGAGAAATTTAATCTTTGGGTCTCCTCAATTGCTATGGCAGAGTAAAGAAATCATGGTGACTTAGAACCTCATTCTTAACATTTCTGCCCAGAAATGATGTCAATTCTGCTCACAGTTCACATGCTCAAAGCAAATCACATGGTTATATGTAACGTCAAAGGATTTAGAGAAATGCAGTTCTACCATAAACTCAGAAGGAAGAGATCCAGAAATATGTGATGGAAAGCACTAATAATTACCATAGTATAGAAATTACAAACACTTAGAATAATCAACATTAGAAACACAATAAAATGTGTGAAATGCTGATAAAGCTTTAAGAGATAAGTTTATAGCTGTACACACAATTATCAAGAAATTTTTTTTAAAAATTGAAAATGTATTAACTAGACATTCAACCCAAATAAACAAAAAAGGACTTAAGAAAGACAAAGATAAATGTTAATTAAAATGAGCCAGTGAAAGAATGGAAAAAAGACAATAGATTACTAAAAGTAAGCTGGTTCTTTGAAAGAATTAATAAAATAAAACTATGGAAGCTAATCGGAAAAAAAGGAAAAGATGCAAAAAAAGGAGAAAAAAATGGAAATAGAGACTCAATAGTATTAAAATTACATTAAAAAGTATTATATATACATGTTAATAAAATTTCTAGAAAAAATACGACTTGGCAAAGTTGAGGAAAGAAAAATGGAAAACACAGTCTAATATGCAGGAAGGAAAATTAAAGACCTCTTCTCCAAAACACCCTGAAACTCAGGTATCTCTACAGATGGGCTCTAACAAACTCTTGAATTGAATGGCTTATTCTTGTCTTACCATATTTTTCCAGAAGTTAGGAATAAAAGCAAAAATTGTGCAGCTCATTTTAAGAAGTTAGTATTGGTTCTAACAAGTAAATAAGGCAAATCAGAGAAAAAGGACCATTTCATAGCCACATTTCAGTTTAAACACAGCTACGAAAAATCTTAAAGTATTGGGGCACCTGGGTGGCTCAGTCAGTTAAACATCTGACTCTTGATCTCAGCTCAGGTCTTGATCTTGGGGTTGTGAGTTCAAGCCCTGCATTAGGCTCCATGCTGGGTGTGGAGCCTACTTAAAAAAAAAACCAAACCTTAAAGTATTAACTAAGTAAATCCAACAGTATACTTTTTTAATTACCTCAAGATTAAGTAAAACTTATCTCACAGAGACAAGAATGGTTTAACAACAACAAGAAAAAAAAATCAATGAATGCAATTTACCATATTAAAAACCAAGGAGAGAATTCATATAGTTATGTCAATTGGTTTGGGAAAAGTATTGAATAAACATCAACATATATTTATGATTTAAAAAAAAAGTTAATACATTTGGAACAGAAACATTCTTAAATGTTAAAAGCTTATGTAACAGAAATACAGCAAAAATTTTCTTTTATAACAGAAATTTTAGACACAGTGATCAGTAGCAAGAGTAAAATGCACCAAATGTCATTGCTACTATTATCGGACATCTGTAACTCATTAGATATCTACTGCTGTTACTGGCAAATTGTATGATGAAACACAAAAGAAATGAGAGGGGGAAGGATAGAAGGAGAGAAATGTAATAGTCATTACTTGCAAAAGAGTTCATTTCATGGGCAAGCCACCTTTGCAGAGACCCAGGGCTCTGAGTGCAGAAGGGCAGCATGCCTGGTTATTGCTCCACTCATAGAATTCTTAATAACCTTGTTTTTGAACTTTTGTAAATGAAATCGAATAGGACAATGGAACGTGCATGAGATCAGAGCGAAAGAGGCAGTTCACTCTTCTTGCCACTCCATTTGCACACGTTGTCTCACGAGCACAGAATTCTTGTGGGCCCAGGATGCAGAGGGGTTCAACAGCACTCACAGCAAACAGAAGGTAAGTATGTTACATCCATGACTGAGTAAGTGGTGAACTGACGTGCTTTCAGTTCAAACCAGAACCTACGTCAAATTCAGAAAGAAGGCAGTGGCCTTCGCAGAAACATGAATGGCCAAGGAAACTTATCATATCCTCTCTTCCTAAGGTCCCTTCCCTGTGTTAACCGACGATTTCTGCTGAAAATAATGACACAGAAAGAAAAGGGAAAGATAGGGCAGCCCGCACATAGTTCTTTTTCTGTTGATGATGGTAAAATTCATTTAAAATAATTATTTTCAATTAAATTTAAAAATTTAGTTTACTTTGTTTAGAACAACATTCAAGAGCAAAAATAAAATGCTATTACAAAGCAAGAGAGAGACTGCTGGAAAAAATTTCAAAATTAGTAGCTTTGGGCAGCCGTTTTTCCCCCGCTTTTTAAAGAAGGGACCCTGAATTTGCATTTTGTTTTCAAGATTTTATTTATTTATTTATTTGAGAGAGCACGAGAGAGGGAGAGCATGAGTGGGGGAGAGGGGCAGAGGGAGAGACATGGGGCTCAATCCCAAGACCCTGAGATCATGACCTGAGCCGAAGGCAGATGCTTAACCAACTGAGCCACCCAGGCGTCCTGAATTTGCATTTCATGGTGGGCTCTGCAAATTATATAGTGGGCCTTATTTGCAGATGATATGATCATTTACATAGAATTTTTAAAAAAGGGAATAACCAAATTCTTAGAAGTCATAAAAGGATTTGGAATACAAGATCAGGTTTTTTTAAATTAATATGATTTCTTCAAACAATAATCAATTAGAAAATATAAAATACTTATATTTTATAAAAATGTAAGATAATACTTATAAAAACCAATAAAGTATCAAAGATCTAACTTAATCAAAAGTACACAAGATCTCTAGAAAAAATTTCAGCACTCCAATAAAGGATTTAAAAGAAAATCTAATTAGATAGTCCAAGTTCTGAGGTGAATGAAAAAATATTACAAAGGTACCAACTCTCCCCCTAATTCATCTACAAATTTAGCACAGTCCTCATTACAATCCCTACTGGATTTTTTTTTTTCTTACTGGATTTTTTTAAAGGTACTTGAGAAACTTACTCTAAAATTGTATATGAGGAATAAATAAATTAGATAAAAGTGAGAACTAGCCAAGGTAATAAAAACAAAAACAAAATAAAACAAAACAGACAAACTACTGATCAGTGGAACTGAACAGAAAGCCCAGAGCGAGATCCACACAGAACCTAATATGTGAGAAGGATGGTTCCACTGGAACAGTAAGGGAAGAATAGGCTCCTTTTAGTAGATGATTTGGGGAAAAATGACTCACTTTATAAAGGGAAAAAAGCATTAAAGCCCTATTTACCATTTTTATACAATTGTATACTCTAGAAAGATTTAAGCCTTAAATCTGAAAAGAAAAACAGTTACATTCAGAGATGATACAGGAACACAGCCTGCTTCGTGGGTGTGTGACGTGCGTGGGGACCAACACTCAGAAGAGTCCAGCACTTGACTGAATGCTTAACTGCTACCATCTTGAAATTCTTAATTTTACAAAGGGCCCCCGACTTTCATTTTGCACTGGGCTGGCAGTTTATGTGACCTAGAAACAGGGAAGGACTTCTTATAAAAAGCCCAATTCAGAAGGCAAATGTTGATTTTTGCCGGATAAAGAACAGCATGGATAAAGTAATCAGACATCATCACAGACTGGGAGAAGTTCTTTGTGAGGTTCCAAACTGGTGACATTAATACCTAAATGGTACAAGGTAGACAGCTACCTTAATTCTTTCCAAACTTTCAGCTTAGTTTTCATAGAAACAATAATTTGTTTTATATTATTGTTTGTAATTGGTTTACATTCTATTTTAATGACTTATTTTCAATAGAAAGTACAACTGACATAAACAAGCATGTGGATAAACACAATTAACCTCTTGGGAAGCATTGTACTCCATTGGTCAGAACAGCAGGGAGAGGGCATTGTGCCAAGCAACCCACTACCTAGAAGTTCAGAGCAGCTCAGTCTTCAAGAGTTAGGTTTTACAGAGAGACTAGAGTGTCAGTTAATCCCATGCGTCAGTTAAGTGGAAGTCATTTAAATAACTGCTTCGATTATAGGTGAAAAAAATTCTTACATTTCTAAAAGCTTGAGCTGGTTCCCAAAATTTCCCTTTGGAGACTTTGATTTGTCATTAATTTTAAGAGTGTGTTGACTTCCAGTATGGTTACATTAGACCCTAGGATCAATGGTCACTGTCAATTGCATGGCTTTCATAGAGTATAAGAGTCCACAGAAACATCTGGTGATGCATTTAAAGTGTTTTCCTGCAATAATACATGCACTTAAAGCCAACTATTAGTTTATTCACTGAGTATCATTCCTGTCCTATGAGCTATGCTCCATAGGAATGTGTTTAACAAATCACAATTATGCAAAAAAAAAAAAAATGAGCATTGCCTAAAAATAACCTTCCTTCCTTCTTAGAAGGGAGGATTTTTAGCAATGTCACACACACAAAAAAACAAAAAAACAAAAAAAAACACCAAAAAACAGGTAATTACTTTGGTTAAAAAGTATGCACAAGTCTCATTTAGAAGTTATGCTTGAAAGAAGAATGTTTTATGGAAACACTGGCTAACTCCAGACTTTTTCTATCAGCAGGTTGTCTCCTGACAAATGTCATTTTGGGGGTCTCTCACACATTAACCTGTTCTTACTGCCAATGGGAAAGCTTCTGAAGTTCCACTATGTCATTGGATGTTCGCAGGGTTATCTGCTAAATAGCCCTTATCAAACTAAAGATGATCTCTTTCTACTCTTATTAGAAATTTTTATTGGGGCGCCTGAGTAGTGTGTCCAACTCTTGATGTGGGCTCAGGCCATGATCTCAGGGTCCTGAGATGGAGCCCCAGTTGGGCTCTGAGATCAGCAGGGGGTCTGTCCCTCCCCCCACTCACGTGTGTGTGCTCCCTCTCTCAAATAAATACATCTTTTTTAAAAAGAAATTTTTATTAGGTAGGTGTTGGGGTCACTATTGAGACTGTCATGCAGTTTTGTGTCTTTTAACCTGCAACTGTAAAACGTTGCATTAATAGATTTCCTATGTTGAACTATTCTTGCACGATGGGTTACTTTTTTTGCAAGCTGCCAGCTTTTACTTGCATGTATTTATGAGGTTTATCTATAGCTTTTTGATCCTCTCCTTCTCCAGTTAGAGTGTCAGAATTATGCCAGCCTTGAAACGGGGATTGGAAAATATTCCATATTTTTTAATGCTCTGAAATGGTTTAAAAAACAGAGAAACGACATGTTTCTGGGAGCTTAATAGAACATGTCAGGAAAACCACTTCAAACTTCTCTATAAAGACTGGCCAGTCTTTAATAATTACTTCAACTTCTCTTATGATTTTTGTTCTTTTCAGGTTTTATACGTCTCCTGAAGTAGTATTACTTCATGTTTTTCTAGAATATCATCAATTTCGTCTACATTCTGAATTCAATGATATAAAAGTAATAAGTATATTCTCTACTTTTGAAATCGCTTTGTATCTGGTTATTTTCCTTTTGTGGATTTATAAGGTAATTTGCATTTTTTAACTTTAAATAATTAAATACTCCAGGCGTCTGGATGGCTCAGTCATTAAGCGTCTGCCCTCGGCTCAGGTCATGATCCCAGGGTCCTGGGATCGAAACCCGCATTGGGCTCCCTGCTCAGCAGGAAGCCTGCTTCTCCCTCTCCCACTCCCCCTGCTTGTGTTCCCTCTCTCGCGGTCTCTCTCTGTCAAATAAATAAAATCTAAAAAAAAAATTTTTTTAATTTAAAAAAATTAATAAATACTCATCTTTTTTATTGACCTTTTTTAAAAAAGCTTTTTGTTTAATTTGAAGTTGTGTTATTTGTGTTAATTTCATAGTTTTATAGTTCATCAATTTCTGCTTTATCTTTAGTAATGCCTTTCATTTACTTTTTATAGGTTTATTTGTTTTTTATATTTTTAATCGAATGATTATTTTATTTTCATTCTTTCTTGTTTTCTAAAAAAATTCATTTAAAATAATACATAGTCATTTGAGTACTGTTTTACATTTGAGTGCTGTCATATTTTAATGCGGTAATTTCATTTTCATATATTTCTAAATTGTCTGTGATTCTAATATGAACTCATCATAAGCCCTAGTTTTATTTAGCAGTGTTTATTAATTCTAAGTGGATACAATATTTGGTTTCTTTCTTTCAATATCTAGTTTTATCACGTGATAGAGAATACGAACCTCTTTCTTTGTATTTATAGAACTTACTACATGGCCAGTTCTTTAAAAAAAATTCTATTTGGGAAAAATGTAATTTTCCTGTTTTTGGTTAGTAAGTTATATACATGTATATTTGTATCTTTTGGCTATGACTATTTAAGAATTTCTGAGAGACCGAGTTAAAGCAACTCACCATCACTGTATTTCTGGATTTTTCCTTGTATTTCCAGCAGTTTTTGCTTTATCTGTTTTGATGCTGTTTGGGAGGACCGCTCTCGACTCAGAGCTTCGCACTGGCGTCTGCGTGGTGAACAGGGACTGCACGACGCTGTTTACTCCGGCGGGGAACCGGTTCCCGCCCACCCCACCCCACCCCCCACCAGTCACATGCCTTGCTCAGGCCGGGCAGGTCACCTCCTCAGAAAGGTATTCCTGACCACCCTGCCTGAGCAGAAACCTGTCACTCTCAGTCTCTTTACTTCCGTGCGTGTATTCATAGCCTGAATCACTACCAATTATATGTATACTTCCATAATTTCTTTTATCTTCTTTCAGTACAATGTAAGCTCGTTAAAGGCAGCAAACGTAGCTGTCCAGAGCAGGGTTACATGCCCAGTGCTTTGACAATGGCTGGCACATTGTAGATGCTCAAGAAATACATACAGGTGTTCATTAATAAATAAGTGAGTGGATGTACACATTTCCCGTAAGATTTCTGTTTAACTCATTTAATGATTTTTATTTGAGTTTTATTGTGTCTGCTATTAATAGTTTTAACCTTTTATCCATATTCAAGATTTTGCTAACATTTTTGTTTCAGGTAGATTTCTCATGAGCAGCCTGTATCTGGTTTTTGCATCTTTACTCACTTCAGGACTCCGTGTTTTAACATGGAAGTGTAACCCGTTCGCCTTTACTGTGATTGCTGATATGTTTGGACTTACTGCTGTCATTTGAAGTTGTCTGTTACTATTTCTCCCACATTTGTAGTCTTAATTAATAGCTGACATATAGGACTATCTGACAATGCACTGATTCATATTCCAAGTACTTTTTGGTTTTCATCTCATTTAATGTTCAAAATAACCCCATGACTCGGGTTGCAAGTAAAGAAACTGAGGCTTAGGAATGTTCTGTAGCTTGTCCAAGATCCCACAACTGCTAAACTGCCAAACCAGGACTTAGACATTAGCGATCTGTCTCTGGAGGCCAGGATCTTAAACTCCAGGTTATGCTGCTTGTCTTACCTGAATTTTCTTTGTTTTTTTCTGTCTTTCTCACAAATTATTTGAACATCTCATTATCTAATGATAATGTGTAAATTCTAATTAACCATATTTCAATATATTTTCAAACAAAATGGATAATTATTTGGCATCTATAAACCCATTCCTCCCGAAAACTACAAGATGATCAACAGGCTTCCATTACTGCTCTTATGCTTAAAGGTTTATTGACATACTTAGAATTTTGTATTCTAGGTTGCCCTGTTGTTATTAACTATTTTTCACTATGTTTTTTCAAGTTTCTGGCCAATAATTTCTGCTTCATATTCTGGAAAGTTTCTTCCACTTACTTTCTATATAACTAATATTTTCTTCATCCATGTCCATTCTATTACTTGGCTCCTTTCATTTAATTTTGGGGAACTGATCACAAGACCATTAATGTTTTAACTTCCTGATTTTTCTTTTTTGTCTTCTCTGTCATAGCAATCTGTTCTCAGTTTGAATGAAATAGGCTCTTAAATTTTCCTAAAGTTACTTGGTAGAATTTTTTTTTTCTGATTAATTCTCCTTTTCTTGTGCACTATTTCTATTTTTTTCCCAATGTCTGTTGTTTCTTTATTGTGTCTTTCTTATATGAAATAGATTGTTCTCAGATAATTCTTACTGTCCGTTCAGATTTACAACTAAGGTGATTAGTACTGTGGCTACTCTGACTTTCTTAGCCTTGTGGAAGTCTGTTTCACCAACCTGTACAGGGGAGGATGACTTTAGCTTTTGTGTGCATGGTTAGGGATGCTAATAGGCAGGTTTCCCTTTAGGTGCATGAACAAGGAGCAGGAAATCCCCAATTACCAAAATGAAAAACCCTTTCCTTGAGGAGCAATGTTTTATGGAGTGTTTCACTCCTGAATATAATCGAGTTTACTTTTGTCGCCCTCTGCATCTTTTTGGATTTCTAAATTTAACTAAAGCTCTGCTCCACTTTTTTCTTGAGTCCCCCCAACATGGGTGTACCAGGATCTCCCCAGATGATACATGCTATTAATCTTCATGAAAATAACTTTTATCAAGTATTTTCCCTAGAACATATGTTAAGTGCTTTATTTGAATTATCTCCCATTAGTCTCAAGACCATTCTATGAAGTTGGTACTTTTATTACCCATGTTTTACAGATAATGGGACCAAGGCTAAGGGTGATAATGAAACCCGTGGTGGTTAAATATCTTGTCCAAGGCTACATACCTAGTAAAGGATGGAGCCAGGATGTGGATCCAGACAGGCTGGCTTAAACACAGGTCCATACTGCCTCTCTCTGATATGTTGCCACTTTTCTCTAATGTAGTGTGGGATATGGAATCCTCTTTAACCCTTGATCGGGTCACAGAGCTTGAAGGGAAATTCCAGAAAAAAAACAAAGTCTGGATGAGACAAAGGGATGGATTATAGGAAGGTGTGCCTTATGCACTGAGGCGTGGAATTCTTATATCTGAGAAGGCAGACTTCTCATAATGGCTTACCCAGGCCACACTTGGGAGATTTAAGGGTCTGTGATAGCTCAGTTTCAGGCTGTTGTTGTTATGATTTATAGCCAGGATTCAGCCCTGCGCCTAGCAGTCATGTACCATGTCTTTCAGATCTAGTGCTCAAAAGATTGCTCCCTGTCATTTCAGCCCTGGTTCAACAGGAAACACAAGCCACCCTTGAGATGACAGACCTATCTTCTAGCCATTGACTGGATGTTCGACTCCTTGGCCCAGCAGAACCTGAGCTTTCTATTTTTAGTTTGATGCGACTGAAGACATGCTGGGTAAGACTTGTTTAAGGCCCCCTGCCAGACTCGGCTTACCACACAAACCAGCCAAAGAAGCAACACAGCAGACCAATTAGCCCGCAGCTGTCTGTGAAGTGAATAAACGAGGTGAGTGGACAGCAAGAGGCTGTCTTTTCCACAGACAGTAAGCAGAACACAAGGATTAACTTTCCTGGTCAGAGCTCTGCTGGGAAACCTGCCATCTATTCTATCTGTATGGTGAGACTCCTTGATTTTCATCAGAAGAACTAAACCAAACTACCTTTTGGCAAAAGCAAAGGGATCTCACCTTAATGGCCACAGAGAAAAATCTGGTTTCCAAGTTATCAAAAATAACACTAACATGAACGTGTTGTCAAAACTCTGGTTGTGAGAATTGATTTTTATCAAAAGATGCCTGAAGTTGTATAATATTAGGGAACAAAATGCTTTAAGAGCATGAGCTCCAGGATTTGTGTGCTTGGGCTGGTGGTACCTCAGCTCCCTTCTTCCTAGCTCTGTGGTTTTGGACAGATTGCCTGACCTCTCTGGTCTTAGTTTCCTAGTTGGTAAATGGGAATAACAGTACCCACATAATGGACTTCCTCTGGGAATTAAATCAGATAATCCATGTAAAGTGCTTTGAATAGTCCTGGCATAGAAGAAGAGTTGAATGGATGTTGATTATTGTAATTAAATATTCTCAATTTTAGCTGAGCTGTAGAACCAAAGAGTTAGTATTATCACAGTTTTTACAAATGATCAAACCAAAGAAGAGGAAGTATCAGGATCGAGTTCACACATTTTGTGTTGAACTGAACCAGAATTCAATCCTCAGCTGTTTGATTATAAAGTCTTAGAATCTTCTGTGAGCTTCACTGAAATTTTCTCCTTGTAGAACAGCTTTTACTGACTTGTTCTTTGGCATTATGCCAACCACCCACAAGAAAGGATATGATGAGACAGACTCATTACATCAGTGATTGGGGTTCTGGAAGGGGTCATGTTAGGACTGCCGTCTGCCACATCACACATCACACAGCGGTTTCTGCATTCGGGAGAGAAATTCCCTGGAAATCAGTTTTCGATAAAACTATGCTCCTTCTGAACAAGTGGTTTGTTTTATTTTTCTTCTGGAGAACTGTGACTAATCATGATCCTTTTTTGTTTTGGCTGTGAAGAAGCTTAGAGTCAAATTTGTTGCCTTTCTCTAGTACTTCCATGTACTAATCTTATTCTAAATTTAGGATATTCCTTTTCTTATTTCCCCTTTACTCTTGGTCCTTTGATAATATATTTTATACCACTGAACAGTGTATATACACTTCTACAATGCCTTTTTGGAATAAAACAAGAATGAATGTATAAAATAATCTAAAAATATAGCTTACTTCATGTTCCTCTTTTTTCTTGGGTTTTGTCTTTGCTGGTCCTCTTGGGTCAGATGCCATTATTTTCCCAGGATTGGATAAGCCCTACTGGAACATATGAATGCAGTACTCAGAGCTTCATGATATCTAGTATGTAAATAATAGGCAGAGGCTAGGCTGATTTAAACTACAGAAATTTATGAAAAAAACATTTCATAACCAACCATATGCTGATTTTTTCATACACAACTAATTGTCTCCTAGAGGCAGAGAAAATCAGGGATAAGGGACCAGAAGAGGAAGCAATTATATCAATTTATGTACAACCTCCTCAGAAAGCCCTCTGTATTCATTCAAGTCTCATTCAGGTTCCCCTTCACTGTGCTTCCTGTTATCTTTGCATTTATTACATTCAATGTAATAAGGATTGTTTCTTATTTTTTATTACTTTTCTGATGCTCAGGATAGTGCTATAAAGATAGATAGACGATAGATAGATGATAGATAGATAGATAGATAGATAGATAGATAGATAGATAATACAGACCCATTACATGTTTTTTGAATGAATCAATTAAGGGTGCAGAGGAAGGACACTCAACAAAGTGGGGTAGGTGGAAGACTTGGAGGATTTCTGGGGAAGTAACGTGTATGTTGTATCTATTAAATAAAAATATGTAAGCCAGACAGAGAAGAGGAAGGAAATTCTAAGCAAAGGAAACAGTGTGTGCAAAGTTACAGAGCTGTAGAAAGCAAGACCTGCTTGGGGAATTACAAATATTTCAATTTGTCTCCAGTCTGGGTTAAGAGGGAAGAGAAGAGATGAATTTGGAATGTGAATTTTATCTTGAGCCCTATAGAGAGGCATTGATGAATTTTAGGTAGGGAAAGGGGCAGGTTATGAGATGATGGCATATGTGTTTTAGAGAGATTACTTTGCCTCCAGTGAGGACTGTGGATTGATGGCAGACATTTAGGAGACTATTACATCAATCCAGGAGAGAAATGATGAAGCTTTTAATTAATTAGGTAGTGGGAGTGTGATGGAGAGGAGGGGTACATTTGAGAGGTTTTAAGGTGGTGGAAGCAACAAACTTAGTGATCAATTGCATGGGGAAGATGTGGGAGAAAGAGGAGTCTGTAATGCTTCCCACATTTATATATTGGTTAACGGGATGGATGTTGGTGTCATTTTCCCAAACAAAAAGTAAAAGAAGGTAAGGGGAGGGTGATTAAGTCAACTTTGAATACATGTGCTTATTATGCCATGGGTACAGCCATATAAAGCAGGCCCTGTAGATACAAGGATCCAGAGCTCCAAAGACTGATTTGGCTAGACACCGCATAATTTGGGAGGCATGAGTGTATCGTTGATAGCTAAAGGCATGAGTAAGATGTGTTTTCCAAGCAGATTAGAAGAGGGCAAAGGATAGAACACTATGAGATGTTGAACTTTGGGAGATGAGCAGAAATAGAGGATCCAATGAAGAAGGCTAAGAAAGATGGCTAGAGGGAAAGGGAAAAATCAGTGAGGTCTCAAGCCAAGGAAGGAAAAAAAATATCAAGAAATCAGGAGAATCTTGCATTTCCAGCAATTTAACAGACTAAATATCCTGAAGAATTCTCTCTCTTGTTTTAAGTTTAGAGGCATCTGAGCTTATTTATAGGCTAAGGGCAGTTGACTGGGAATAGTTGAAAATAGAAAAAGAAAGATAATTGAAGAAGAGGATAGGCAGAAAGAATCCCTATCAAAAAAAATCCCTCCACTAACACAGGATATAAGGAGAAGGAAGACTCAAATAAAACCAGAAGTGAACGAGGAGATGTTACAAATGAAATACAAAAGATTATAAGACACTACAACAATGAATAATTATACACTAATAAATTTGACAACCTGGAAGAAATGGATACATTCCTAGAAAGATACTTTTCAATGCTAAATCATGAAGAAATAGGAAATCTGAACAATCTAATTACTGGTAAGGACATTGAATCATTCACCAAAAACCTCCCAACAAACAAAAGTCTAGGACCAAACAGCTTCATTATTGAATTCTACCAAACATTCAAAGAATTAATATTGATCCTCAAGCTCTTCCAAAAAACAGAAGAGGAGAGAACACTTCCAAACTCATTTTATGAGGTCAGCATTACCTGATACCAAAATGAGATAAGGAGGCCATTTGAAAATAACAGGGCAATATCCTTAATGAATATAGATATAGAAAGCTTCAACAAAATATCAGCAAACCAAATTAAATAATACATTAAAAGGATCATACACCATGATCAAGTGGGATTTATTCCAAGGATGCAAGGATGGTTCAATATCTTCAAATCAATCAGTGTGATACCTCACATTAACAAAATGAAGGATAAAAATCATATGATCATCTTAATAGATGCAAAAAAAAAAACCATTTAACAACATTCATCATCCATTTAAGATAAAAACTCTCATCCAAATGGGTATAGAGGGGATGTGCCTCAACATAATAAAGACTATATGTGACAAGCCCACAGCTAACATATTTGATGGGAAAAAGCTTTTCCTTTAAAATCAGGAACAATACAATGATGCTCACTTTCAACACTTTTATTCAACATAGTATTGAAGTCCTAGCCAGAGCAATTAGGCAAGGAAAAAAAAAAAAAGGAATAGAAAGCATCCATATTGGAAAGGAAGAAGTAGAACTGTCACTATTTGCAGATGACATGACCTTATATATACAAAACCCTAAGGATTCTACAAAAAAACTGTTAAAACTGACAAAAGAATTCAGTAAAGTTGCAGGATACAAATCAATATACAAAAATATGTTGCATTTTTATATACTAATAATGAACTATCAGAAAGAATTTTTTTTAAATCCCATCTGCAATTGCATCAAAAAGAACAAAATTCCTGGAAATAAATTTAACCAAGGAAGTGAAAGACCCATACGCTGAATACTACAAGACATTAATTAAAGAAATTAAAGGCACAAATAAATGGAAAGACAGCCCATGTTACTTGATTGGAAGAATTAATATTGTTAAAATGTCCTAAAGCAATCTACAGATTCAGTGCAATCCCTATCAAAATTCCAATGGTATTTTTCATAGAAATAGAGCAAACAATCCTAAAATGTATATAAAAGACCCTGTATAACCAAAGTAATCTTTTTTTTTTTTTTTAAAGATTTTATTTATTTATTTGACAGACAGAGACAGCGAGAGAGGGAACACAAGCAGGGGGAGTGGGAGAGAGAGAAGCAGGCTTCCCTTGGAGCAGGGAGCCCGATGTGGGGCTCGATCCCAGGACCCTGGGATCATGACCTGAGCCGAAGGCAGACGCTTAACGACTGAGCCACCCAGGTGCCCCATAACCAAAGTAATCTTGAGGAAAAAGAACAAAATTGTAGGTATCACACTCCCTGACTTCAAGCTACAGTACAAAGCTATAGTAATCAAACAGTATGGTATTGGTATAAAAATAGACACATAGATCAATGAACAGAACAGAGAGCCTAGAAATAAACCCACACATCAATTGTCAACAAATAAGCCAAGAATATACAATGGGGAAAGGACAGTCTCTACAGTAAATGGAGTTGGGAGAACTGGACAGCCACCTGCAAAAGAATGAATCATCCGCTATCTTACACCATATGCAAAAATTAACTTGAAATGGATTAAAGACTTGAACATAAGACCTGAAATCATAAACCTCTTAATAAGAAAACAAGGTAAGCTCCTTGACATAAGTCTCAGGAATGATTTTTTTAAATCTGATACCAAAAGCAAAACAACAAAAGCAAAAATAAACAGGTGGTACTATATCAAACTAAAAAGCTTCCGCACAGCAAAGCAAACCATCAACAAAATGAAAAGACTGAATGGGAGAAAATATTTGCAAATCATATGTCTGATAAGGGGTTAATATCTAAAAAAAAGAGCTCATATAATTCAATAGCAAAAAAGCAAACAATCCTATTTAAAAATGGACAGAAGATCTAAATATAAATTTTCCAAAGAAGATATAAAGATGGCCAACAAGTACATGAAAAGATTCTCAACATCACTCATTATTAGGAAAATGCAAATCAAAACCACAATGAGATATCATCTCACACCCATTGGAATGGCTATGATCAAAAAAACAAGAAATAACAAGTGTTGGCAAGGAATCAGAGGACAGGGAACCCTGTGCACTGTGGTATGCATGTAAATTGGTGTAGCTATTGTGGAAAACATTATGACTGTTCTTCCAAAAATTACAAAGGGACAGGGCCCTTGGGTGGCTAAGTCTGTTAAGTGTCTGACTCTTGATCTTAGCTCAGGTCTTGATCTCAGGGTTGTGAGTTCGAGCCCTGCATTGGATTCCATGCTGGCTATGGAGCCTACTTAAAAAAAATTAAAAATAGAACTATCCTATGATCCAGTAATTTTGCTTTTGGTTATTTAACTGAAGAAAAAAAAACACTAACTCAAAAAAGATATATGCATCCCATGTTCATTGCAGCATTATTTATAAAAGCCAAGATATGGAAAATGTAAGTATCTATCAATGGAAGAATGGATAAAGAAAATGGGATATATCTATCTATATCTATCTCTATATATAATACTCCAAATTGTTAATATTATTATTGGAACATTATTAAACCATAACAAAAAATGAAATCTTACCGTTTGCAACAACATGGATAGACATTAAGGTTACTATGCTAAATAAAATAAGTCATACAGAGAACGACAAATACTATATTATCTTACTTATATGGGGAATCTAAAAAAATAGCAACAAAAAAACCAAGTTCATAGACACAGAGAACAGATTGGTAGCTGCCAAGAGAGGGGGTTTGGAGGAGGGAGAAATGGGTGAAGGAAGTCAAAATGTGCAAGCATCCAGGTATAAAATAAAAAAGTCATGAGGATGTAATGTACAGCCTGGTGACTATAGTTAACAATACTGTATCACATATTTGAAAGTTGCTAAGAGAGTAGATCTTTAAAAAAAGGATACATGGTAACAATGGGTACAGATAATTACATATATTATATATAACTATATGTTAAATATATAGTTATAATTATATATTATGTTATTGTATGTAAATATATATAATCATAATTAGTATATTATATATATATATATATATATATATATATATATATATATATATATAT
>NW_022589729.1:5221949-5469671 GCF_004348235.1 Phoca vitulina
TATATATATATATATATATATATATATATATATATATATATATATATAGTTTTACAAGGACATTAAAATGAGAAAGAGTGAAAGCAGCCAAAGGTAAGTATTTAAGAACAGTGAGGAATTCAGAACCGCTGTTTAGGAAAGTAGAGGAAACTAATTCAAGACTTGTAGAATCATGGGGCATGATTCACAGCCTAACTCGGCTTCAAAATGCCAGATTTGCAGGAAAAATGTCATGCATACTAGTATGATTTTTCTCCAGCAGTGCTCAGCAGGACATTAATGGAGGAAATAGAAGTTTGAATTCAGAGTTGGGATTTTGCTGGGTTTGGGGTCAGAAGTACAAGGAAGTTGAGTAGGGATAGAAGTGCATTAATAGTGAAGCAAAGAAATTTAAGCTGGGAGCCTCTGACGAGTGCGGCTGGGAGGGCCAAGCAGAGCGCTCAGGTGTTCACAAGATTTCTTCAATTTTACAAAAGTGAAGTATTGAATTGGTTCAAGCCACCCTCTTTTTTCCACTCTGGCTTCAGGTCTGCCACACTGCTCTTGTTGGGTCACCAGCATTTTTGTGATCCAGCTTAAGGGAAGTTGAGTGAAGGGTTGGGTTTAGTAGAATATGTTTATGTGATTTGCAGACACTTCCAGGTACAGCTAAGTTACCGTTATATAGTTAATTCCAAGGTAGGATTGGCTTTCAGAAAGTTTCCACTGCTCCCCATCACCTGACACTGAGATAGATTCAGAGCCAAGAATCTTCCTGGGGTGTTCACGGATCCTAGAGTGCCCAGCACCAAAAGGCTATGGAGAGTGGCTAATGAGTGTGGACAGTTCAAGGAGCACTGAAGATTAGTCATTGCACAAGAAAACCTGAAATGCCAGGAAATCTTAATGCTCATGAATGGAAGAAGCTTGAAGGAAATTTCCCCAAATTGGACCATAATCTTAAAATTGACATGACATTACCATAACAAGTTGTAAAGCTGGAGGAAGATTTTCTAAATTATTGATGATTAAAAGTAAGTTTTAGTCCACCCAACTAGGTCTCAGCCTGCAGGGGTAGTCATTCACAGTGATTCTACCTGCTGGCCACTGACTCTTGTCTCTTCCAACATACTTGTGCTTGCATATTCATGCATTGCCATTATTTTATTATAAATGTTTCCCTTGGGGTGCCTGGCTGGCTCAGTCGGTAGAGCATGCAACTCTTGATGTCGGGGTTGTAGGTTCAAGCCCCAAGTTGGGTGTACAGACTACTTAAAAATAAAATCTTAAAAAAATAAAATAAATGTTTCCCTTCTAGTAGAGTTAGAGCATTATACTGATTCTTTTTAAAATTGTGTGTTGAGATAAGTCACATTATTTTTGATGATTAATAATGAAAAGGATGGGGATAATGAAAAGGTTCTTATAAAAATATTTGCTCTAAAAAGAGGCATTAATTCTGCTCAGGTTGAGAACCAGTTATCCAGGCCAACCATACAGGTGGAGCTCAGATTCCTTCTTCAGGATTCTGTTCTGTGTCTTTCACCTCTTTATATGCCTCCTTCAATTCATGACCTTCCACCACCCTCGCCAGCTTTGAGGAGGGCAGAGCTGTGTAGATAGCCACTCTAGTCCCTCATTCTAGTTGACATAAACCCATCTCCAACCACTATTCTCTCACTCCTCTTGGCTTTCTTTCTGTTTCTCAAAGACATCAATTTGTTCCTGCCCAAGGACTTTTGCACACTCTCCTCCTCAGGTCTCTGTGCAGCTAATATCTTATTTTCAGGTCTCAGCTCGAATATCACCCCCCGGAAAGCCTTCTTCTGAATGCCCTATCCAAAGCTGCTCCCTTATACTCTCCGTTACACAATCCTGTTCTGTCTCCTACATAACACTGATCATTCTCTCAAATTCACTTGTTTATTCTTTTACCTCTTTAGAGACCTTCACCTCCCACTGAAATATAAACCCTATGACAGTAGGGACCTGGATTCTTTTTTCACTCTGTATTTGCCACCATCTAAACAATATCTGGCACCTCGTAAATGTTCAACAAATAGTTTTTGAGTAAATTAATGAACCCATGTGTATTAGCCTGCTTGGGGGCCATAACAAAATACCACAGACTGGGTGGCTGAAACAACAGATATTTATTTTCTCATAGTTTAGGAAGCTGAAAGTCCAAGGTCAAGGTGCCTGCACCGTTGGTTTCCCCTGAGACCTCCCTGGTTGACTTGAAGATAGCTGCCCTCTGGATGCCTCTTCACATGATCAATCCTCTGTTCACAGGCACCTGTAGTGTCTCTCCATCTGTGTCCTAATTTCCCCTTCTCATCAGGACACCAGTCATTTTGGATGAGGACCCCACCTTAACCTTAATGGCATCATTCAAACTTCATCTCTTCAACCTTTGCCTCCATAACCATTACATTTGAGGTGTGAGGGTTTCAGACTTCAACATGTGAATTTGGAGTATGCACAATAGCCCCATGAATGGCTCCCTTCCTACCCTTAATTCACTTTCAGTGTGGGAGGAAGGAATGATCCCAGCCTCAGGAAGCCTTTAGGAAAGAGCCTGGACCAACTAGTCATCAAATCTCCCCGAGTACCTAGAATAAGGACAAGGGGAACCTTTAGTTGGTTACTAATGTACCTGAAGCACACAGAGAAGAGGTTTTCTAGAGATGGTTCTAAAGCACAAACAGGAGCATCGTTCATCACTCCCATCCAGTGTTTGTCGTCTGGGCTGGAATCTATTAGTGTTTGCTCCTGGGTGGCTGTGTGTGCTTGGCCATCTCTAAAACAGATGGGGCCAGCTCGCCAGGCCATAAGAAGTTGTGAGGGGCCACACACTGCAGAAAGCAGCCAGAAGAGGGGAGGTCTGGTGGGCAGGATGCAATCAGCCTGCACCATTTGCAGCTGTCTGAGGATCAGATTTCCAAATCACCTGCTCTGGCCCAGGCTGCAGGAACTGAGCTGTCAGACAAAGACTGGTAATTACCCCAGACTCATCTACACCTTCTCTGTCTATGTCCTAATTGAGGTTTAATGGCTTTGGTCACAGGAGGGGTCTTTTCCTGCCTTTCTAGACATAGATTCTTTCATCTGAGCATCAAGCCAATTAGTTTTAACATCTGGGGTAATTGATAGAAGTCAGGCCTGACTGCATGGAATTCCCAGGCCAGGAAAGTCTTTGTGGTGGTGGTTGGTGGTGGTGGTTGGTGGTGGTGGTGGTGGTGATGTGTGTGTGTGTTTTCAATGTTATTTGGATGCCATCTAGAAAATGGGGACTGAGGCAGGCATGGAGAAGTCCGAGCATATGAGGCATCTATGATTTCAGTCACACATGCCTTTATTGACACTTTCTTTTTTTAAGATTTATTTATTTATTTTAGAAAAAGAGAGAGAGAGAGCATGCACAAGCAGGAGAGGCAGCGGGAGAGGGAGAGAGAATCTTGAGCAGACTTCCCGCTGAGCATGGAGCCCAACACGGGGCTCAATCTCAGGACCATCTCAGATCACAAACAGAGATGAAATTAAGAGTCACTCAACCAACTGTGCCACCCAGGTGCCCTGTATTTACACTTTCTATCTTAAATGCTTCTTCTGCCTGGTAGGCAATAGCTTTACCACGTAAGATTGAGAATGAAGACTACATTTGAGTCTCCTTAGACCTTATCCTTTTAGCACAGTTTATGATCTATTTAGAGATAGATTTGGAGACTTGCTTACCATACTGAATGGGCTTTCTTCTTGCAATTACTTACCTTCATTATTCTGACCACTTGCCTTTCCTTTTTGCCCCTCTCCCTTCTGCTGCCTGGTCACCCACCCCAGCAAAGTCAGTTCAACTAAACAGATTCCTTGAAATTAGATGGAGTGACCAAGGACTAGACAGCACCAAACTCGATCTAAACAGCCTGGAGACAGAGACCATCTCTTCTTGGTTTTCTTACCTGCCAGCCAAAGGCACCTGTAGAAACACTTGGCCTCCTAGAACCTTGGAGCCCCTGTGATAAATGGATATGTGGTCTCAGGGGATGGCAAGCACACATTAGGGGTTCAGACCAGTCTTCTGGGCCCCCCTTTGTTTAGGTTGGATTGACTTCACCCCAGAGGCAAGGAGCAGCTAGGGAGATGGATTACTGGTAGAGAGATGGATGCCCTGTAGCCAGCACCTGATGGCATTTTAACTCTGCTCTGGATTCTGGAACCCATACCATGGCTTTACACAGTCCCTAAAATAGTCTCACCAAGAGTGAGATGATTATCACCATTAGAACTTGGCTGTGGAGAAGCTGGTTAGCTCAGATTTTCCTTAAAGTGTGAAACAGAAGATTATAACCTTTTGAGAAGGGGGAGGTGGGCATGCTTATTGAATTATTAGGTGATGTTCTAGTCCTGAATGGAAAAAGGAAGTGGTAAGTGGACTTTGGAAAGCCTGTGAATGAGCATGTCCTCTGCTGATTTGTATATTTCAACTATGAGCCCAAGGTGGCCTTCTCATAGGTCATATTACGGGAGGAAAGTAACAGACATGCCCAGGACATTTTTTTAGATATTCAGACACACCTGAGTGAAAAACTCATGGGGGTCATATATATAGTTCATTCTTGAAAAGATTATTCCAATCAATCAACCTGTAAGTACTTCCTAATCTCTTCAAATACACTCAAGGTGCTACAGAGCCTACGAAGGATCACATACAGTGCCTGCCGTTGGCTTGTTTACAACATCATTGAGGAGAAAAAAGGAGTGCAAGAGAAAAAAATAGCAAAAATTACAGAACCAGCCAGGGCCCAATTAAATGTTGGATTACATAGTTTACAGCAAAAGTACTCTCGGGAGTTCAGGAGGAAGAGAGAGGTAAAGAAATTCACTAATATCTATTGAACACTTACTATGCGTCAAGCACTTTGTAAATACTTGCTAGGCATCAGCTTAATTATCAATTCTCACAACTCTATAAAGGGGCTACTATTTTCATTTCCATTTTACAAGGGAGGCACTGGTACTTAAAGAAGTTAAATAACTTGTATGAGGTACACACTTAATAAGTGACATACTATTTTTCTTTAGTTAAATAATTCAGTCACATAAAAAGATATAATTACATTTAAAAAAACAAAACAACAACAAACCCTGCATATGCCCATCACTCATCTTGAGATAAATCTGTTGCCAATAGCTCTGTGAACACCCCTCCCCAATTACATCTCTTCCTCTCCCTAGAGCTAACCTCTCTCCTAAATGTACAGCTCAGATTTTTAACTTCTTTAAACTATACCCCAAAGAAATCAACAAGAATTTTAGCCATCAGAAAGATGTCATGAGGCAGCTCACTTGAATGGTGATTGGTATTTGGATTAGCAAAGAGAAGGGGCTTTGGGGCAGGGAGAAAGCATGAGGAAGGACCCACAGGCTGGGTTAGGGGAAAGAGATCGGGTACAAGTGACTGGAGGAGAGGAGACATTGGTAAATGCTCAGAAAAAAATATCATCAATACAAAGTCAGATCATGAATGGCCTTGATCAAAGCATATGTGTGATACAGAAGCAATGATAGAGTGAAATGAGGTAGCCATGAATAGATGATACTTTTCAAACTGCACCAGTGAATCAGTCTTGTTTAGCATTGCATGGAGGGCCTTGCCCAGGGCCTGATATATAGAAGATGTTCAACAAATGTTTGTTTAATGAAAACCCGCTCAATGAACTTCTAGAAATCTTGTGTGCCCTCTGGTTCCTCAGAGTTGCCAGATGTGTGTGAGAAAGAAAATGGGAGAGGAGAGCTGAGCAGAGGACAGGAGACTGGCATTATCAGACCTGAGAAATTTTACTAGACATTCAGAGAAGTTTGCTTAGAGGCAGATGCAGTAAACCCAGACCATTTCACAGGGAACATCAGCACATCCCAAGCATAAATCGGAAAGAGATGAATCTTTGTTCCACTGATGAGAATGCCTTGACAGCCATTGGTGTCACACTGGGGACAGCCATTCAGTTCCAAGAACCAGGCCATTTTGCTTCCTAGAAAGACCTAAAGAGGGGATGCAGCCATTCCCCCAAGGGGCTCCAAGTCCAGAGAGTTCCAGTCCTATGGTTGCTTGTACTTTCCCTAATATTATATTCTATTATCAAATTTTCTAGCAGGAGCTTTAGTCAGTACCTCACCTTCGTGACTTTCCATTGTTTATGGGTTAAAGTCCAAAATTCCTAGCATGACATATAGGGAAGCATTTCTATACTTTAGCCTGTGTTTACCTTTCCAGCCTCATTGGCCATCACTATGTTTATGCCACACCAGGGACCCTTGCTCTTCCCCAAGCAGGTTAGATACTCTCCTACCTTCAGATATTTGCTCATATGATTTTCTCTAGCCAATATGCCCCGCACTTCCTTTACCATCTACAGCAATCCTACATCTTTCTTAAGGTACAAATCAGATGCCACATCCTCTATGACGTCTCCTCAGCCTTCCTCAAAGTTAAATTAATTTCTCCCTCCTCTGGATACATATTTCTATTATAGCATATATCCCATTGTGTGGTAATTATGGGTCCATGTATCTTCACAGATAGACTATAAATTCCTAAGAGCAGAGACCCTATCTCTGAAACACCAGTGGCTCTCAAAATATAAAACATTATACACTATTTCTAATCAAATATCTAATTAAATATCTCTTCAGTTCTAAGGCAGTATTGAAGAGGTTTAGATATACACCCAGGGTCACTTTTTACTCACTTGATCAACCTTCAGTCTATTCCAAGAATACCCCTTGTTGACGGTACCAGCTTTGGAAAAACACCACCATGGTCTGGGAGAGAATGCACCTGCGCATTTGTGTCAGAAAGTTAATATACACACTACCACCGCCCCCATCAGGCACAAAGAGAGTTGAGACTGTCCCCCCACCCCAGGATGAGGGAATTATGTTCTAGGGAACTCTTCATGATTCAGTTCTTTAAAGCCATAATTCTGAGTCTCTGGAATCTTCGTGAAGACCTGGGATTTGGTTATGATCAAACAAATACCAACAAACTACACAGTCCAGTTGTTCCCCAAATGCGATATTGAAGCAACAAATTTTAAAAATAATCTGTATATGAAGCCAGACAAGTTGTGTTGTGCATTTCCCCCAGTGAATAGATCTATATATCCTTTTCTTGGAGGCTCTAGATGTGGCCATAAATTCTTAATTTTTTGTAAGGATGAAGTTTTTCTTTTTTTTTTTAAAGATTTTATTTATTTGACAGAGAGAGACACAGCGAGAGAGGAACACAAGCAGGGGGAGTGGGAGAGGGAGAAGCAGGCTTCCCGCGGAGCAGGGAGCCCGATGCGGGGCTCGATCCCAGGACCCTGGGATCATGACCTGAGCCGAAGGCAGACGCCTAACGACTGAGCCACCCAGGCGCCCCAGGATGAAGTCTTTCAATTACAAACACATAAGATCTACATGGAAGCAATTAGATAAAGAGCATATACAGTAGTCCCCCTTTATATGCAGGGGATGTATTCCAAGACCCCTGGCGGATGCCTGAAACCATGGATAGTACTAAACCCTATATATAGTATGTTTTTTCCTATGCAGATATACCTATGATAAGGTTTAATTATAGATGAAGCACAGTAAAAGATTAACAATACCTAAGAGTAAAATGCAAAAATTATAGCAGTACACTGTAATACAGTTATGTAAATGTGACCTTTCTTTCTCTCAAAATATCGTTGTATTTACTCACCCTTCTTGTCGCGGCGATGTAAGATGACAAAATGCCTATGAGATGAGAGGAAATGACGTGAATGATGTAGGCATCGTGACTTAGCATTAGGCTATTGACCTGTTATCACAAGGAGGATCATCTGTTTCCGGACTCCTGCTGACCACAGGTAACTGAAACTATGGAAAGAAAACCGCAGATAAAGGGGCTGTATTGTTTTGGGTTTTTTGTTTTTTGTTTTTGTTTTTGTTTTTAGGGGCTGTATTGTAACGGGAAGTACAAGGTCTGTAGAATACCGATCACTTGCAATTTACCAAAGACCCCAGCAAACATAGTAGAAGCCATGAAACTCTGTTCTCTCCACCTTTGCCCCCAGTTTTGTGCAGTCCTCTCCCCATCCCCCACCTCCTCTTCACTATCTCAGTAGTAACTGAAACCTTAGCGGCCTCAGGGACTCAGTGCTGGGATAAAGGATTGCTTACATAGATTAGTGGCTATAAATGATAAAATTTCAGCTTTGCTTTCAGTAGCTTTTCAAGGGTGATTTTAGGAACCTATCCCAGACTTTTGGTACTGTCATTATTGGAAGATGCCTTTTCAGTTGCAAACAAGAGGCTTCTCAAATAACCCTTTCAACATCACCCATTTCTTTTTTTTTTTTTTAAGATTTTATTTATTTATTTGACAGAGAGACACAGCGAGAGAGGGAACACAAGCAGGGGGAGTGGGAGAGGGAGAAGCAGGCTTCCCACTGAGCAGGGAGCTCGATGTGGGGCTCTATCCCAGGACCTGGGATCATGACCTGAGCCGAAGGCAGACGCTTAACGACTGAGCCACACAGGTGCCCCCAACATCACCCATTTCTAAGGCTGCATCCAGCTCAGGTTGAGGAACCATACAGGAAAATAAGTTCACATGTTTTTTGTACCATATACTGGAGGAAATCTTTCATAATAAGACATGAGGTAGCTGATTCCTGCAGTGCATTCCTGTATGACAGACAGTTGTTCATTTTGGCAGCAGTTAATACTTTGGCCCAGGAACAGATTTTTACATTGCTAATGAGACATGTGATGCATTATTGAGGTTCCCAACATTTCAGTAAGTCAATGACTTGTTATATAGCTAAATATGGAGTAACAAGTTCAAGATAAATGACTTTATTTGCTATCATAGAAGATATGCATCTTTAGAGGAAGACAAATGGTCAATTAAAAAAAGATGAAGACATCTGGGCTTCTGGTTCCCTTTGGGAACTTATTAACTTCACAAATAAACGTGCCTTTTCATTTTCAATTAGCAATAATTTTGAGATAAGATTCATCTGAGTGAGGACTGCACTAATGGGTTCAGAATTGGTCCCTCTGAATATTGCACTCTCTGTCAAAGGTCCTCCTAGACCTCAAGGAAAAGACCCTTCACAGATTTGGAAGTTAATCACCTTATGGGAGAGGAAGAAAGAATGTGAGTAAAGCTTCTCCGATCATAATTTCCAAAAGGAGGGATGGAAGTTGTCTTGCTCAACTTGGTAAGCCCATTGCTTCTTTGACATGTCTTTATAAATGTCTAACAAGGAGAAGGAAGAACACACAAAAAAAGAAGGAGGAAGTAGAGAAGGAAGCAGAGGAAAAGGAAGGAGGGAAGAAAGGAAGGAAGGAAGGAAGGAAGGAAGAAAGAAAGGAAGGAAGGAAAGGGGAAAAAATGGGCCCTAAATAAAAATGTTTAACCATATATTTCTTCACATTTTTCTTCTGGAGGATGTCACTAAATAACATAGTGTTCCTCATTTTTCAGGCTGTATTTTATTCAAAATATATCTATGAGTTCATAATTTTCTTTATAATTCTCAGAAACAGAACCTTGCCTTTGTGACTTATGGTGATAAGGCTTGGTGAGTCCCAACTCATCCATCATTGGTTGTAGAAGAGTTGAGCCCTTCATTTTTAGGAAGTGATAGTATTTTGAGTGAGGTCTCGAAACCAGGTGGTGGCAGATTATACTTTTTTTCTCAATTAGGTCATAAGTTTTTTGAAGAAAGATCAGATCTTCCACTCTGCTTTGAAGTCGTGGCATGCTCACACTGCATTTTATCTATTGTATAGGACTAACAAAATCCCACTGAATGAGTGGAGATCCAGTTCTGATTTGATCCACTCCAGAAAGCTACCAAATGCAACAAAGACTGAGGAAGTTGGCCCTCCTGAGAGTAGAGGGACTATCTCTCTAACTCATAACATCATATTTGCAAATATTTCTTACATTCCAGCTACTGTTCCAAGTGCTTCAGGTATGATAAAGCATTTAATCCTCACAACGACCTATGTGGTGGGCACATTTATCATCATCACTGTGATCAACATCATCAACCTCGTTTTACAAATGAGGTTGGAGGGAAAAAGCATTTAATTTGTCTAAGACCACCTAGCAAGTAAGTGTACAACTAGGATTTGGGCACAGACAGCCTTGCTCTGAGGGTTGTGCTCCTAAATACCACACCTTATTGCCTTTTGGTATGACACGTGTGAGGATGGAAATATTGTCAGAACAATGCCAATAGAAACACCAAATCTCTGGGTTCTAAAAAAATGACCTAGTCCTGATGAGACAGTGGGCAAGTGCTCAAAATTATGGTTCACCCTATCAAATTTCTCTGCCAGAGATTGACACCTGTTGTTGAATTTGTCTGTTTGTTTGCTTGTCTAGTTTTGCTATAGTGCCTGGTCCATACAGGGCTCTGACCACACACAGTGTTTACTGACTTAGGAAACATGACAATGGGTGATGCTAGCAGACTGCAAGTTCAGAAATGTAGCCAATGTCTTATCTTCAACATATTGTCTTGTTCCAATGGATAATTTGAGGAACAAAGCTTTCCCATTCATATATAAATATATGTATCTTATATATATATAGTCTAATATGTATCTTATATATATGTATATAAAATATATATATTTTTTGCCCACTCGATGCTGAGTGTTTGCATACTTTATGTTGTTCATTCCTCATTAACTAGTTGACAGAGTCAATAAGCAACACAACAAAGATTCAAAGTGAGTACTGGCTCCAACCTCTGTGGGTCCCCAATCACCAGGAGATATGGCCCCTATCAACTGGTTAGTATTCTGTGCCTTTACTAACTCTATCAGCTCAAACACATTACCTAATCACAGAAAGACAAGTTTTCTCACGTGACTTGTAAATGGTAAATCTAGTCTGACATATTTTTATGAGAATTACATAATAAAATGGAATAACATCCAGCATGTAGAAACCACTTAACAAATTTTAGTCCTCTTCCTTATAAATAAGACATTTGAAATTCCCAAGCTTCTACTTTGTCCCAAGTGTCTCCCTCCACCTTGCTTTCCAACCATTCTACTCAGAAAAACATAAATAGGAGGATGCTCTTTATAGCCTCTGAAAACCTTCATCTCAATTCTTTCCTCCAATGTGAATTCAAAGGCGCAAAGATAGGCTTTCAATCAGTGGGCCCTGACTCATTGGTGGGTTATAATATTCATTTACTGGGCTACAACCAGCATTTTTTAAAAATAAAGTGGAATACAAAGAAATCCAAATAGATTTTGAACTATCAGTTTATTACACACTGATAGGGAAGAGATAGAAAGTTTCATTTTGTGCAACTCTCATTTCAGTTGTTTTTCATCTGTGCACACTACTTTTCAATGTAATTATTTCAACTTATTGGTGGTTTCTTGGAGGTAAGTGTCACAATCAAGGGACTCTTAAGGAACTTCTTCTGTAATGGAGGCTAAGTCGGTAATCTTATATTAACTTGGTTCAGAAGTTGCCTAAATCTTTTTAGCAGTATTAATCCACCTGTGATGGAGTTTCAGATCCAAAATTAATTTATCAAAGAACTGGAATCCAAAAGCGCAGGAGGATCGATGTCTGGCTTCTCCTTTACTGATTTCTGGTATAGTTCTTGTTCATAGTTCCTGTCACTTCATCTTCAGTGTTCTTCGGTAAACTTGAGATGGCTTTATACTTAATGGACCTGATAAAGGTGCTATGAGAACTCAACACAGGTGTCTTTTTAAGTGGTGCTTTAAGACCCACAACCGTTAAGTTTCACGAGGAAAAGGTCCATGTTTTTCTCAGTCATCCCACATGCCCACCCTCCATATTCGTTCTGCATTCCCAAAGCCCAGCACAGTGCCTGGTACAGAATGAGACGACATTAATATATATTGGATGAATTAAGAGTAAGTCCATCTCCAGATGGCAAAGCAAACTGATGATGGCCCCTAATAGTCTGATCCATTTAGCTACCTAAGTGTGTGTCTTGTTCACTTTAAGACTGAAGAACTCAGCCAAAATTTTCTCTGCCAGAAATAGCCCTAACAATATAAGAGCAATTGAAATGACACCACAAAGAAGCAATTAGTCAAATCTCTGGTGTGGGATATTTCTACAGAACCAAAATCTGAATATCACCGACAAGTCTATGCCATAAGATTTAAAAAGAAGAAGAAGGAGAAGAAAACGAGTTGTAGAACAAAACAGATTTCAGGATAAAACAACTAGTGCAAAGACTGGATCTTGCTTGGATTCTGAACAAGACATTTGAAATTCCCAATTTCAGATTCTGGATCTGAAAAGACAGATTTAGGGAATCTGGGAAAAACAAATATGGACTGGGTATTACATGATTTTTAAGGAATTCTCATTAATTTTGTTAGGTGTGATATTCACACAGTGATTATGGTAAAAGGAGGAAGCCCTTATCAATCAGCAGTGCATACAGAACTGTCTACAGGGAAAAAGACTTAACATCTGCCCTTGTTTTTAAATCTCCAAGTAAAGAAGATGTGTACACGTGTGAGGAGGATTAGATAAAATAGGATTGGTCAGATGTTGATTATCGTGACAGTTAAGGATGGATCTATGGAGGTTCATTATACTATGAGTTCTACTTTTGCATTCATTTAAAAATTTCTGTAAGTAAAAGTTAAAGGCAGTTAGCCCCAGCAGAACAGAAATGACAATGTAAAAGTTCAAGACTACGATTTCATGCTCCCTCGTATAGCCATGTACCAGGGGGACCCATGTCGGCATTTACTGGGTTTTGTGAACTGACTTTGAACACTTTCCAAATGTGATAATCTGGCGCTCATTATTTTTTTTAAATAGAAGATCATATGCACTGTTAGAAGCATCAAAACTCCATTCTATTCATCTTGAGCAAAATATTCCTCCCAGTACAGCTTTTTCCTTGAAAGAGGAGGAGGGCAGACAGAGGCTGGGGTGAGAGGTCGGTGAGGAGAAACAACCAGTGAGTTTTCCACTTTCGGGAGAATGGCAGGATCCTTGGGGAGACAGTAAATTGAAATTAAGGCTGTTTCAGGCAGCCTACAGGATGTGCCTGCAAATGTAGACATATCTAAATGGTGAAAAAGTCTGTTTGTGCCCATTCATATGAAGTGAATGCCTTGTAATGTGCTCCAGCCCCTGGGAATGGTGGCTGGATTCAGGAACGGAGGCCGGAAGAATGGGATGGATTTGACATAAGTACTTTTAAGTGCTCTGAAGGCTGGGCTCCTCCCTGCGGTTTAATAGCAAGGTCCACTGGGAGCTACAAGGAAGGAGCCGAGTGAATCCCTACAGCTTTTTGTTTTAAGGATAACAAATCTTAAAACAGGTGTGAGCTCAGAAAGATCCTTTTACTTCTTGTTTTTAGTCTGTTGTGGCCAGCCAGCTCTCTGCGTACTATTATCATTCCACAGAACGAAGTCCGGGGTAAGGGAAGGGAGAAGAGGTAAGAGAAGCTGAATAAACAAAAATTGCTTCGAGTGACTAATATTCATTAAGTCCTCTGGTCATGCACTATGAAATTTATTAAACTGTGGTTTCCAAGAGAATGTATTAGCGGAGCTAATGAACACAAATAAAAAAGAGGCCTCCAGGAAATGGTTTCCTGGGCCTGGATGAGGCTGCTGAGTAATGTGACAAGAGATTATAAAGTTAAAAGCTTCTATTATAGTCTAGAAGGCTGATTATTGGAAGGGGTTGCCCTTGGTGGGGGGAGGGAAGATAGGAGGGAGACTGAAAGTCTGACTTGCCTGAAAAAGGGGCCTAATGCTTTTCATTTATATTCATTAAGGAAGGAGGCTTTGTGCTGAAGGCCTCTGAACCCCTGCGCTGCCATCTGGTGGAGAAGGTACTTGAGAGGCCACGGAATACAGAGGACAGCCGCCATCTTTAAGGTGTCAGGAATTTGAAGGTCGGCTTTACTGTTTCCTGAGTAGTAGCAGTGGAAACCCTTTGTAAGTATGGTGTCAGGAGCAAAAATGAACACTCACAAAGTAACCACTATCTGTAATCTGATTTAAATACTGTATGAGGAGAGCTCAGTTATCCCGTTCTGCTGTCCTAATGCATCAGGACCTTAGCAATTAATATTATGTGGTCCTACCTACAGTACGAGGCTAAGGTGTGACTCATCCTAAGCACATTTGTTTCATAACCTAGTCCAGTTTCTCCCAGCAGAAACCTTGGGATCATCCTTGACTCTCCTCTTTCTCCCACACTTGCCATCCAATCCAGCAGCAAACACTGTGGCCTCTCTGGTCACCATATCATACCAGGACCCACTTACTTCTTCTCATGTACACTGCTGTCACCCTGATTTGAGCCTTTGGTGTCTCTCTCCTGGGTGACTGCGAATAGCCTCTAAACTGAGCTCCTTGCTTCCAGCCTTGCAGTCCACAGCCTGTTCTCCACCAGCAGCCAGATGAACCATTAGAACATGTTAGATCATTCCACTTCTCTGCTCAAAACAGAGCAGGCCCTTAAGCTCACTCAGAGTAAAATTTAAAGTCGTACAATGTGTTTCAGGCCGTAGTGGATCTGACCCAGCTCCCTCTAACTTCATCTCTTATGCTCTCCACTCACTCAGTCTGGTCCAACCACATTGGCCTCCTAGCCAGTCCTCAAAGACACCACACATCCCTGACTCAGCTCCCTCCGCCTGGAGAGCTCTTACCCCAGACAGTGGCATGGCTCTCCTTCTCCCATTCTCCCGGGTGTCCTGCCAAAGGTCATCTTGTCAAGGATGCCTTCCACTACCATCCTACCTAAAATAATACCTCTTCTTCTTCCTTCAGCATTTTTATCTCTTTTTTTTTTTGTCTTATTCTATTAGCAGCATTTATCACCTCCTGAAATGTTCTATATTTATGTGTTTATGCCCTTATTTTCATCTTCCCCAAATCCCCTACAATAGAATGTAAGTTCCATGGAATGTAAATTCCATTAAGTTCCACAGAATATTCCTTGGGGAGAATATAGTATTTTTAACATAGTTCGGGTTTTTTCTGAAACTTCAGAAGCTGGCAATGCTAACATGCTCCAGATCCTTACAGACTCTTGCAAACTATAAGCCCCATAGAAGCAGGTGTTTTATCTGACTTAGTCTCCCTTAATTACCAGCACCTAGTGCTGTGTCTGGTAAATGGTACACATACAATAAGACTTTGTGGGGTTTTTTTGGTAGCTCTAGGGTTTATTAAGCTGTGCCTCAGAAAGTATAAAATGCTTCACGATTTGCATGCCATCCTTGAGCATCGGCCATGCCAACCTTCTCTGTATCCTTCCAATTTTAGTACGTGTGCTGCTAAAGTGAGCCCAAGACCTTTTTTTTTTAATTTAGCGCTTTATGTACCAAATTCAATTATAAGTGTCCAATGCAATGATTTTTAGCCAAATGAGTTGTACAACCAATACCATAATCCAGTTTTAGAATATTCCGAAAACTCCAAAAAGCACACTCATGCCCATTTATAGTTTATTCTCACAACACCCTCAGCCCCAGGCAACCAATGATCTGCTTCCCGCCTCTATAAAATTGCCTGTTCTGGAGATTTCCTAGATATGGCATCATACAAAATGTAGTTATTTACATGTGGCCTCTTTAAGTCAGTATAATGTTTTTGAGGTTTATCCACATTGTAGCATGAATCAGTATGGTTTTTATTTCCTTTTTATTGCTGAATAGTACTCCCTTCTATGCATATACAATTTGTAATCCATTTATCGCTTGATGGACATTTGAATTGTTTCTATTTTTTGCTATAAACATTCACATACTCACCATTGTATGAACATGATTTCCTGCCCCCATTGGGTAGATTCCTATCAGTGAAATTGCTGAGTTATATAAAGTTATGTTTAACTTTCTAAGAAACTCCAAGACTGTTTTCCAAAGTGACTGTACAATTTTGTATTCCCATCAGCAATGCCGGACCAATTGTCAGTATTGCCTGGTTTTTAGTTTATAGCCATTCTAGTATGTATGCAGAAGTATATCATTATGGCTTTAATTTGCATTTCTCTTACAGCTACTGGTGCTGAACATTTAATTCACAATAATTATTAGCAGTTTTAATATCTTCATTGGTAAAATGTCCATTTGAATCTTTTACCCATTTTTATATCAGATTGTTTATCTTCTTGTTATTGAGTTATAAGAGTTCTTTACATAATTTAGATTCTGGTACTTCACTAAAACTATGACTTGCAAATAGTTTCTTCCTGTGTGTGGCTTATCTTTCCATTAGCTTAAAAGGGTCTTTTGTAACACAAACATTTTAAATTGTGACAAAGCTCAATTTATCAGTTTTTTATGGATCATGCTTTTGGAGGCATATTTAAGAATTCTTTACCTATTCATGATCACAAAGATGTTCTACAATATTTTCCTGAAGAAATTGTATAATTTTAGCCCTTACATTTTGGTCTATAATCCACTTTGAGTCAATTTTTATGCATGGTGTGAGGTAAGCCTCTAAATCCAGTTTTTGTCACAGAATCCAATTGTCCCAGAACTATTGTTGAAATGACAATTCTCTCCCCATTTATTGTTTTGGCATCTTTGTTGAAAATCAATTATCCTTTAATGAAATGGGTTACTTCTGGACCCTCACTTCAGTTCCATGGATCTATTAAGTGTATCCTTCCATAATACCACATGTCTTTGTAAGTTTTGAAATCAGGTAGAGTAATGACTCCAATTTGTTCTTCTTTTCAAACCTTGTTTTGGCTATCTAGATCCTTTGTATTTACATACAAACTCTAGAAATATTTTTGTTATTTTTTACAAAAATGCCTGCTGGTATTTTGATAGAGATTGCATTGATCTTATACACCAATTTGGGGTGAATTGCCACTTAACCATATTGGATTTTTTATGCTATTAAGTATCAAATTGTTTTGTTAATTTTATTTCAAACTGTTTATTGCTAATATATAGGAACACTTTTTTGTATACATATAACTCGTAGATTAATTCTAGTATGTTTGTGAATTCCTTGAGATCTTCCACAGTCATATCACATCATCTGTTTGAAAAGATATATATTTTGCAATACACAGAGTAGAGTATTCTGGGTAGAGTGTTCTTAAAACAGAAGTTGAGTTCGTTGAAAGTATAAGCACAAGTCTTCCATGTTAGATGATTTATTCTGGAACTGTTCTTTCAATTTTTAAGAGTAAGGTACTGAAATCTCCAACTATCTAAATTGTCAATTATTTCAATTCTAGTTGGTTTTGCCTCATTTATATTGAGGCTTTGTTGTTAGGTGTGCATATATTTATAATTGTTATATATTCCTGATATATTGGCATTTTTACCATTATAAAATGTCCCTCTTTGTCTCTATCAGTAATTCTTATCTTAAACTCAATTCTGTCTGATGTTAAAATGATCACTTCAGATCTTCCATGGTTACTATTTACCTGGTAGGTTATTCCCATCCTTTATTTTCAACCTATTTCTGTCTTTGAATCTAAAATGTATTCTTGTAGTCAGAATATAGTAGGATTTTGCTTTTTGATCCATTCTGATAATCTCTTCATTTTGATCAGGGCATTCAGACCTTTCACATTTAATGTAATTATTGATATAATTGGATTTATATCTGCCATTTTGCTATTTGTTTTCTATGTTTCCTATATTTTGGGCCCTCTGTTCCTCCTTTAATAATTTCTTTAGTGTTAAAAAATATTTTTATTGTGGGGTGCCATTGTACAGGGTGGCTCAGTTGGTTAAGCATCTGCCTTCGGCCCAGGTTATGTTCCCAGGCTCCCAGGATCAAACCCCACATCGGGCTCCTGCTAAGTGGGGAGTCTGCTTCTCCCTCTTCCTCTGCCCCTCCTCCTTCTCATTCTCTCTCTCTCTCAAATAAATAAATAATCTTTAAAAAATATATTTTTATTGTATCATTTACATTTCTCTGATGATTTTTATTCTAATACTAATTTATCAGTGACTATTTAAAGATTAAAATATACATTTTAATTTACCCATAATACACTGCATAGATTAATACAAAGTCTGGTAAAATATAGAAACTCTAATAAACACGTTCTTTTTCTCCTCATGTGCCCTATAATTGTCAAATACACTGCATCTAGATATACTCGAAACCTAACCATACTGTGTTCTACTTATGGCTTCATAAAATCACAACAGCAACTTCAGGCTACAAGAGACGCAGGCCCTCTCTCTATCTACTTTATCGCTTTCACAAGGCTTAGCATAGTTTGCCCATCATTCAAAATCAAATGACACCCCTTCAACTGTGGCAATAAAGCTGAATGTTTTCTTGGTATGCCTGACTCTGCCAATTTATGCAGACTGAGCTGGGCACTGAGTAAGGTGGAATGGGTACAGCCCCAAGCAAGAAATGACAGACTCTCACTATTCCTACTTAAAGTTTACCAGTGTTTCAAGCATGAAGGATTTGCTGACTGTTGCATGCTTTTGGTTGAGTTCCAGAAATAGTTGCTTTTATGAGTTTTGTCCAGCTTTATAGTTGCCTTTGGAGAAAGGATCTGCTGATCTCCCTCACACAACCATGTATGTGAATTCTGTAATTCCACCTAAGCTCTAAGCTCTAGGAAGCAGCTACCACATTTTCTACTACTTATGCACTCATTAAATAAGGTAAATGGCTTTTCCTTATTACATAATGTCTTGAGATGGAAAGGACTTAATGCATTCTAGCAACATTGGAGATGATATTGCTTGGATATAGGGCAGGAAGAATCACAGAATAAACATCGCCACCATTGTTCTCTTTTGAAAGAGGGAAATGTCTGACGAGCTTCACTGACTAAAGTTGGGCAAGGCCAGGCAAGAAGAGCCATCGGTAGCAATCTGGTGTTCCAGAATTTGCTCCCTTCAAAGACAAGAAAAAAGAAAATAAACCTCAATTCCTATAAAATGGAATTTGGTTATTTTTAAGGTAACTTTTGTACAGGAGAAAACATAGAAATATTTTTCTAAAGTATGTTGAAGAAAACTTTTCTAAGGCAATATTTAAGAAATAAGACTCTAATTACGTTTCTGTCATGTTTTATGTTGAGATATGTCTGAGGCTTGGGAATGGGTTAGAGGGCCTTTTAAAAGTCCCTCCAAAGTATCTTCAAATCTTGATTTATGGATCCCTCTACCACATCTATACCCATAGTGGTATCTTTTGAGTTAAAGCACGTAAGATTTATCAGTTTTCAGCATACAAGAACCTCCCACATTCGTCTCTCAAGTGTCATCACAGTGGAATTTCACAAGGCCTAAAAGCTTGGCAAAGACTTTAAATTGTGTTTTTATTTTTATATCTTTCCTATATTGAAAGACAAATAGTAGAGAGAAAAGCTAACTCTGTACAAGAGGGAACACAGCTGATACCCAGAGTGGGCCACCCAGAATACACCAGGATTAATGACAACTTGGCCTGACAGCATCCTGACCACAAGAGATGAAGTCACCCTAGGAAGTGTTTTGTAAAAAGAAATAAGATCAACAGAACGAAAAAGAGAAGAAAAAGCATGAAGTCTGAAATATACATTGTCCAACTATTTCCCCCATTAATTTTGGAAGCCCTTGCATGTTTTCAGGGAAATTTAATCTGCATGTTTCTGAGCCATTTACACTTAACTCACCATAATGTTGTTTTGTAAGAGTCATTTGTTGTCCAAGAAGCCCTCTGAACCTTGTTCATAAAGACTTTTATTAAAGCGATTGTTTTCTTTTTCCTTAAAATGAAATTACGCATTTCCAGATTGAAAGGAACATTGAAGTGAACCCTAAATTCAAAACTTGTGAGGCACAAGACAGATCCGGTTTTGATCAAAGTGTATCCCCATACAGATTTCCAACCCAAGGTGTTTGGGTTTTGGCAGCATCACAGTAAAGGGTTCAGTTGAAAAGACATAGGTTTATTACTCCTTGGATAGCCAAAGAGAACCCTCTAGGGACTTTTTTAAAAAGCAAGGCTTTTAAGGAACTCAGCCAATCTAACAATCAACTCAGCCTTAGAATCTGTCATGAATAAAGCTTAAACTTGAGTGTGGGAGGTGAGACACTGGAAGTACTAGAAATGTTTCATGATCTAAAGGACTTTGTAGTCCAAGGGACTAACCTGTAAAACAAGGGCAAAAATACCTTTTGCTTCAGAGGATTGTGGTGAGGATTCAATAAGATAATTGGGTAATGTGCTTAACATTACCTAGAACATAGTAGTAGGGCTTCAATGTATTTCAGCTAAAAAAAATAATTATTATAATGTATCTTTATGAATGTTTGTATTTACAATCAGACCTAAAATAGGCATCCCAAAACCTTCATTAAGATACAAAGATCACTCTACATAAATGCTCATTCACATATTTGTTCACCTGCCAGCTCCAAATGACCCCGAGAATGACTGGTTTCTGGGGCTCCAAATGTTTTTGTACTGAATTTTTAAGTCATTGTTGAAAGCCTAACTAGAAAACCTCCATGAGAAAAGCCATTCTTGTATTATGAGGATGAGGTTGAGTCTTGCTCATGAGCTGACTGATGAAATGTGTAACAAATATCGAAAGATTACACGAATTTGGGCCTATTTGTACCATTTAATCTCTAATACCAATAAAGAGTATTTGAAGAGCCCTTTGTTAAATCAAGTATAGGATATTGATGTATTGTACACTTCTTACCATATCTGCCATGGTTAATTTTATGTATTCACTTGATTGGAGAATGACTTCAAATGATGTAATCAAATCTAATATAGATGTTGCCGTGAAGGTATTCTGTAGATGTGGTTAATATCTACAGTCAGTTGACTTTAAGTAAAGAATATTGCCATAGGGGCACCTGGGTGGCTCAGTCAGTTAAGTGTCTGCCTTCAGCTCAGGTCGTGATCCCGGGGTCTGGGGATCAAGCCCTGTGTTGGGCTCCCTGCTCAGTGAGGGGGTCTTGCTCTCCCTCTGCCCTTCCCCCCGTTCATGTTCTCTCTCTCTCAAATAAATAAATAAATAAATATATATATATATATATATATCTTTAAAAAAAAAACAATATTACCCTCGATAATGTGGGTGAGCCTCATTTAATCAAGAGCAAAGAGCACAAACTAAGGTTTCCTGGAGATGAAACTCTGCTTTAACAGCATTAACTCTTGCCCCAGTTTCCAGCCTTTTGACTTTCCCTATGGATTTCAGACTTGCCAGCCCCTACATTCTGATAAAATACCCACCCATCTTTAAACATGGGTGATTACTCTATCAGAGTCAGGGCATGACCCAGAAACTAATAGGCTGTTTTGCCTAATAACTTCTTTTTTTTTTATTAGTTTCAGAAGTAGAACTTAGTGATTCACCCATTGCATATAACACCCAGTACTCATTACATCACATGCCCTCCTTGATGCCCATCACCCAGTTATCCCTTCCCCCCATCCACCTCCCCTCCAGCAACCCTCAGTTTGTTTCCTACAGTGAAGCATCTCTTATGGTTTGCCTCCCTCTCAATTTTCATCTTATTTTTCCTTCCCTTCCCTTATGGTCATCTGTTTTGTTTCTTAAATTCCACATATGAGTGAAATCATGTGGTATTTGTATTTCTCTGACTGATTTATTTCACTTAATGTAATACCCTCTAGTTCCATCCATGTCACTGCAAATGGCAAGATTTCTTTCTTTTTTATGGCTGAGTAATATTCCATATACCACATCTTCTTTATAGCAGGATGTCCACAATAGCCAAAATGTGGAAAGAGCCCAGATGCCCAATAACTGCTGAAGCAACCTAAATTGTTTCCATTTTTCATCTGGAGAAAGTAGCACTGTCTTTGCTGCTCATCCATCAGCCTTGTGACCTGAGTACAGAAGTGTGCCTAGCCTAACTGTTGTGCAGTATCACCGGGCACCACATGATACAACATTTATTCAGACAACAAATATGTTTTGATTGCCTGCTCTCTGTCAGGGACTCATCTAGGCATGGTAGAATGTAGCTATAAAAAAAGGCAAAAAAAACCCTTCCCCCCATGAAGCTTACATTCTCATGGCAATGGGAGAAGACAATGCATAAATAAACAAAAGAAGTAGAATGTATTATAGATCTGATGGTGGTAAGTCCTTTGGTGAAAAAAGAAGTCGGGGGAAGATATAGAAGATGCTAGAGGTAGATATAATTTTAAATGGGTTGGCCAATGGAGTCTTCCTTAAAAAGATGGCCTATGGGGGTGTCTGGGTGGCTCAATCAGTTAAGCGTCCAACTCTTGATTTTGGCTCAGGTCATGATCTCAAGGTTGTGAGATGAAGCCCCGTGATGGGCTCCGCACTTAGCACAGGGTCTGCTTGAGATTCTTTCCTTCTCCCTCTCCCTCTGACTCTCCTCCTCCTCCTCTTCCCCACCACCCCCTACCCCGCGCACATGCTCTTTCTCTAAAATAAATAAATTAATTAATTCTTGAAAAAATAAGGAAAACTATTTTTCATGTAATAAAAATAAGAATAGCTAGCATTTATCTAGTATGCACTACATGCCAGATACTCTTCTAAGCATGTTACATATATTAATTCACTTAAGGCTCACAATAGCTTTTATAAGCTAAGTACTTTTTTATCCCTGTTACATAGGTGGGGAGACCAAGGCTCAGAGACAGTAAGAATTTTCCAGAAGTTTTGTAGACTAGCAAGTGGCGTCGTTCTGCAAGCTTGTCCCTAGCTAGCCAAGCTTCCCCTCGGCTCAGACTCCAGCTCACCAGAGGAAGGCAGGTTCCAGGTAGAAAGCATCAGGGCTCTGTCTCTGACCTTCACTGTCTCTCCTAGCTCAGATCTCCTCTCTGTGTTGCCTCATCCTCAGCTGTAGTGACACAGCTGAGCATTTCCATGGGCCACACCAAAGACAAGGAAGAAAGAGACAGTCTTTCCTGGGTCCCTCCTGGGCAGGAGGCATTCTCGCCAGGAGGCACCAGCACACTTCCTTTCACAGAGCACAGGCTCACAGTGGTCATGGGCCCATTCTTAAACCAACCACTACTGAGGGGAATGGGATGAACAGGTTGAGGTCAAACTAATTCTTTACGGGGGAGGAAGGGATGCTGGCGGTTCAAATGCAAAGACTACTCCAGTGAGGTCATGAGGACTGTGCTTATGTTCCTTTCACCATCTGAGGCCCAGAAAGAGAAAAAGCAAAGGTCAAGTCTTTCGCAGCTGGAGTGCGTGGCTCCATCTTACTGCCCACCTTGGAGAAACTGAATGTTTGATCTATTTATCCCTTTTTTTGTATCTCAGACATAATTCCAGGGGTAGACAGAGAATGGGGTCTCTTAGAAAAGGCCCCAGCTCTGTTTGGGGCACATCCTGCAAATTCTGTTTGCAATCCTCAAGATATCAATGCTGACCCATTTTATAGTATTCTCTTTTAAGTGGTATCACCAGAAGTGTTGATACCAAGAGGGCTGTTTTAGTCTGTTTGCTTTTGTTTGTTTGTTTACTTCATGTTTCCAAGTAGTTAAATTTCTTGTCAGATATTTTCCAAAGCTTTTAGTCTAACTAAAGACCATCAAGAGATGTTTGTCTATATGCTAAAAAGGAGAGCAGAGAAAGGGCTTGGGCACATTTCTGAAGCCAAACTTGAGGGCAAAAGCAGGAAACATACAACTGGAAATTATTTTGAAATTCATCTAAAGATAATACATGATTATTTCAGCAATAACTAATTTTAGAGATGGTGCTTGATAATGTTTATCTGCTCCATTATAAAGCCAACCAGTTAAAATGCTTAATCACCCATCCAATTTCATTTGATACCAAACACTGATAGGGAGATTTTTCATTATCAAACAAACTTGGGTTTTAGCCCTGTTCAGCGTTTGTCTCCAATCAAACTTACTATCTCCCTTCTCAGTTTGGCATGAGAGTATGAGTATTACAAATATCTATATTGTCCCAGCACCCTATAATGGTATTACAATGACAATTTTATTAGGCCCATAAAAATTTTGCAACTTCCCTGCAGCACACTGTAATTTCACCAAGAGCTGTAAAAGGTCTTAAATTATATTTGTGCAAAATTGAGATGAATGGGTTTGAGCATTAATGCATTTCTCATTGTGTAATAGGGACTTTTTTCCCCCTCTGTCTTTGCCAAGTACAGAGCAAACGCTATCCCACTCAACTATTTGTCAACTCCCATTAGAAACATTTAATACTAATAAAATTTATGGATTCAGTTTCCAAAGGATACTGCCAGAAGACTTCACGATTACTACATCAGTACTAAAATACAGCCATTGTTCACCTTATAAAAATCTATATGCAGCCTGACAGGTATAAAATGTAACTTTGTATGCTGAGTCAGCATCAGAGAGGTTTTGTTTTTTTTTTTTTTTTTTTTGGTTGAAGTAGAGTTCATGAAATAAAAGTAAATGTGTTCTCAAGTCAGTGAGGAAAGATTGATCTAAGAACATTCCCCCAATAAATATGAAACTGACAGACTATGATGCTTATGCCCCTTCTCAAAAGGAAAAAAATAATAATAATAGAGCAGGATTCAATTGACTCTGCAGGTAGGAAGGCAGCTATGCTCACCACTATACCACCAACGCCGGCTTGACTCTGCAGGTAGGAAATAGGTTCCTTCATTTTAAAGATTTCATGTAAGCACACTCATCAATGTAAGTAAGAGCACGCGAATTACAAATTTTAAGTGAAGTGCCCCTACTTTTCAAATAGGAAGACTGCTGACAGGCCCTTTGGTTTGCATTTCTAGAAGTCCTAATGGCTTTGCACATGTCTGCACTCCTGCACGCTGTCCTTCGTGAGGCCTGATTCTTCAAACCACAGCTAATGGTTCCCTCCTAAACCCCCCAGCATGTATCTCTTTCTAATTTGTACCATAGTTATTTGTGTGCAAGCTCTCTCATTCCTACAGCATGTGATCTCCTTATTTTATGCATTTTTTATCTTCAGCTGAGCCACAATGACTTGCAGATGGTAGGTGTTTATCACGTATGTGCTGAATTAACAAATGAAAAAAAAAGGAACGAATGAGGTGTCTGTCCCACAAGCTAAGCAGTCTGTAACCCCTGGAACTAACCAGTTCATGAAAGTAAGAAATTTACAACCGTGAGGTCATCATAAATATCACTGTGTGTTAAGCTAAGCGGTGAGGACGCAGAGGAGCATAAGACAGTGGGCAGCAAGTTACAGTGTGGATACGCCTGGAGAAACATGCTTTCCAAAGGGCAACTGGCATGGGTAATTTGAAGAGAAGGTGGTTTCTCATCCTCAACTTCCATATCTGTTCTTTTAAAAAGGTGTCTGCATGAGGAAATGTCTGGAATTGAGATTTCCTGTCAGTTCTCCCTTCCGCTGCTTGACAAAAGACAGACGTTCTTCTGATGCTAAACATTATGATGGTGTGTTGTCCTGAGGTGGAAACCACCCACCCCTGGCTTGTCAAACAGACCATTTGAAATACTGGCATTGGTGAAGGCTTCTGTGTCCATCAAAGGTGCCGTAAACCAGTGAGAGGTCTTCCTGTATTTCTCTGTCTTAAACATACTTTTATAAAGGCAAAATGTGGCATCAGACACAAGGTATTATCAACCCATTTGAGATGTTCTGAATTTAGATATGTTTTAGAGTGTAATAGCAAATGGGATAAAGGTTTTTATTTAATGACTTTGTCTTTTCCATTTTCCTACTCCTTTCAAAAAATGCATTGTTCTAATGATATATATGACATAAATATAAATATAAATATAGCAGCTATACCTTTTGAGACCCAGACGCAAACTCATGGCAAGTTTTCATGCCTTACTTATATATCTTAAAATAAGAATTCAGAAGGGAAATAGTTATCAAAAGGAGGTGAATGAATACATGTATTTGAATTGAAATATGAAGTTAGGCTTTTTTATAGTTAATCTGATTTGGAGATTTTGACAAGGACTAAGATGGCCAAAAGATTATATAGAAGATGGTTTTCACAAATTAATAAAACATGCAGCTCAGAGGTCCTGATAAAAGTACATTTAAATTTGTGATGGGACAAAATAATCTTACCTAAAAAATATTACATGGGAAAAAAGAGGTATACTTAAGTTCATATCATGTTTATTCTTCTAACATCTTTAAAATATATTAGATTAAATTGATGCCTCTAGGTGAAAGAGCAACAGGTAGAATTAATAACCTTGTTAAAATTCTTTTTTGAGGGGTCCCTGGATGGCTCAGTCAGTTAAGTGTCTGCCTTTGGCTTAGGTCATGATCCTGCTGGGCGGGGAGCCTGCTTCTCCCTCTCCCTCTGCTGCTCCCCCTGTTTGTGCTCTCTTGCTCTTTCTGTGTCTTAAAAAAAAATTCTTTTTTGAGTGGAGATACACCTCAAAAACTAAGAAAATGGAAAAGGATCAAACTGAATTGCCATCTGATGAGTTCTTAAAAATACTTTTTGATGATAGATCTTTTATGTGACTTTCAGCACTTAATTCAAAAGGAATTCATCCCCATCTAATTTATTATGTGAACAAGATATCTCAGTGCTAGATCTATCAAAATGAAAAAGAGAAGTAGCACTGATTCCGAATTTCATTTCAATCTGGCAATATAGAGAACAAATTGAAAATTAAAGATTTTCTATCATTAAGAAAATGCACTTCCCACAAAATTTTGTATTACTGTATAGGATAACAATTACGAATTGTCATATTATAAATAGTTATAAAATTGTGATGTAATCATTTTTTATTGACTAAGCACTCATAATGAATGTGATGATTCAATCCAGCAGAAATTGTTTCCAACATTGATCCTTATGGTCCCCCAAATTTTAAATTAAAAATTAAAATTAAAATTAAAATTAAGCACTTTGAATGTACAATGTTGCTAAGAAGAATGATAGGGTGCTCAATAAATTACTTTTATTCATGAAACAATTATTAAATGAGGACAAAATTCTGTGAAGGGAATGGAATGAGAATGTAAGTTGAAGGGAAAAACAAAGAACAATGTAAAATTTCCAACTGTTATAAGAGGGATTATTTATGTATTTTCAAGTAGATAATGGTAGAGTCACATTGCTATTGCATGTAAAACCCCACTGGACATATTTGAAAGAGTGATATAATCATTGTATACCAACTGTCAATATTGGCAACATTCAAGAAATCTCCTTAGCATTGGTTAGGAGATTGCAAAATTTTAGGTGTCAATATAAAAATGAGCAGAGGCATTTATTTCAATATTCTTGTAAAATATAAGTTAAAAAGTTTGACGTCCACTAATTTCAAACCAGTCCCAATACTCAGAAAATGTCCCAACTTAGAGGGAGAGCGACAAAACATAGACAAAAATCAGCTGATGATAAATACACTTGGCAATCCAGCTTTACCCCCTTCTCTTCTCTGGGGGACTGAAAGTGCAAATCAGACAATGAAGTCTGGTCAATCCATTCAATCACACTTCACCCTGCCATCTCTGGACCAGTCCCTCTGCCAGATGCTGGGGATGTAAAGGTTAACAAGACAAGAATGTTACCCCATAGAGCTTCACTGGTGGGTGACGTTTCCAGCATAAAATACACTGACCAGGAAACAACCTAGGTTCAGCTATCAAAATGGACTTAAAAGGGTTTCTATAATATGGATTCTTTCTCATCAATGTTTTATTTCTTCAAAAGATGGTAAAATTTGTACCAGGTGCCATGTTCGTAGCAACATTATCCACAGTAGCCAAAATGTGCAAACAAACCCCAGATGAAACACATTCATCTGGGGGTGAATGCATAAACAAAAGGTGGTATATACCTACAGTGGAATAGTATTCAGCCTTAAAAAAGGAAAAAATTCTGATACATGCTAAAGACACACTTACTAAAATAAGCCAGACACAAAAGGACAAATACTATATCATCCCACTTATAGAAGGTCCTGAGAGTAGTCAAACTCATACAGACAGAAAGGAGAGTGGCAGTTGCCAGGATCTGGGGGTGCAGGTGGAGGAGGAATGGGGAGTTCATGCTCAGGGGGTAGAGAGTTTCAGTTGAGGAAGATGAACACAGTCTGGATGTGGATGGTGGTGATGGTTGTCCAACAATGTGAATGTACTTAATACCACTGAACGGTATACTTAAAATGGTAAAAATGATAAATTTTATGTTATGTATATCTTACCACAATAAAAAAAAAGGATAGTATAAATGAGTTGGTCAGCTGTTTCATTATACATTTCTTTCAAAATATATTCACTAAGCACCCACTACATTCAGGCACTGTGCTGCTTGAACACAAAGGCTAAAATATGATTCCTGTCATTTGGGGGCCCCTTAATCTAGTCCTGTTTGAGTGTAAATCCAGCTTCTACAGCCAGAGAAAGAGAACTTTTAATATGGGAGCAAATAAATAAATCAAGCCCCTGAACTAATCTGAAGCTTGAGTCTGGCTTCTGCAGCCTGACTATTCATTTCAAGAAAATTAACCAAAACACTAATAAATGCATACCTCATGGTTGGATATCTTTACCCCACACAAAACATTTTTTTTTAAAGTAGAAATTAGTCACACAACTGGAATTTTCAAGAATAACACCTGCTTCTTAAGCTACATGATTCAATACAATACGTTATCAACACAATTTTTTTAACCATCCTCCTGGTGCCCAGTTCTGCGCTTTAATAACTTTATCCTCCTGAATCTAAGGGGTAAAAAGAGGAAAATTCATCCCACCCACTTACTTAGAACCTCAAAGAGCAAAGCAAATAAGTAACTATTGATTTCCATTGGTGGTTGATTGTGTTTATGATGTTTAGCATCAACACCGAGTCTGCTCAGAGTCTGGATGGTTGTTCCAACACCTTTCAATTGCCATAACCCCGGTGAGGAAGATCAAGAACGACAGCAGCTAGCAAAGACCATCCCAGCATTTCTGAGGCCTTTCCCAGAGCAGGCCTCTTTCTCCTGACAGGAAGGAGCACATTGACCATCGGTGTGTCATAATTATTGAGGGAAGGGGGAGTCAGCCATGATAAACCTGTGACCTGCATGCAAAGAGGAAGGAGAAAGGCAGGACAGAGGGGTTGCCCAACACCCCCACAAATCTGCACACACTAGAGAAAGCCGATCTCCCGAACACACTGGGGAGAGGGAAAGGGATGTAGAGATTTCTACATTTTCTGCCCTCCCAACCTAAATCCCACTTGCAAAATGGAGTGTTGTAAAAATAGACTTCAGGATAATGGGGGCCTTGTAGCTCAGGGTACAGGAAGGTAGAGTTGACCAAATTTAGAAATAATAAAGACTTTCACAGTGAGGTTTTTCTATGTTTTCTGATTATCAATGACTACTCTGATTTTTTTTTCCTTCTCAATATTCTCTACAGTAAATCAGAAACCACATGACCTTTTTTTTCTCCTGCTATAATTTACAGAGAAGCAAGAAAAACAAATGATACTAACTCAGATTCCAAAGGACCCGATAGGATCAGATTTCCAGGCAGTAGTTGTGAATAGCATTTATCCAGCCATATAATTTTGTTCAGTGTATTCGTGTGTGTGTGTGTGTGTGTGTGTGTGTGTTGTGTGTGTGTGTGTGTGTGTGTGAGAGAGAGAGAGAAAGAGAGAAACAGAGACAGAGACAGAGACAGAGAGAGCCAGCACCAAAAAACAGAGGATGGAAATAGGAGCCAAAGGGAATAATAATTTTAGTTATCTGAAGAGAGGTATTTTTTATGCTCTACCCAAATGTTATAAATCCCACTATACTGACTCAGGGCTCAAGGAGGAGAAAAGGGGGAGAAAGTGTGAAAAGAAGAAGGAAGAAAGGAAGGCAGGGAGGAAGGGAGAAAGAAGAAAGAAAGAAGGAAAGAAGGGAGAGAAAAAAAGAAGGAAAAAGATTCGCACTTGGGTGAGAACGGCCACTTGAGAAAAAAACAAAGTGGAAGCCACATGTTGGGGAGTAAATGCGTTTCCACATGTGAACGCCAATATATTATTGACTTACCCTGAGTCATAAATATGACAATTTGCCTCATTTCATAGTGAGGTCAGCTCGGCCCAAATAAGCAGCCATCCTCTGCTTACTTAATGTTCCTAAATATGAGCTTTCCCCAAAGCTCTCCGCACATATAATATAACACCATGTGCATATGCAGTGGGGAGGAGGGATCGGGGAGGTGACAGAAAGCAAGCTGTGAACACAAAGATACTTTTAAGCTGAATACTTGTACATGATTTATAGAACAGAAGATCGTCCATCATGGTTATTGAAACTGTGACCAGCGAAGCTATAAACCTGACACGAAAGAAGAGAAAATATGACTTGTTAGGTTGAAAAAGCACCAAAGAGGGAATTATAAAAGGGAAAATTTCATGACAAATTAGTTTGTATTTTTTGTTTTCATTTCTGACACATGGAAGGAAATGCTATATGTTTGCTTAAGGAAGTGCAAATTTCTCCACTTCATCCATTTAAAATCTTCACCCTTAGGCCTTTTGTACTGAAGCATAAAGTTTGGAGACCTTAAATAGTCATAATGTTTCCCTAAAGACTTTGGCCTCAGAAACGCATTACAATTCAGTAGGGCTAAAAAGGAAAACCATTTTACAGCAATCTGGCGGTGTCTGCTTAAGATGGCTCATAAGGAGCATCAATTCCTTCTCATGGTTTCTTTACCATATTTGATGAAATATTAGAAGCAATGGGAACAAGCGGCTCAAGCAAGGCCATAAACTTGGAAACAATGCTGTAAAACAAAAGTGCGCTAACATGAAGTAAGTTTCAGAATTGGGGGGGTGGGCGGGGAATGCCCTGAGGCTGGCTCCTAGACTGGTCATACAGTGGGCTGGAAAGTGACAGATGCCGAAGGCCAATCTGGTGTTCCGTACACATTCCCCTTCTGGAAACTACAGTTTGGAGCTGATTAGTAACAATGCCTCAGCTCTGGGGAGCGAGTTAAAACGGAGCGAATAAAAGAAGAAAGCTCACATTCAGGAGAAAGTCCTGAAAATCCCCTATGTTATGGGGCTCTGCAGTTTCTCTGGGTGGGTGGGTGGGGGATGTAGAGAGTAAAGGGAAGACAAGATGACAATAAGGAAACTCTCCAAAATGCAACATGTTCATAGTTACAATAACACTGGATTAGTAGTAAAACAGCAACACCTTTCAGCTACCACTTCAATTTAATTTTTAAAGATGTCAATCTTCCTAAAGATCTGCCAAAACTTCAGAATTCTAAAATCCCAAGCAAAACTGTAACAAAATGTTTTAACTTGAAAAATAACTCTAAAACAGCTGAAAGAAGGAACCAGCAGAAAGAGCTAGGAAAATTCTGAAGTGGAAGATGAACTGGGGGACAGGGGATTACTTACCCTAACAGATATTAAAATCAAGTATAAAGTGACCATAATTAAACCAGACTGATTTTAGGACAGGAGTGAAACTGCGTATATAAATAGTACCAAGAATACATGTAAATTTAGTGTCTATCACACGTGGGATTTCAAATCAGTGCACAAAAGATGATGTATGCTTAAAATAATGTCAGAACAATTTGCTAGTAATTTATAAAATAAATGAAGCCGCATCCCAACTCACTCCTGATTCCAATATAAATTTTAAATGAATCAAATATTTAAGTTAAAAAAATGCAAACATAAAAGCACCAGAAAAAATATGGCTGAATACTTTTTTTTTTTTGATGGAGAGAACTGTCTCAAGCATGACAGAATATTCAGAAACCATAAAACATAATGCAATTTTGCTGCATAAGAATAAGACAAAATATTGTGCAAAAAGAGAAACCAACAAAGTCAAAATACCAACAACAAACTGGGAAATACATAGGCTATTATAATTTTTTATTTACATTAGAAAATTATATTTGTAAAAATATAGTAATGTGTTTCAGTTAATATACCTAATATACAAAGAGCTCTTAGAAATCAATAAAGGACAATCTCCCAATACAAAAATGTATGAAGAATAAATATGTATAAGCAGTTACCAGAAGAAACACAAACAGCCAATATAATTAAGAAAAATATTAAACCTCAATTAATTAAACTCAAATAAAATGCCAGAGAGACATCATTTTTTACCAATCTGATTATGATTTTTTAAGCAGTTAAAGTATCATTGAGAATCTACCAGCAAATCCTTCTATGTGCCACTTCTCATCACCTTTACAGCTACCAAAAGTCCAAAAACTTTCCCTTCCAAGCTCCTGCAATAGCCTGGAAAGTGGGAATTTTCACCCTGCCCTAATATAGGCAATTCTTGTCATAAGAAGCATCATTCAAAAATATAAATCACGTAATTTTAGAAGTGTGGAGACTGCCTGCCTGGGTTTGAATCCTGGTTCAGCTTGAGCAATTTATCTCATCGTTTTGTGCTTCAGTTACGCCATTTGTAAAATCAGGACGATATCGATGGTATCTAATTCTTGCCCTGGGTGGATTAAATGAATTAATACACGGAACATGCTTAGAACAACATCAGGCACAGAGCAGACCTTACCAAGTATTAGTGATGAGGAAGGTGCTGCCTGCCGCTGCTGATGTTAATGATAATGATGCCACTCCCCTCCGGGTGATGTTCTCATGGCATCACGTCAGACCCAGAATAAATACAAAATGCTCATCACAGCCATGGGGCTCTGCTTGATTTGGCCCCTACCTCTCCGCAGCCTAACATCTGGGCCTCCTTTGTTCAGCCACAGGCGCACTAGCCAACACCTCATACACCCTCCAGTCTTAGTCTCTGTATTTGCTTTTTTCCAGCCTGCACCATTCTTTTCCCAGACATGGCCCACTGCCCCAGGCCTCTGCTCTAATGTCACCTTTCCCGAAAAGACTTCCCTGACCACTCAATCTAAAGTAATCCCTGCTTCCACCCCCACCCTGGTGGATATTCTTATACATGATAGATTAAAGCATAAATTAACCATACTTTCCAAGAAGGAATTTCGCTACATGGGCTATAATTTAAAATAAGCATTCCTTTTCATCCAGCGATCTCACCCCTAGGCAATTACACCAAGGAAATACTCAGACAAGTATGTGAAGATTTATGCATCTGTTTTTCATCAAAGCAGTGTATATAATAAAGAAAAATTAGAAACAATCTACAATCTTGCCAATAGGTGCATGGATTATCAATTTGCTGTAAAAACAAACCACCTGAAAGCTTGGTGACATCAACAATAACCATCCGTTAAGCTAATGAGATGTGGGTTGGCTCTTTGGGCAGGGCTTACCTAGGTGGTTCTTCTGGTTTAGGCTGACCTCACTCATATGTCTGTAGTTAGCTGTCAGCTAGGCTTGTTCACATGGCAGTTTCACAGGATTCCAAGAGAACAAATAGAAGTATGCAAGGCCTCTTGAGACCTAGGGCCAGACCTTGCAAAATATAATTTCTATTTTATTCTTTCATCCAAAGCAAGACACAAGGCCAGTCCAGATTCAAAAGATGGAGCAATCGACCCTACCTCTTCATGGCAGGAGAGCAAAATCACCCAGCAAAGTAGCATGGATATAGGGAGAGACAGAAAATTGTGCCCATTTTGCAACTTTCCAAATAAGGCAATGGTTTAATAATTATGGTAATCATTACATGAGACTTTTATAGCTATTAAAAATGGTGATGTTGAGCTCTATTCATTTGGAAAGATGTTTACAGCATCCTTATAAATAAAGTTTATTATAGAATTTCTGATTTATATGCTACATACAAACACATTTATACCCATAAAAGATATGGGGAAGGATGTTTTCCAAAATATTAACATTGCTTAGCTCTCAGGAACAGAATCTGTTCATTCCTCCTTCCTTCCTTCCTGGAATTTTTTTCCTAGGATAAGGTGAGCAGACTTTGCACCTAATGCCTCCTTCTACAGAAGGTTAGTCTAGACATTTTCTTATAACAGTAGAAGAGCAAGAGTATTAGCAGACACCCGCAGACATATTTCAATTCTCTGCTTGCATCAAAACTACTGAAACAAATTGTACAGCCAAGTTCAGAATCAAGGAGTGGGGAAATAGTACCCCTCCTTGATGGGAGGAGTTGCAAAGTCCCACTATAAGGGGTATGGATAGGAGAAGGATGAAGATTTGGGGCCACTAATGCAATCAATTACCATAGGGATCTAGTGTTGATCTAGTTGGAAGGAGCGGGCTAGAAGATTTTGTCCTGAAGCTGCATTTGCACAGCAAATATTTTGTCTTTTCTTAGAAAAGTTATTTATTTAGGAATTGATTGGAGACTAATGGGGAATTATGAGGTTAAAACATCCCCAACTACCAGAGTTTGACATCCATGTCTGCTCAGTGTTACTACAAAAATAAAATGAGATAAATTTTAAAGTACTTTGAAAATCTTAACACTATGTACAAATAAGTACTCTGTGTTGATTTCTAATTGCCAGTAAATGTCTTCTGGGCTTTCTTCCTTTTCCTTTGAGTATTCAGGCAATGCAAAAATCATTTCAATAATCGAGTAAGCCAAACATGATTGGATAGATAAGTCTGTGGCTGCAAAAACAAAGACAACCTCACATAGTGTCTACCAAAGCCAAACATAAATTACTTTGGGGAAATTTACAATCTTAAGGTCTCTAATTGAAATTTGGCTAGATTTTTATCATTATTCCTTCTAATGCTTGCATTTTATGCCTATCAAAAAACTTGGTGATATTTAAAAGCCATAAATTCCATCAAACTATTGCTTGCATTAACATAAGTCTCTTTGCTTACAAGGATTCTAAGATGAGTCATTCTTTCTTGAAATGCATCCAGTTGCTCTAACAGCTGTAAACTGTAGGAGTTGATACTCCTTAATATTGAGGTGAAAGAGTCACTGAGTCCCACCCTTTGGAAACTACTTTGGCTACAACTCTCATACGAAGTTCAAGGCCTTCATGATGAGGCCCAAAGCCTTTAATTAATCTATTTGTGTCTACAGCTCCTGTGGTCCCTGTGTACTCAACCACGCATGGAAACAACCCCTTATATTTACTTAGCCTCTCTCTCTGAGCAGCAGTACACATTTTTAGATGTTTTACCCAGAGTCCAACTGTGGAAAAATAAAACTTTAGACAAAATCTCACCAGGAAGATTTCTGCCGCATAATAGGAAATATACAGATTCTTTACAAAGCCCTCCTGAGATGTAGTAAGTCTCTCCCTTTCTCCAAAAGAATCCTCTAGCCCTCAACTGCTAGTCTTTTCCATTCATTTTCTTTCATTCATTAATTCAACAACTATTTCCCGAGCACTTCCTCTGCACTAGACAAGGTGATAGGCACTGGCGATAAAAAACCATGTCATGGTTTAAATGAAAGCCTAGGAAGACTCCTCAAGTCAGTTCCATCCATCTTATAACTCAACAAAATCCATCATATCCCCTCTTGCCACTGCACTCTTCCTACAACGTTTGCAGAATCTAATGCGTAAGGTGCTCCCCTCTCCTAGAGCTTGTAGGAGTGGCCCAGGTGAGCTCAAAATGAGGCTATGGCACAGCTGTGTTGAGTCTCACATCTGTCTCTCTGGAGCTGCTTTTATTATAATTGCCTTTTCATTTAAAAAAAAGGAAAAAAGAGAAAAAGAATTAATTTAGGCATGGACATTAAAGGAAGGTAAGATAAACTGAACAAAGTCTCTTGCTTTGGTTTGAGATTATTTTGGGCTAGCTAGCATATAATAAAAAAAGCCTCTCACCTGGCCTAATTTTTCAGTAACAATTTTGCCCTGGAGTTTCAAGACTAAGCTCCAGCTAATAACAAAGCATTGCTTAATTTCCTTACTTGTCAATGGTCTTGGTTAAGATTTTGCCTGGTGACGCACCATCTGAGACTTAGGGCAATTTTGGATGTTGTATAATTCCACCTATAAGGGCTCTAATCTCACTGTCAGCTCTAACCATGAAAATGATCTCCTTCCACACATGCCCCCTTCATACACCACCAGCACCTATACCTAAAATGTCTTTATTTTACCTTCACTACTCTTGAATGAAAACTTAGCACTCTGTACAATTCTAAACAGTAGGATTCCACCCTCCTCCCCCTTTTCAAAGATGTGATTCCCTCTCCACCTGGCTTCTGTTGATGTTTGTGAAAAGTCAGATGCCTATCCAATTGTTCTACTTTTGTGGACAATCTTTCTTTTTGGTTGCAGCTGACTTAAAGATCTTCCTTGAAGTTCACCCATGACATTTAAGTGAGATTTCTTTTAATTCTCTTGCTTGGAAGACTTATGTCTTTTACCAGCTGTGGAACATTCTTGCCTTATCTTTTAAAACATTGCCTCTCCTACGATGGACTCTGAAAAACAAACTGAGGGTTCTAGAGGGGAGGGGGGTGGGGGGATGGGTTAGCCTGGTGATGGGTATTAAAGAGGGCACATTCTGCATGGAGCACTGGGTGTTATGCACAAACAATGAATCATGGAACACTACATCAAAAACTAATGATGTAATGTATGGTGATTAACATAACATAATAATAAAAAAAAAATACAAAACATTGCCTCTCCTGCATGATGTTGAAATTTTTCATCTCATCCTTTAAGTCTCTTCATCTCTAAATATATATATTTTTTCCTTTTATTTTCCAATTTCCATTTTTTTTAATCTCTCTGGACTGCCTCTGGGTAATTCCTTCACATCTGCCTTTTAATTTACTCATTCCCTCATCAGTTATATCTAATCTGCGGTACCATCTAGCTACTATTTTTTATGACTTTTTTAAGTTCTAGAAGTTTTATTTGGTTCTTTCTCAGAATCCGTCTATTTTGATAATGCTTTATATGTTTATGTTTTTAATCCTTTTTTAAAATGTCTTTCATCATCTAAGAGATATTTATTTTATTATCTCTTAAAGATAGTTTTGTTATTTGAGTATCTTGGCAGCCTAATCCTTCTTATTTTCTTTATGTGATTTTTGCTTATGGTGGATTCGTGTTTTGTAATTTTGGCTTATGAACTGATCTTCAGTGGGGATTATTATGGATATCTTGTATACCCTAGATTGAAAGCTTGTCCATCCAAAGAGGTATTTTACCTTCTGCTAGTCAATCCAGGTATATTACCAGACTATGTGGATGTCATCGTCTAGGTATCCCTGGGCCACACCAGTAATACAAATATTGAACTATAATCCCACTTGAGCACGAGTATCTGTTTTTTTCAAAGGAGACATTTTAGGATTTGTTGTGTGCGTTTATTCCTTCATGAGCTTTAAAACCCAGGCTCTCAAATCTTGAAGATCAGACTCCTCTCCACAACCAAGATAACTAGAGCAACAGCTCACATGATTACTATCTTTTTACTAGTTGTTTCCATTGTATTTTTTTCCTACAAAATTTCCTTTCTTTCTTGCAAACTTGAATATACATTTAATACTTTGATTATTATATTTTAATCTATATTTCCAGGTGTTTCTATATGAGATGTTTCATTCCAAACTTAATCCAGAATTAATGCAAATTATGTCTAGAAGTTCTCCACCATTTTCCTGATATGATGGTCAATTCAAAATATCACCCAAGCAGCCTGACATGTATGAATTTTAACACAGAGTATTTACAATTGTGCATTATGAGTGACTTGTTTTTATAGTTAGAGGCAATATTTGTGTTCAATGATGTTCCAGATGCTTAATACTACTTACTGACAGAATTAATTAATTAAAATATTTTTACTGATAAGCTTTTTGTCTCTTATGGCTGCCCTTTGTTTCTTTACATAAAGAATGTTTTTAATTACTCTTGTTAATTTTAAATATGTAAATGAGTGACTCTAAGGTAATGTGGTGAATTCTACAAAGCATGCATGAAAATTCGTTTTAATAATTTGCTAACAGTCACTCCTTCAATAGCAAAGACACTAAGAAATTCCTGGGCCATACCCTGTTGATGCAACAAAGAGAGAGAAACGGAGATCATATTTCCAGTTTTTCACTTTAAAAAAATAAAAATAATAAAATAAAATAATAAAAAAATAAAAATAATCCTTAAATGTATCCTGAATAGTGACTGATTTTCAAAGTCCACCATAAAACTTAGATTTAAAAATAAAGATTACTCATCTCTCTGATAAAGTAAAAACCTAAAACAAGTTCTGTATACTTGATTCCCTATTGGCTGGGACCAAAATGAACCCATCAGTAGTCAAATAAAATAAATATTTTAAAATCCGTGTTGTTCTCACAGAATTCAGGCCTCTAACTTAGTGACTAGGCAAGCTACTGTTTAATTATTTCCTTGCTCTACATGTGTCTAAAAATAGGCCCCTATGTTTCAAGCGGGGTGGCAAGCAGAATGACCGATGTTTCTATTTCCTGGGGTTGCGGCCCAGCATTTAGTTTGCTGCTTCCTTGCCAACAGGATGCAAGAGAGCATAAATTTACCGCCAAACATGGGTGCCAGGGAAACAGGGATGCCTTGCAGGCAAAGCCCTAGTCCAAATAGGAAATTTCATTCTTTGAGGGAGTACAAAAAGGGTCAACTGAAAAAGGCCAGAAGGTAGTGTGTATATATGCAATTATCAGCTTGTTTAAAGTACTGAGATTCAATTTGTCCATCTATTCAGATAATTTAACAGAGCTCATCTATCTCAACTTCTTCCAAAGTCAAAAAGCATGATATTGCAAGGGAAGCCAGGCTGGGCCAGGTCCTGATGCTATCTTACTATTGGAGTGAACTGAAGCAGGTCTCTCATATTGGTTTTTCTATCCATAAAATGAAAATAATAAAAATACCATCTCATAGGATTGTTATTCTAGGATTAGCCAGATAATGTAAAACAATTAACAGTGTCTGACATTAGTAAGTACTCGAATATTTCCTGTAAGTGTTATATCAACAAGCATTTGAATACTTACTGATCTTTTATACTAAATACTTTGGTGGATATAAAGATAAATCGGATCTGCTAGGAGCTTAGATTCTAACAGAGGAGATGAGAAAGCATGAAGTTATAATCTCCATGAGAACAAAGACTGAATAGGTTTTACTCACCTGATGTTCCAAGCACCCAGAACAGTTTCTGGTATATAGTAGGTGTCCAACAAATATTTGTTACATAAATATAACTAACTCTTATACTTCATAGAAAATGAAATGATTGCTAAAAGTGAATAGGAGAAATACAAGAGAAAATGTAGGTAAGAATCAGGACCTTGAAGGCCAAAGAAGGAAATTAGACAGTTTCGCATCTATCAAAGGATGATAATAATTTCACTTGCCCTGTTCCCCTCATATAGGTTATTATAAAGCTCAAATAAGATTATGTTTACCTGACAGCAGCAGATAGAGGAGGAAGGTAGCAAAAGGACGATGAATTACCCCTCAGGAAAATAATGATATTTACCAAGAGTCACTATGGGCTAGAGACTGTTCTAAGCATTTCACCCACGTTAACTAATTTACCTTTGCCACAACTCTGTGAGATAGATATCATTACTATTATCTTCAGTTTTCAAAAAAGAAAATGGAGACACAGAGAAGTTAAATAACACATCCAAAGTCACACAGGTAGTAAGTCACAGAAGGAGGATTTGGTCCATGGCAGAATAACTCCAGAGCCTGCATTATTAAAGCAAAAGATGCCTTGGCTTCCAACCGGTGCAGACAGGGGCTCAGACCCTCCTCTGGTGTTCTTACTTAACAGAAAACACTGGGTTGTTTTTTTGTTTGTTTGTTTGTTTTTTCAGACCAAGACCTTCTGAACTCCATGCCCAGCTTCTGTCTCTCTCTTCCTAGCCACGTTCTTCAACACTTTCTACCACAAGCTTAATTTCATTATCTTGACGCTTCCTGGGAGGAGGAAGAAGGGAAAGAGTGAGCTATAAATATCCCTTCCTAAGTGCCCCCCAAAGTGGAACCACCTGCTGGGCTGAGGTAGCAGGACAAGCAGAACCTGCACTGTGGAGAGGTTTGTGTCCCATCACTCAACAGAGATTTTAAAGATCTCCTGCGGGGCTCACTGCTGCAAAGAGGGGGGAAAGTAAACATCCCATAATGAATGGTGTCATTACAGGGTTTTATCATCTACCTGCTTAATGATACCAGTAAGAACTCAAAAGCAAGCGGTGGGCAGATAAAGCGTCCTGAGGAAACAGAGTTCTAGGTTTTCTGGGCCCCCAAACTACACAGCACTTTCTGGGGTCCTGAACCTCAGGCACTTCTTAGGAATATCCTGTTTTCTTTCATCATATCTTGGAGTATGGAAACACTTTGTAAACTGGAAACAACAAATGTTCTTACGACCAAGTCACCTAGAGGAATGGCGTTGACGGGGTCCCGCTTCCTATTAAACTGGATGAGCAGGGACATGTTCCGCAGGTGTCTGGGGGCAGCCCCATCTACCTTGGAGAAGACATTTGGCCCAAGGTCAGAGAGCAAATCAGTGATTAAACTTGGTTTTCAAACTCCACCGTCGGTGTTCTTGAACCCACAGCTACGTGAGCTGGGCACCGCGATGAGCCAGCCAGCGCTTCTGAGATGCTACTCACCCTGGACAGAACACGCTGGAGGTCAACTCTGGGGCAGAACTGAGTTAGCAGAAAGCTGTTTCTGCTTCTGCCAAAGAGCGAGAGCTCTCTTCAGACACCCACACGACATCCCGGGTGTGCTGCGCACGCGCGCAGACCAACCAAAAGGAATTTTTATTTCTCCCATCCCGGGCCAGAGTCAGACGCGGCTGCCAAATGAGTCCCTCTGACAGCACCTCCTTCACAATGAGACGCCGGAGCTGCAAACCGTGCTCTGCGGGCGTTTTAATTGTGAATCCAGATGCTCTATCCTTTCGGTTCTCGGCACTGACCTTTCACTTGAAAGTCAATTTGTCAGTCTGCTCCATGTGTCTGAAGAAATCATCAAAGCCGCCCTGCCGAGGAGCTCCCTATAGGTTTTGCTGAATGTGCTGCAACACAGCAAAGCTACACTGGGGGGAAAACGTGGGGGTGGGGAGACAGCTCCCCTCCCCTTAGGACTGCTTGGGTGCATTCTGTTTCTTAGGGGAAACTGCATCACCAGGGGGTGGACCCTGAGTATCTTTGGAGAGGGAAGGAGGAAGCAGAGGCAAGAAGCACCCAACCCCCTAGTCACTTGTCCAACAGGACCCAGTGAAATGAGAGGATGGGGAGACCCTCCAGAGGCTGCAGAGCCCAGGCATGTCTGATTTTCAAAATGAGTTTCAGTTTTCTCTCAACATAGCCAAGGGCTCAAGTCTGGAAAGAAATGTCCTTTTGCACAGGGGAGCAGGGAGATAGGTATCATCAGAGATACTGTAAATGTGAAAACCACTAGAGAGGCAAAAGGAGCTGACCCTAAATTAGGGAACGCTCATTGGAACTATTCTCTAGTTACTAGAGAGAGCTAGACAGGGCCAGTCCCAATAGCACCCCTCTGCCATCCCCAGGTACTGAGAGCTCCTGCCCTATTTCCTGTCCACCCACAGCAGCAACACCCTATCGACAGATCTGGCTTTTCCTATGCCATCCACAACTGCACCCTGCCTGCCACACACACCCACACACACCCACACACACCCGCACACACCACCATCACCACCCCATCCAAAGTATAACTCTCTCAGTCCTACTGAACTCTGTTGAGCGGCTAGTCAATCTAAGAATTGTAAATTGTTGCCAAGTGTATGCACTGGAAAAACAGCCTCTGTGAGTTCAAGGGGCAGTATTATAGCTAATTCTGCCCCTGGCGACCTGTGTGAGCTGGGAGTATATTCCTTAACAACTTTGATTATTTACCAAAACCTACTGGAATGCACTTGTTTTGTTTTGTCTTACTTTAGTTTGCTTAAGTTAGGGAATAGTCCTGAGCAGCCCTCTTAGGCATGTTAATATAGGGAGGGCAACTAAGCATCTATTGTCCTAGAATTAGTATTTGATAGGACCTTTTGTTGTTTTTGTACTGCTTGTTTGCTATACAGAGTAGTGAAGAGGAGAGAGGAAGAGAAGATGGGCCAGTTTACACTAGAAGCCCAGGACATTCTGGGAGAAAAGGGACCAGAAACCCACAGCTTGAATGAATACCAGGATTTTCAGCTTGGAAGATGAGTTTGGGTGGGTGAAGATAATCCCAATAAAGGTCTGGTAACAAAGAAGAGCTAAAAGGCTTACAAAATAAAATTTCCTGGAGGAAGAGGACAGGCTAGGTTGTCCAGGCACGGAACCAGTATCTAAGGCAGTGTGGTTCACAGACCAAGTGTGCTAAAACCACGGAGGGGAGGTGGGGAAATTTGCTTAAAGAGGGAATTCCTTTGCTTCTGGCCAGGACAAAGTAACTGGTACTATACCAGTCCTCACACAATAAACAACCACAGAACTAGAAAAATATATGAGCAACTGTTATCAGGCGTTGGGTAACAGGCAATGAAACACTTGTGATTCCTGACGAAAATAAGAAGCTACACAATTGTACTAAGAGTAAGTTCACAATCTTAGTGCATTGAGCTGTATTGACTTAGTATATATCAGAGTTCAGAATAGTCAAGCAACTAGAATCTAAAGGATAGGTAACCAGGGAGGAAGGAACTTCTCAAAAGCCCAGGTGAGGAAAACTGCAAGTCCTTGGTTGATAGCTGGGCTAAAGATGCACAGGACAAGACTACTTGAGGCTATCCAGAGAGTTGCTGCTAGGAGTTTGTGACTAAAATAAAGATACTAGAGGAATGGGCAGTACTTGGGGATGTTGGAGTTCAGGTGCAGCCAGAGTGTCAGAAAGGCCAATCCATAAGAGTCAGGACTATACTCTGTAGGAATTCCTACTCTGTATCTGCCCTAAAAAGGCTTTAAACAAGGCTCTAACAAAATTCTCAGGGGAGACAGAATTTGGAGATTGCTTCCCCTTACCCCCAAGTGGGGATGGGGGTGGGAAACACTTTAGGCTCTCCATAGATCTGCCATAATAAAGCAGAAAACAAAGTCTTTAGAAGCTCATTGTAAACAACTAGTCATGAACTTCCTACTAAACCAAAACTCAGTATGCTTCAGAACCTCGACAATGTAGCATTCACAAAGTTCAGCACATGATCAGAAATACCAAAATATGCAAAGAAAAAGGAAAATGGGACCCAAATCAAGAAAAAAAAAAGAAATCAATAAAAACCTATCCTGAGATGGCCCAGATATTGGATATAACAAGGAATTTAAAATGATTATGATAAAATATTGTCAAGGAAATAAAGGAAAATATGTTCAAAGTATTAAAGGAAAATATGACCTTCATGAATGAAGATATAGGGAATATCAACAAAGAAATGGAACTAGAAAATAAAGAATCAAATAAAAATTATTAAACTGGAATAATAATTTAAATTAAAAATTCACTAGATGAATGAGATGGCAGAAAGATAGACTGGAAATGGCAGAAGAACAGAGAAATAACAATTGAAAAATAAATACATAAGTATTTACGGGACAATTAAAACTGTCTAATATGCATGTATTTGGAGTCCCAAAAGGAGAAGTAATAACTAAGAGTTTCCCATATTTATTCCAAAATACCAACTTACAGATCGAAAGCTCACCAAACCCCAAGCAGACTAAATCAAGAAAGAAAAATTACATGTAGGCACACTACAGTCAAACTGCTGAAAACCGAAGATGAAGAGAAAAATTCTGAAAGCATCCAAAGGAAAAACATACATTATATACAGAGAAACAGTGATATAAATTACAGTTAACTTCTCCTCAGGAACAATGGTGGCCAGAAGATAATGGAATGTCATCTTTAAGATGACCAAAGGGAAAAACCCCACTATCAACACAGGATCGAATCATATAATCAATTAAAACATCCTTCACAAAGGAGGCTAAAACAATGAAATCTTCAAATAATCAAAAGTTGATAGAACTTACTACAAGAAAAACCAAAGGATTTTCTTCAGGGTGAAGATAAATGATACCAGATAGAAACTAGAACCCACAGGAAGAAATAAAGAGTACTCGAAATAATAAATAAGTGGTTTATTATAAAATGTTTCTTTTCTTCTTATAACTTCTTTTTAAAAAATTGACTCTTTAAAGCAAAACTGATAACACTGTAAGGTGAGATTTAAAACGTGTAGAAGTAAGATATAGTAAGATACAGCTAAAATTTCAAAAGCTGAAAGCACCAAATTTTCTAGAGAATGTAGAGCAACCAGGACGCTCTTATATTGCTGATGGAAGTATAAACTGGTACCTCTTTCAAAAGGTATTAGTCAACCTCTTAAAAGGTTAAAGATACATTTACTCTATGACCCAGAAATTACCCTTTTAGGTATTTACTAAAGCGAAATGAAAAGGTGTCCAAAAAGAAAAAAAAAAAAAGACATGGCAGGAATGTTCACAGAAGCTTTATTAATTATGGCAAAAATAAACAAAGCAAAACAAATCAAACAAAATAACCCAAATAACTATCGACAGTAGAATGGATAACTTGTGATGTAGTCATACAATGGATTACTATTTGGCAATAAAAAGAATGAACTCCTAAACATTTTCCTAAAGAAGACAAACAGATAGGCAACAGGTACATTAAAAAAAATGCTCAACATCACTAATCATCAGGGAAATGAAAAATCAAAACCACAATGAGATACCACCTCACACCTGTTAGAATAGCTGTAATCAAACAAGAAATAACAAGTGTTGGTGAGAATGTGGAGAAAAGGGAAACCTTGTGCACTGTTGTTGGGAATGTAAATTGTGCAGCCTTTATGGAAAACAGTATGGAGGTTTCTCAAAAAATTACAGAGAAGCATCTGGGTGGCGCAGTCAGTTAAGCGTCAGACTCTTGGTTTTGGTTTACATCATGATCTCAGGATCCTGAGATCAAGCCCTGAATCAGGCTCCGCACTCAGTACTGAGTCTGCTTGAGATTCTCTCTCCCTCTCCCTGCCCCACCTGCTTATGCTCACGCTCTTTCACCCTCAGATAAATAAATCTTTAAAAAAATTACAGAGAAACTACCATAATTCAGCAATTCTGCTTCTAGGTATTTATCTGAAAAAATAAAAACACGAACTCAAAAGTATATATGCACCCCTAGGTGTACTGCAGCATTATTTACAAAAGCTAAGACATGGAAGCAACCTAAGTGTCCATCAATAATGAATGGATACACATATGACCTCACTGATATGAGGAATTCTTAATCTCAGGAAACAAACTGAGGGTTGCTGGAGTTGGGGGGGGGGGTGGGAGGGATGAGGTGGCTGAGTGATAGACACTGGGGAGGGTATGTGCTCTGGTAAGCGCTGTGAATTGTGCAAGACTGTTGAATCACAGACCTGTACCTCTGAAACAAATAATGCAATATATGTTAAGAAAAAAAAAAAAAGAAGAAGATAGCAGGAGGGGAGGAACGAAGGGGGGGAAATCAGAGGGGGAGACGAACCATGAGAGACGATGGACTCTGAGAAACAAACTGAGGGTTCTAGAGGGGAGGGGGGTGGGGGATGGGTTAGCCTGGTGATGGGTATTGAGGAGGGCACGTTCTGCATGGAGCACCGGGTGTTATGCACAAACATTGAATCATGGAACACCACATCAAAAACTAATAATGTAATGTATGGTGATTAACATAATAATAAAAAATTTTTTAAAAAGACAATAATGAATGGATACAGAAGATATGGTGTGTGTGTGTGTGTGTGTGTGTGTGTGTGTATTAGAATATTATTCAGCCATAAGAAAGAATTAAATCTTGCCATTTTGTGACAACATGAATGGACCTTGAGAGCATTATGCTAAGTAAAAATAAGACAAAGAAAGACAAATACCATATGATCTCACTTATATGTGGATTCTAAAAACAAAAATAAAACAGAGATCATAGATACAGAGAACACATTAGTGGTTACTAAGGGTGGAGGGTGTGTGAAATGGGTGAAGGGCATCAAAAAAGTATACACTTCCAGTTATAAAATAAATAAGTCATGGGATGTAATGTAGAGTATGGTGACTATAGTCAGTAACACTGTATTAAATATCTGAAAGTTGTTAAGAGAGTAAGTCTTAAAAGTTCTTATCACAAGAAAAAATATTTTGTAACTACATATGGTGATAGATGTTAACTAGACTCATCGCGGTGATTATTTCACAATGTGCACGATATTGAATCATAATGTTGTGCACCTGAAACTAATATAATGTCAATTATATTTCAATTTTAAAAAATGAACTACTGATTTGTATATGAGTGACTCTCCAAAGCACTATGCTGAGTAGAAGAAGCCAGCCACATGAGAGTAGGTACCATATGATTCTATTTAATGTAATTCTAGGACAAATATAACTAATTTATTTTGATTAAAATTGGAATAGTGGTTTCCTGGGGGCAAGAATTGACTGGGAAGGGAAATTAGAAAAATTTATGGGATGATGACAATATATTTTATTTTAACAGAGGTGTTAGTTACAGGGTTGTATATACTGACAGATTCACTTTAAAATCTATGATTTCACCGCATGTAAATTTTACCTCAATTTAAAAAAAAAAATTGTACTTGCCCTTACAAAAAAAATGTAGGTTGGATAATGTCATTCCTTGGTTGAAATCCTCAAATGTCTTTCCATCCTTAAGCCAAAGCCTTCCAATGTTCTCAAGGTCCTGCACTCTCTGCTTTCCCACTATATCTAATATTGCCCTATTGCTCACTCTGCAGGTACACTGGCCGTTTCATAGTTTCTTGAACATGTGAACATGCTCCTGCCATACCTCATTGAACACAGATTCTTTTTTTATCCATTTACCATCTGTATCCCCCCAAATAAGTGTAAGACATTTTATTTGTTCATATATAAATCTCCAGTGAATAAGGTAATACCTGGCGCATAATAGCTCCTCAAAAAATACTTGTTGAATGAAAAATTTACATGAATGCATGATCATTTCTTTCTATTCAAAATATTTTGCTTTTCCTTTATTCTCAATGGGCCCTTTCAGATCAAGAGGTCTAAGCTAAATTGTATCTCTGAGTGGACCTCTGTCCATCTGAAATTGTATATCAATGGCTAAGGCTCCCTAATCCCCTGTTTTTATTGGGGAAGAGTTTAAATGTGTCAGAATAAGGAACACCAAGGAGATAAACTTCTAACGTCCCAAAGGGCTGTCTGGGAAGAAGTCTGGAACATATTGAAGTTAACTGCCAGATCCAGGAAATGAATTTACAGTATAAAAATGGAAAGCAAATTAGTATAACTTTAACCTGATGAGAAAGGAATTTACCTTGAATAAAGGTAGTCAGAACCCATCTAATCAATCTCCACAAATAGCTGGAATCAATTTCAAGGACAGCTGTGCTTGCTTCATAGTGATTTCCTCCTATTGTCTCCTAAACCAGTCCCGAGGAAAAACCATGGCATGCTCTCAGAGGGAAAGGTTCTTCTTGACTGATAAAGGAAGTACAGACAGACACAACATGGAAAGCTAGGAGAGTAACAAGCCTTCAGTGAAAAGAGGAGTCTTGCACCAAGACAGTGACCAACCCCAACACGACAACAGAAGCCAGCAGTGAGGTCATCCAGGTAGAATGAATGGTACCTTGAGCCATTGTACCACTGCACATATAATGAGAATTAACTCTGGCCATCTAAGCAGGAAAATAATAAATTGGAAGGATATTGGAAACTCCCAAGTCAATAAGAAGGCTGGAGAAAACCTGACTCAGAAAATGGATGGGAAGTAAGCCAGAAACATAGCTGGGATGACAGCACTGGAACCAACAGGTGAAAATGTCACCAGCTCTCAGCAGGTACTGTTGCTTTCCTTCTCACCACGTCCACAATAGACACTAGCCAACCCCACCTCAGGACTCTCTCAACTCTGCTGTCCCTGCCAGCATAAATAGCTTCTTACCTGCCCCTTGGTCTATACATCGGCCCCTCAGGTTTCAAAGTCCTGCATGGGACCTTAAATAGGATTGCCAAGTCTAGGCCAATGGATATACTGATGTCAGGAGAAGAGAGAGGAAATATCTGCCTCTTTTGGTTTTCCTAATGGAAAGTGGGGTCCTGCCAGCACATCTTTGGGGGATTCCTCCCAAATAAAGAGAATACTGAGATTCTAAATAGTCAAGTCTATTATAATCTATTATAATCTAGTCTCTTCACCTGCCTTACAACCTTATAAATACTTCCTCCCAAACTTACACTTACAAAAATATTTCTACACAGTGTAGATAACCCATTTTGTGCAACCAAAAACACACTCACCCTTTCCCCAAACAGAGAAAATACAAAGTTTAATTATCTTCTCCCTCCACTTTCAGTCCAAATTCTTTGGCTGTTGCCTATTCTTCCTGTTATAATCCCATCGCAAATTTCTAAAACTGAAGTTTAGTTAAAGAGTAATTATAACTACCACCAACAGATTCTATGCACAGTAGGCATTTCTACATGTAGACCATAGCTAGTGTTTGTAGCTTTCCCCCAAATGCTATTTCACATTCTCTCTGCAAGCACACAGAAGGGCAAACTAAACCTGAATCTTCACTCTTGAGAAACCTAATCTCTTGTCTTTCCTGCTTGCATAAGCTTGCAATAGTCTTCTGCTCATCTTTACCACTCAAAATAATAGTACAAAAAGTGCCCTTGGGTTGTGTCCATGGTCCATCCTTTTCTTCTTTTCAGTAGTCAGGATCACTCAACCCATCAAAAATTCAACTTCCTCCTTCTTCCTCCTCTTCCTCCAGGGGCATGAGAATTCCTAAATGTCCAAATGGGTGGTTCAGCTCCCAATTTCACTGAATTACTGTAATTTCTTAGTGGAAACAATTCTCCATTGGGTACTAAACCAGGAGAGCCCAGAGACAGAATGCAGAAATGTGATAGCGGGTCATTCAATATAATTGTGAGTGGTACCCTCATGATTCTTCCCCCAAAGCTCCTGAATTTGTGTGTTCTAGGACAGGGAGAAAGAATGCCATTTATTCATCATTAATTCAAAGTAAATGCTTCATCCTGAGAGACAACATCATAAATTCGCAAGGCATTGTCTACCAGCTGGCTGCTGGTACCACATGAGTCTTCAATAGATCATTCTGTTTTTCTGTAAGGTCAGTTGCTTCTGGATAGTAGGACACATGGTTAGACCAGTGAATTCTATAGTCATCAGCCCATTGCCTTATTTCTTCCTCTGTAAAGTAAGTTTCTTAGGGCAACTTATTCACAATTTAAATTTTTATTATAGGTCAGTTTGTTTAAATTATTTCAAAAGTTTATTTGAATGGCATTGTGGTATATTAGGAGTCATCCTAACTGTTATTTCAAGAGATTTGGAAAATAAATATCCAGAAAATCACAATGATTATAAAATTTAAAAATCTAGAGTAGGGATACTATTATGATGTTTAAGAATTTAAGGAAGTACCTCTGAAGGAAGTGTTAGTAGAAGCACAGTGGGGCAGTGAAAACAAACCTAAATATAAAATAGTTGTCTATTTCAGTGGGTAATTTCTTCCCCTACCACAATGAAAGTGTCCAATATAAGTAGTTTCTACCAGGTAGTTGGCCCTCCTGGGAAGAGTACCATCCTAGTGCTCAGGACTGGTTGCTACTCTGACCAGTAGGGGACTCAGCTCAGGGACAGCCAGGTCACCATAATGGGAGGAAGTCCTTCCTTGTCACTAGGGTTCATGTCATTCATTCATTCCTGCCACCATATCTGTTTTGTTAATGAGTCCATTGATCAAGTACCATGACTGAAGGTCATCTTTAATAAATGTCATTTTCTCCTCCTGATTATTATAAAATCTCTTCACAGTGGAAGGGTTTTGGTGAGCATGCCAATTAGGCACAAATATTTTCATACTCTGGGTTCATTCTAAGGAGTTTATCCAACTTCTTCCCTAAAGTTCTTCATCACCAACTCTCCAATATTTTTTTCTTCTAATCCTCTCATTGTCTGACCAAATCATCAGCTACCGTCCAAAAATTAGATCTAGATTTTTGCCATAAGCAATTTCTCTTGGTTCACTAGATGTACCAGTCAACACCTACTCCCAGGCGAATTTTATTCTCCGCTGTGCTTTGGGACCACCCTTGAGTGGAGTTAATGAACCACAACAATCCACAGTCAAGAAAACTGGACCACTGCCGTTTGCTAGAGAGGAGAATTTGGCCACAGGAAAAACATTGAATCTCTCTAGGATGCTGCAGGGAGTCTGGACCAGGAGAGAACCTGGGTGAGACATGGACATGGGATTCCTACAGTTGCGTTTGAAGGAGTCCTGTAGCAAGGCTTCTGATGCTGTGCCTCATATTCCCTTTGGTTCTGCCCTGCCTTCTGGTGTCACTAGAAAAACCCCACCAAACTACTCAACGCACTTGGGAGGTGCACTCACCAGTCTTCATCCCAAGTCTACACTCCAACACAAACAGAGGCTGCCAAAATACATCCTTCCTCTGTGGTGGGCAGAAATCTGGAGAAATTCAGTGGGACAGGGGAGGGGGGGAGAAACGCTTTGGAAATGGTTTTATTTCTGAGAACTTGAATTTCTAAAACTTCCCCCAATAACCACATTTTCTTGGAGTTCAAGATCAGAGGTAGACTACCCTGGTGGCCTTTTAACCCTAATTAACCCACAAGCCCATTTGGTGTCCCCACCTTTTTTAACTATGTGATAGAGCTTATGAAAAGACATTGCCTCCAGTCTGTCAAATAGTGCACATTCCACAGTCCTTGCTCAGGCCACTTCCTTCCCTATGGAGCCACTGCCTGGCTTTTCCAAAGCTGATATTAATATCACAGACCATTATAATATAGTTATTTTCATGGAAGGCAGAGAGGAAGTCACGTGGCATTAATTGGTCCCATGGGGTTCTGAAAGTCTCCATTTAGCATGTTGTTTTTACTCACATAAGCAGCAATGAAGTGGAAACAGTGAGGAGGTTGCTATGATTGTATTAAATGAGTATTTTTTTCTGGGACTTGTTTGGTTAATGAGTCATTATTCCGTTTTTAATTGTATGAACATATGTAGTAGCTAGGTCAAAGGTACATGTGCATTTTCTAAATGCACACACACACACACACACACAGAGAGAGAGAGAGAGAGAGAGATCTAAGGCACTGTCTGTTTGCTTTATTTTAACCTCTGCAGTGATGTCAGCTTATTGAAAGGCTGGGACACAGAGAAATGAACCAAAGTATATGAGTTTTTATAGTTTGGGAGGAAAAGAATTCAAAAACTCCTGAGCATAAAAAGATCTATTTTATCCTCTTCAAGTTACTGAACCAGGAGGGTTTCATATCAAAATGTTGCTATCACCAGAATCCATTACTTTGTGTCTGTATCATAAATTTTACTTTTTAAAAGCCCATCATGCACATCATCCTTTTTGATCTTTATAATGGGCCTGTGGGGTAGGTAGGGCCAGAATTATTATTCCATTTCCCAAACTAGAACTGATGTCACAGAGGGACAGTGGCTTTTTAAAGATCAGGTAGCTAATAGGTGATGGCTTGAAAACAGAGGGAACCCAAGAAATAAGTTGGGGTTCTAAGGAGATTTAGGGGTGGCTTAGAGCCTTTCATGGATTAGATGGTGGCATGGCAGATATGAGAGAGTGAGCCTGAGCTGTCCCCAAGTTCTGCAAGCCCTCTTTGCTTCTCCAGGTAACTCTACACTTTAACTCTGTGCTCTTGAGCTGTCTCCACTCACTGCAGTGATGAAATTCTACTTCTCAGTTAAAAGAGTCACATGAAGGTGAACATGAAAACAAGCGGATGATGAAAAGCCCTCTTGAAACATTTTCTGTTTGAAGGCACTGATACTAGAATAATTTGTGGGTTCCTTGAACATGGGAAATAATTCTTTTGACAAAGATGTGCCAGGAAAACACCTATTCTATCTCTCTCAATAGGGCAGAGGTCATGGATTATAAATTCTACTTTTCCTGAAGATTCTGAAACAAGAAAAATAAGATTCTGATAAGAAAACTTATGATTTTTCTCAGTCAAGAAGAGCTTTATGCAATTCACCCTGAAGGCTAGATGTTACTATGGATAGACTTTCATCCTTCTTTGTGCAATACTAAGTAAGTTTCCTTCTCAGAGTCAATAGGTCATTCAGTCCAGTAGTAAATAAGTGCACTTTACTTAATTTAGTTAGATCAAGGTACTAAGAAGCTGTTCAGTTCACACAAAAGTCAGTTAACCTTATCTAAGAACAATCCACAAATAGATGAAACTGCTCTTCAGGAGACAGATGTGACACCTCCTCGTGGGACTCAGTCACCCAATCTTTACACAAATGCTCACATGCATTCCCACCAGAAGACAGGCCAGAGGAAGCATGGCTCCATGCAAATCATCGCCATTACCAGAAGCATGACTAAAAGGGCCTCTCCAACAGGAAATCTTTGGCCACTTCATCTGTACCGAGGAGAGCATATCACCGCATTGAGGAAGTCCAGAACCTCCAGTGGGACTGCTTGAGATGAAACTGTCCACAAGCCATGGGGAGGGCAGCACAGCTTACTAATCCAGCTTGTGAATGGACTCAGGCCTTTGATTCTCCTCCACTGCCTCCTCCCTCCTTGTCATTTAATTGCTCATAAAAGCTCTATGAGGTCAGTTGGAACAGTAAGTGAAAAATGAGCTCATATGGTCTATTTAGTTTCTTTTCAGTCATTCTAGTTAAAGTGTGTTAAGAGGAGAAGTTTGAATCTATTGGCCGGCTTGAGGTTTGGGAGTCATCTGTGGATTCTGATGGCCCATATTCCCCATCTCCAAACCGAAATGAGAGTCACAGAAACAGAGAATGAGGAGCTACAGAAATGGAATCGAAGTATTTTTCAGTTCCTCAAATTTTACAGACATAGAAACAGATGCCTAGAGAGCTTAAGAGTCTTGGCTGATGTTACGGAACTCATTATAAGTGCTAGAATAGAGGACACAAGTCACTTAATATTTGATAACTAGCATTGATTGTGTTGCAGGCTTTTGTGTTTATTGAATATTCATTCAATATATTTTAATAAAACATATATAGTCAATAAAAGTTTCATCTTCGGCTCAGTTTTTAAATAACAGTTGTTTTCCATCACGGAACTGCAAGGACAATTTTTATAAGTCATCTGTTAATAATATTTTGCTTCAGGAGCACACTATCCATCAGGCAATCATAAAGCCTGCTCTAGGGTGGCATGCCCTTTGTTTTACAGGAGGGAAAGGAGAGATATGTATCTGATGGCGACGGGGTGAAAATGCCTTGGAGCCATTAGTGAACCTGCTACTGTTTCTGCAGTGAGATCTTAAAGACTGCCCAAAGTGAAGGCAACTCTTCCATGTAGGATGTAGGAAGGGGCGGGGCAAGGAGAGTAAGAATAACACACCCCTTCCATCCCCCCCCTCGCCTCCGCCCCGCCGTTCTTGTCACTATGCAAAGGCTCTCTGGCCACTTACATCCTGAAGATCTCCTTTTCAGTTTTGCAAAATCTTGAAAAAGGAGAGGTTCTCTGTTGACACTGGAGAGGTAACAGGGCTTGGCGTTAAGAAAGATGAAATTCTAGTTACACCTGGGACAGCTTTCATTTCAATTTGTAATCAAACTCTAATTCAAGGCCACAAACAGTCAGTAGAAGACTCAATTCAAGAGCAGAAAGGCCTCTAGAGAACAGAGTGGGCACAGGAAGTGACTCTAAACACGGGAGAAGGCAGGAAGAATTTAACAAGAACAAAAAATAACAGCCTCCAGCAAATAAACCAGGCTCTCCTCAACCCTTGGAAAAATCAAGAAAGGAATATTAACAGGACTGTGGATTGAAGAAGAGCCAAATAAACAATCCATAATGATAGCTTGCCCTATAGATTCACAAAAAGTAACCACTGGAGAAAATGATATGACCAGTGTAATTCCAGAGGAAACTGAAGTAGCAAACATACCTTTCATTTTCTATTATGGGCATGGAAAAATATGTTCTGGTAACATCGAGTGGTCTCAGAAATCTCACTGGCCAGATTCATTCTTCTCATTTAAATTTTGATATGTGTGACACACAACATTTTCTGTTAATTAAACCTCTTAACATAGCTTTGTGGGAAGAGTGCTTGTCTGGTATTTCAGACATTCCTAAGATTCAAGGGAAGAAGATTCTACAACCCAGCAAATTTCTAAGAAACTAATTACCTAGAAGAATTCACCCAACTGTGCTCTCTTGACCAGGCTGCCGCACTCTTTCAGAGCAGGAGAGAAACTTCTGAATGGTCTTCTGTTATGTTTTGTTTTCCCTTCTCCTCACCCCACTTTGCTTTGTGGCAAATTGGGAAAGGTGGGAAGGAAAACCAACAAGTGTGGAGGGACATCAAATAGAGGGTGAAGGTGGAGGGACATCAAACAGAGGGTGAAGGTGCAGGGGAGAGGGCAACTTGCAGGGTGTAGGGCAATGGGTCTGCGAGAGGTGGGTCGGAGCCTCATGGGAAGCCACTGCTCTCGTGCATTCACTCAGTTTATCACATCCAGGAAAAATGCTCCGAAGAAAGAACAAGTAATGGTTCCAGTTTCCTTCAGTCTTAATATAGAAGGCCCCCGAAGGCCCAAAACAATTTTAGAAAGAGAGCTGCAGGGTGGGGAGGAAAAAGTATTGTGCACCCCTGAGGAAATGGAGGGGAGGACAAACAATATTGTTTAAATGTGACTGCTACAATCTTTGTGGGCTCTCAGCTCTGACCAACAGCATCCTTCTGACCCTGAGACATTTATTGTTTAATTTTCTAAAGGAAAAAAAAAAACTGCTTTGGGCAGAATTATCTGGGTTATTCTATTTTACAACAAACTATTTAAGGCTAAGCTATGAGCACTTGGATGCATTTGTGTCATTTAGGGGAATGAATAGACAAAATCACAAGTCTCACTTCCCTGCTCCCGGAGTCTATATATAATTAAAGTGATTGAAGAAAGTCGACCTGAATTGACTTGATAGAAAAGGAATTTTTTTTTTCTCTTAATGCTCAGAAAACTATAATTCTGGAAAAATCATCAGAAATCAATTTTTTTTTTCAAAAAAACCTCAAATATAGTTTTCCTTCCATTTATTGTTCAGTCATCTTTCCTTTTTTTATATGATTTTGAGGATGACCCAAATCTCGGGTGAAATGAGGCATGGTCATTACACGTGCACAGTATGTTTATTGACTTTAGATCCAAATAGCCCCCCACTTTCTTCTCCTGCTGGATGGGGACCTGGCCTAGCATGCTTGCCAAAGAATATGGATCTGTGTATTTAATAACTACTTATGAATAGTTACTCTGTGATATTTAACCACCAACAGAGGTAGAAATATGTGTTAGTTATCAATTGCTATCTAACAAATTATCTCTAAATTTAACAGTGTAGTGGAACAAACATTCATTATCTCACAATTACCGTGTGTTAGGAATCTGGGCATGGTTTAGCTGGGCATACTGCCGTTCAGGTCTTTCCCAAAGCTATGGAGACAATGTGAGCGGGGACTGCGGTCACCTCAACCATTGACAGAGGGGGAATCTGCTTCTAATCTCGCTCTTGAGGCTGTTGGCAGGGTCTCACTGGCTGTTGACTGCAGTCATCAATTCTTTGCTATGTGGGTCTCTCCATAGGGCTGCACACAATATGGCAGCATAGTTTCCCTAGCATGAGAGGTACAAGAGAGAGTGCAAGACAGGGCACCTGAGGCAGAAGCCATGGTCTTCTTATAACCTAAACTTCATGTCATCCCAAGGCTTCTGCCATATTCCATTCATTAGAAGTAAGTCAGTAAGTTCAATCCACACCGAAAGGGAGAGAACTGCACAAAGGCAGGAGGCGGGGATCACTGAGGGACCTCTTAGAGGCTGCCTACCACACAGTACACGACCCACACCAGCAGCCTGAAACATCAGAACTTCAGAGAATTAACATCTAAAACCAGGTAACTTCTATTAACACGGAAAAAATTTTCCAGCTGCATTGAATTTATGGTGATTTATATACAGGTAACTTGTAAAGGCCATAATCTGAATGGTCTGCCAAATATTAGAAACAAAGTATGACAAATTCCCTATTATCATCACTATCAAATTAAGAGACTAAAGAGAAATAGTGTATTCATTCTGATGCATTGGTCATGCTACATTGGTTATGGTTACACTTCAGTCATTTGGTGAATGTAGCAACTTGACATATGAACTGCCTTTGAGGGAAATTTGGTTTAGAAGCCTCAAAACTTCAACTCAGAACAATTTATCACTGAACCTACACAGTATACATGTAACTAATCCTACCTCAAGTCATGTATGTGTGTGTGTGTGTTTGTAAGAAAAAGATGAAAAGGTTAACCATGTTCTGTATATGAATTTGAAGATCTTCTCACTGTATTGAAACCAAAGGCTCCACATTACAATAAAAGTTTGTTGACCATAATTCAGGAATTCTGGATCTTGGCCATGTCCTGCTGAATTAATGGGGATTGTAAAAACCAAATGGAATTTAGAAGTAGCTAAAATATTATTTTTTAAAAAGAAAGAAAAATAAACAACTACAAAGAATTTACTGTCAGAATATGCTTTCTTCATCTATAAAGGAAATTTACTCTCTCTGATTTGATTTTCTACTCAGAGATTAGTAATGACTCAGAATTCATGTTCTGATTCTCCAGGAACATTTTAGGGTAAGACTAACACAAGTAAAATACACTATCCTATAACTACAAGGATATCGCACATGCATAAAGTAAAGTATAATGGATTCAGGGCTCATTGTGTAACCTCTGAGAAGCCCAAGTGCACATGACCATTTAGCCAAAGTGACAATCTGGCTACCGGTCCTAAGTACCAACCATTTTCTCTAACCCGCACACGCACATTTCCCTTAGCCAGGAGACATGCTTCCTCTACTTCCATAAGTGTGACATGATTACAACTCTGAGAAGGCTTTTGTTCTCCAGTAGTTGGAATCCTTAAAATTATGTGAAATTGCACAGTTATGAAAATTGTTGGGAATATTAAAGCATTTTGGCTCCTTTCCCTTGATCCAGAAGGTACTGTGTGTTCTTTGGATCCCAGACAACTTTTTGGGCAGTTCCAGATAAGGTATCCAATAACTTCACTCCGTGTCCCCGTTTTTCTTGCCCTCATTCCAGAAAAAGTTGGATAGCTGCCTCCCAAATAATTTTATTGTGAGGAAAGTTATTATGAAAACGTACTCCGTTGGTTTTCACTGACCTCCAAAACACACTCCCTAATTAAGTGCAAATGGGAAACTGACTTGGAGCAGGTTGTCTGTGATTTTGGACTTGGGAGAAGTATTAAAGTTTATGAACTCGATATGCAAGCTCCATTTGCCAAACGAGGAATTTCTTATTTCATTTGGTAACTGCACTGAGATTATATAATGCTTCTCAGAAAGCTCTGAATGCTGAAGATGCGTAAACCATCTGTCTGTGTTGAAAAGTCAAAAAATACACTACTCCCACAATGTGTCTCTGGGCATAACTAATTATTTATCCAGAGAAAATTCATCATAGAGTTTTTTTTTTTTTTTTCTTAAATTGAGTTTCTACATAACCATAAAATTTAACGGCACTAAAGAGGCAATGATTACATTCATGCTCTCACATCCTTTTATAGGAGGCTAAGGTTGTTCAGCTTTAATATTTAAAGAAATCTGAAGACCTGGCAGAGAGAAGTTAGAGAAAGGGAGTAGGAAGGAAGACAAATTGCATTTAGCTTGAACCAGCTCCTCTTTCCCTCCCCAGCCAGCAGGGGGCAGTAGTAACAGAGGAAGTGATGCTTGTTTTCCTCTCTGAAAGGTGAAGGTACATAAACAAGGAGAGAGGGTGAAAGTTGCAGGAGCTTTGTGTCCTCTCCAGTGGTCTCCTACTGGCAGGGGTAAGCATCAGGTGTAGTCCTCAATTCCAGTTCCATCACGTACTAGCTTAAGTTATAACAAATTTTCATGATAATAATAGTAACTAATACTTTGAGACCATACCCTGATCCAGGCACCGCATGAAGCACTTTACACGCATTATTTTATCCCATCCTTCAGCAAAGTAGGATGCAGTAGGTTTTGTTATTTATTTGTGTTTAGCAAATAAGGCAACTGAGGCTTCCAAGATTAAGTAACTTGCTCAAGGTTACATAGTTAAAACAAGGTTACATAGTAACAGCAAACTAGGAAGGAGAATCGGAATGTTCATCTTTAGCCCAGACATTAATACTTACCCTTATTTGATTTGGTTTTGTTCACTTTTTTTCTCATTTTCATTTTCATTTTCATTTTCTTAATTCTTTCACCTGACAAAGCAGATGCAAGTATTTTTAGTTGTTTTGTTATTACCCAAAGTGTAATACATGGAATACACAATTATCAGGTGAATTTGAGCATGTCTGTGTTGCCAATAAGAGAAATTCAAGAGGACAGTTTTCCCCCACATTACCAAATTGGCTGACTACAGTGATATTTCTGTGTCATATTTAGGTATTATACAGTCTCCCTTTCTTTAAATAGCATAGCCACAAATTGGATATAGGCCATTTGTTGTTCTGACCCTCCGTAGTTGTCTTGGCAAAATGGAATATAGTTAAGAGCCGAGCGTTTATAATCAAACAGACGGAATTCTCCTCCTACTTCTGCACTTCCCTCTCTGAGCCTCAGAGCCCTCCTCTGTAAAATGATTGTGCTCGGAATAGAGGACCCATTCAATTGTCACGAGGGTGAAACAAGCTGATGCAGGTAAAATATTTAGCCTGGCTCTGGCACATAGGAAGTGCTTGGCAGCCATTATTAATCTGACACAATTGTCAAACTTGGGAGGGGAAAAAAGTAGGAGAGTTCAAACAAACGTCCAGATGTTTTGCTTCTGGGTGCCAAACGTCCAGATGTTTGAGAAACTTCAGATAATTCATTGTCATTGTTGTTCACTGGTCTCGTTGGCGCAATGTGATCACAGATTATGTTCAAGGGCAAATGGGGGTTAATGGTCTCCCCATTCATGCGCAGCTACCCTTTCTTATGAACTAAAAATGTAAAGGTATAAAGGCTCTCCCTTTCCACTTCTGCCAAAAAGATTACCAACAGTCAAAAAGAAACTTTTTTTTTTTTACAGGCACGTAAATTCCTTTTAAAACATTAAGCTTTAAAAAAGCACTTATTTATTTCTTCTACATACTTTCTTTTCAGTTTTCAAATGTATCACGATAGTCTAAATATAATCCAACATTATTTTCTTTGTTCTTCTTTACTCCTAAAACAGCTCAACAGTGAAAATAAAGTTTCAAGATTTACTGGTTTCTCTTAGTTAAGTTTTGTTGTTGGTGGTCGTACACGTACACACTATTTTAAATAACCAGCTCCTACCCAAAAATCCATAACTTTTATAAACTATAAATTCTTTTAAGGATAAAGCTTCTTCAAATTCTGCCTCATTTAATAAAACCCGACACATAAAAATCATAACTCACACAGAAGAAAGGAATTATTTGTATGATGGAATAATTACACAAATGTTTCCCTAATAATTGTAAAAATATGACATAATTTCACACACTTAAGTTTCCTCAAACAATTCTGGGTTTGGGCCCCATTTCTGCTTTCCTCAATCTTATTTACTCCACATAGTTTTATGATTTTCAGAACATATATTAACTTCACAAATTTTTTCACGTTCGAATGAGACAAATTCCTTTTTTTTATAATGTCTTGGAGTATAAGAAAAATAAAATAGAGACTTTTCCTAAAACCTATCCCAAATCCTAGATGCTATAGCTAATCAAAGGGAGGTAGGTGGATAGCTTTCAAATGAAGATTTTAAAATATTGTTTCCTGTAAAAATGATAAAGTACCCAGTTCCTATGAGCTTTGTATTTCTAAAGTTAGAATCCACTCTTGTTTCTGCTTTTTAACTTCTAAGAAGGACTTTTCTAGACAAACCACCAGACAAACCACTGTGTTGATCCCAAGTCAAACAATGAGCTGAACAGCATCATAGAATAAGAAGGCAGCACTGTAGATCCCCAGATAATCAGTCCTTAAGAGACTGGCATAACCTGAAACCAAAGTGTTCACCTCAAATATCCTTCAAAATCATGTTATTATTGATTTGCTTGATCAAGACTGGAGAGAAAGACCTGTCCAGTCTAGGTCAGTCTAGAAGAAGACCAAACAGGGCAAGGTGGCAAATAAGTGCAGTATTAATCATAAAAAATGTGGTGAGGGAATGCTCCCAAATCTCTCACACCCCTAGCTTAGAATAGTCCATAGGACTATCTGTGAACTTGCTGAACCAATTCATCAACTGGGTGGCTAGCACCTAGCACGTAATAAATGTTCAATAAAAGTCTGATGAGTTAACAAACTGCGTCCAACCCTGTCATTTTTTCTCTTGATGGCCTCAAAAGTTTACGTGAGGTACCCAGCCAGTCATCTACTGAGTCAGTGTAGCTGTCTCCAGGCTTTTAGTCTAAGACTTGCAAATTCTCTCCTGTTGAGAAGACTGGCAGAGAGGGACCTGGATCATGGGGAGGGCTTGCCAGCTCACTGTGGAGGTGAGAACCATCAGCCCTTCTCTAGCTCTTTCCTGGGTGGCTTCCTCCCATGCTGATACAACATTGATTCCCCTGAAGAATTCTAAAAACATCAGTACCACTTCTGAAATGATGATCCAAATCATCTGAAATGACCCACAAATAAATGACAAAAAAAAATTCTGTATCTCAAGACAACTATACCAAAATCTGAATACTTTTATGATATAAGGAAGCATAATCATAGCCCTTAGTACGATTTAATATAATGATAAAGGCAGTACATTATCTGTAAGACTAATAATCATAATTTCGTTGAGATTAGGCCACCTGTGACAGGAGGAAATTTCAATGTTAGAAATTTCCCATTTCCCCAATTACCCAGCAATACTATCTAGGTTGATCTTTTAAGTATAGGGCAGGCAGAAAAAACAAACAAACAAAAACAAAAACAACCCTACCCAACCAATCAAGCTAGCAAACAAACAGAAAGATCCTATTATTGATATAATAGCACCCACCACTTCTTTCATAGCACATATGTGTTCGAAGCTTGATAAGCATTATCTCAGAAGTCAGCATAAGCCTTGTTCTAGGATCTTGAATCACTGTTGAATCATTATTCAAGTAGAAAAACAGGAGGAAGAGACACTTACCCTTTGCAAAAGGTAAAACGCAGCAAATGTATTTTCCACTCCTTTGAAATGCCAAGCCATAAGAAGAGGAAAGAGAGGTGGCTGGTTTATGCACATAACCCACCTGCTCTCTGACTGGTATCAGCACCGCCTAGGCAATCAACCAGGTTCAAACAGGACTGGAGTCAGGAGATTCAGCAAGTGATCTTGGTTCTACAGCCCTGAGCAAATCCTTCAACTTGTCTGGGCCTCAGCCCTCGCACACATAAAAACAAGAGTTAGGTCATATGCTAACAAGATCCCCTCAAACCCTTGCCTTCTCTAACTACACTGTGTGGCTGCTGGATCCAGTGTGGAGATGTAGATGAAGTTGATGTGGTGCCTGAAGTCCATTCCTCCAAGGACAATTCACAGGAACACACATCGACTCCATGCTTTTCAAAGGAGGTACCTGTGTCCTCCTGTGTCTTTAGCACTCCAGTAACAAATACGCAAGCCCCAAGTAAGCGGGAAGTATCTTCCTGGTGCATTAACTTTTCCTAAAAAGTTTGAGGATAATCCATTCTTTAATGTGAAAACAAAGAATTTACAGGGTAAAATTTAAAATTCTCACAGACATGAAGAGGCAGAAGGCATCAAAGATGTTTGTCACTAGGGCTGTGGCTTCCTTCTATACCCCTTGTATCCTCTATAAAAGGAGTTCTTTGGTTATAAGGTATGTTAGCTTGTCAGTGGTGGTGTTTGGAGGCTAAGTACACTATTGCTTAGCTTTCTTTCTGAGCCCATGGGGGTCTTTCAGTGGGAATTTTGTTTTAGGACAGCCGAGAACCCTAGGATAGGATGAAGATCTACTAAGGCCTCCTAATGTTGTTATTAGGAAAGGCCTATAAAAAGTGGAAGAGCCCGGGGCACCTGGATGGCTTAGGCGGTTAAGCACGGACTCATGGTTTCGCCTCAGGTCATGATCTCATGTCGTGAGATCAAGCCCCAATTTGGGTTCCGCACTGAGTGTGGAGTCAGCTAAAGATTCTCTCTCCCTCTAGCCCCCCACCCCACTACCCCCCTCCCTCCACCGCTCGTGTACTCTCTCTCTCCCTCCCCCCAAAAAAAAAAAAAAAAAAGTGGAAGAGCCCATCAAGACAGACTTCTTGATTTTGTTAAAGGCAGATTCTGGGGCACGATGTTTGGCTTGGAAATCCCATTCCCTGAGGCTCTTGGCTAAATCTCGATTTATCCTGAGTTGGCTTTTAAATGAATTTGGTCATCCCTGAGATCCAAAATTGGTATTTTACAAAACCATGGAAACAGTCTCCTATAACTGAATCATTATCTTTACTGGTGAACTGCAAGCTCATATGGTTATCCTTTTTCCATGCTAGGCAAGCATATCCTACAGCACCCAATTTCCAGATCAAACTCTCCTAAGATCTCGGGCCTGTTTCCTTGTGTGGTAGGAATTAAATGGATTAAAATGCTGCTGAATCATGTAAAAGGGAAAGAAGTATGTGTTCTGCTGGTCACCTCTAGAAACCTCCCAGTGGGAGGAGGGGGAAGGAGGGGTGGATAGGATGGGGTGGGGGAGGGGGCTAGGCTACAGACAGGCAAACTGTATAACCTCATCCACCCAAACACACGCATTCCCAGGGTTCCAGTCCTCTAGCGAGATGTGCCAGCTTTGGCCAGTCATTATGGGTCTACAGCCTTTACCCATTTTCCAAATCCACAACTTTTGTTATTACTCATTTGGTGGCAATACTTAACCTCATCTAAACTCACTCAGTAGTGAAACCTGATCCGAACTGATGTTAGGCTATTTATAGTCTTTATATTTGTAAAACCTACTGAGAACACTAATTGATGCCACCACAGAAATACCCATGTATTTGATTACAGGTTGTTGCATCAAACTCCACTGAGGGTTTTAATGCAGTATACCATATAGGCACCATGTTAGCTTTCTAAGAAACCCCTCCTTCCCGATTTTGAATTCTAAAATTCATCTGGCCCACAGGTTCTGTATAAGAGGCAGTGAGCCTTTAGTATCCCATCCACCACTGGAGTTGTACAAAGAGACTAACCCTAATCCCTCACATTGCAAAGCATCTCATTTAATGCTAGGATGCAGTGTGAAGGGCGGGAGACAGAGACATGAGCTGGAAGAAGTGAGGGTTCAGAAACTAGTGTCCACCATCAATTTCATTCTCTCTTGCAGCCAAATCAGCATGGAAAATCAACTTTAGATCCCAACATATCCGCCAACCTTTACCCAACAACCAAGACCTAAAATAATCCGGTGAGCGTCTTTTTTTTTTTTTTTACTTCATCAGTGAAAGAAACCAAAGTAGTTCAGAAAAACTTTTTGGGATCAGACGTAAAGCGCCTTGGTCCCTTGCTTCTGATAATAAAATAATGATAATTTAGTAGGTACCACCAGACGCTGCTCTAAGCGTTATTTGTATATTACTCCATCCCAACCTCATAGCAATCATATGTAACAGGTTGTACAGATCAAGGAAACGAGGCCACACTGAGATCAAGTCTCATGCTCAAAGTGACCCAGAATTAGATGTGCACCCCATTAGTCTCATGCGCTTACACACTTTGCCATGCTTCCACTTGGCATAGCTGCTCTCCTGTTTTTAATTAGTGAAGAATCCAGGTTACCTCTAACCAATGATGAGCTGGCAAATGTCTAATAAATGTCTCTCTCACATAATTTACAAATAATGGTAAAATACACAATATGCTGTATTGTCATTTCTATATAAACAATTGAGTCTCACAGAAAGCTTTCAGTGATCTTTGCTAAACTATTTTATCCATAGGCAACCTCCAGCTTCAACTGACCAACCAGCATCTTTTTCACACGAGTGTTGGTTAAATTTTCCCTTATGTTATTAACAAGTTAATGAGTAAAAGGAAAGTGAAAGACATATCCAAATGTCACTCATTTGTCAATTACTTGAGTTACTGCTTTGCTAACCCAGATTACAGTTTTCAAATCCTGGAATTATTGCATCAATGATTTGTGCTATTTGTACTGTAACAGTTAAGATACTATGTACTCTTTAATATGAGTTTATTTAATATTGACCTCAAATAAATTTTTAACATTTTCTCCATCACTTTCCTAAGACTAGACAGTCAACCAAATGATGAATCAGATCCTCATCTACATCATTTATTTGTTTCCATGGTGTAAGTACTCAGGCTTCTACCATGATGTCGCTGAATGCAGAGTCCGAAGGAAATGTGCAACAGCACACCGTTCCATAGCATTTCCACCATGAAGTCACAAGAAACCTAAATAATCTCCAGAGCATCCCTAATAGCAAAATGTGGTAAAACAATTAGGAAGTAAAGAGGTTTGAGTATTTGTGAGGGTTTTTTTTTTTTTTTACATATAATTTATTCTAGGGTAACTTTTATAACTTAAATTTTAATAATGGTGGTGTTTAATAACTGGCTCACAGTACTCCTGAAAATCTAACAACAGGTTCTCATGAGCTGGTCTGCTCCGGCTCCAGCATAAGTCTGCCTCCGGCCACTGAACACTTGGCTGGACCTGCTGCCCTGGATGTTCCCAGAAGCCACTGGACTCAAAGCAGCCTTTACTCCAACCTACTTCCCAAGTAACGGTTTTGCCCCTTCTTCTGGTACCAAGACCTTCCTGGGCCATTGTTTCTTTCTTTATTCATTACCAAAGCATCTCTTAGAGGCTGTCCTAATCTTCTCAGCATTTGAAATTTTATCATTTAAAATAAAATTCTTTGGAGGTCAGTAGAGGTTTCCAAATAATCCTCTTTTCCGGGATGCCTAGACATCAGTAAGTTTGGTTTCCTGCTTACATCTATGTCCAATATGTAAAAATACATAAATGGACTCAGCAATAAACTATTTCATTCAAATGTGATCATTGCGAGAAGGGGGCCTCTCAGTGTTAAAGGGGGTTACTTGTACTATAATCTGGGCAAAGCTAGCTTTCTTGTGGTACCTTGAAAAGGGCCTGACATCCTTAGCGAGGCCCCTCTACCACCCACTATGAGTCATAAGATGTCACTAGGGCCGGCTTACTTTCTAATTCAGAGTCCCCTGACACTCTCACCCTTGACTTTGTCACCTCATAAATGTGTCACTTCCAGCACCACCTTCCTTTTTAAGAAAATGTCCTGCCCACCCTGAAATAGCTTAGAAACACTGAACCTGAGCCAAGATAAAGGAGTTAATTTACTTGACCAACTTCTATTAAGTGGCTCCAGTGCACCCGGCCATGTGATGGACCTGGGAATTATAAGGAGAATCCCCATCTTCAAAGATTGACAGCCTCATCCAGTGGTTCTCAATCCAAGGGGCACGTTCAAGCTTTAAAATCTACCAATGCCCAGGCTCCACTCCAAACTAATTAGGTCAAAAACCCTTGGGGTGGGACCCAGGCAATATAATTGTCTAAAGCCTCCTCCTGTGATTCTAATGTGAAGCCAGAATTGAAAGCCCCTGGAATCATAGTTAATAGCTTTCTTTTACATAAGCACAATCAACCACATTGTCCTGGATCCAAAAAGCACAAAAGAACACACAAAAAAATCCTTGCTACTCATTGTGGGACAACAACCAGTGCCATTAGTATCATTATGGGAGCTTGTTAGAAATGCAGTTTCAGGCTGGTCAGTGGAGCGGTCAGAACACAGGCAACATTTACCAGTAATTAAGTTTGCCATATTATATGGGCACTGTTCATGGCACCCAAAAACAATTCCAGTAGTAGCACCAAAGATCACTGATCACAGATCACCCTAACAAATACAATAATAATGAAAATGTTTGAAATACTGTACTACCAAACTGTGACACAGAGACATGAAGTGAGCAGATGCTGTTAGAAAAATGGTGCCAGTAGACTTGTTCAATGCAGGGTTGCCACGAACCTTCAGTTTGTAAAAATAGCAGAATCTATGAAGTGCAATAAAGCAAAGCACAATGAAATGAAGTACAGATCAGTGGTTGTCAGATGCATGGGTTGGTGAAGGGCAAAATGGGAGAATGGAGGGAAAAGGTGCAAATGTGCTGTTAGTTACACAGTAAGTCACGGGGATGTAGTGGACAGCACGGTGACTACTTAATAATACTGTATTGCATATTTGAAAGTTGTTAGGAGTGTAAATCTTAAAAGTCCTCATCACAAGAAAAGCAAATCTGTAACCATGTATAGCGATGGATGGTAACCAGACTTACTGTGGTGATTATCTCTCTATATATACAAATATTGAACAAATCATTGTGTTGTACACCTTACGATCATGGGATGTTGTATGTCAATTATTCCTAACTTTAAAAGAAGAAGAAACGCAGAGTCTCAGGCCCCACCTCAGCCCTACTAAATGAGAACCTGCCTTTTAACAAGATCCCCAGGAATTTCGAATGCATGTTAATTTTGGAAATTACCGAATGGAGGGAGAAGTTTTGTTCTCAATAAGTTTCTGGTCCACAGGGGAAGATGTATGTAAATACAGATAATTACCGAGCATCATATAAGTTCCATGATGAGAGGAACACAGGTTCTTTCAGGAGGACCTATCTCCAGGAACATTGAGGCAGTGGGTGGTGCTGGACAAAGTTGTACATGAAGAGTACAGATCGATCAGGAAGATCAGCCCGCAGCAAACAGCCCTGTGTTGCCAAAACATGTGTGTTCAGGGAGTGTGGGAAAGGCAGGCTATACTCACTCAGACCCTCCAGTAGCCCCCTGTAGGCCTCAGGAGTCAACCCTTAGTCATCCTTTCTTGTTTGGAAAGAGAATACACTTCCAGGCTAGTGATCCTCAAACCTGCCAGGGTTGAGTTTGCTCACAAAAATGCCTTGGAAATAAAATGAAAAAAAAAAAAAAAAAAAACCTAAATTAGTTGTTTGGTTTTTTTAAAGTAGTAAAAAAATGAAATGGGCCTGGTACACCAGTGATGTTTTCTAAATATTTCCTTACGTTACCTGTACTAATCCACTAGGGCTGCCAAAACAAGATACCACAGCCAGGGTGGGTGGCTTCAACAGCAGACATTTATTTTCCCACATTTCCAGAGGCTGGAAGACTAAGATCAAAGTGCAAACACGGTGGGTTTCTGATGAGAGCTCTCTCCTTGGCTTGCAGGTGGCTGTTTTCTCACCGTATTCTCACACAGCCTTCCCTCTGTGTGTGTGGAGAAAGGGAGAGATCTCTGATGCCTCATCTTCTAAGGACACCAGTCCTATCAGATTCAGATCCCTTAAAGTCTACCCCCGCACATACTCCCCCGATTTCTGCCTATATAAAATAGAAAATTTGAGTTGTTCTTTTGGAGTGTGGCACACCTCTTTATTCATCCTTTGTTATATAAATAGCCTGAGTTTGAGCCCTACATTGGGTGTAGCGATTGCACAAAACGAAAGAAAGAAAGAAAGGAAGGAAGGAAGGAAAGGAAGAAAGGAAGGAAGGAAGGAAGGAAGGAAGGAAGGAAGGAAGGAAGAGAGAGGGGGAGAGAAAAAAGAAAAGAAATGAAAAGAAAAGAGAAGAGAAAAAAGAAAGAAAAATACAGTTTGGCAATCACATTCAACTTATAAGCTGATTTTGAAAGAATTGACATCTTTACACTATTGAGTTAAACTCCCCATAGCCAAATTACTTGCAATAAACTCACTAACACCCATTACACTCTGAATGCATCCAGCTAGAAAACACTTCCAGAACTCCTGCATATTTTATTTCTCACTAATTGAGTTGAAAGCTTAACACACCCTTTCATGATATCTGCATTAGTTAGTAGTATTATACAATCTAACTAAATACTACACAAACCAATGTACACAAAAAGAGAATTGTTGTTCCTACCAAAGCTGAATTGAGTGACTTAGAAAGACTCAAAGAAAAGAAGTTGCTAAAATTTCATGTGAGAAATTGGTAAAATATTACAACAAGCAAATTGTGAAATTCTAGAAGGATTCTGCTCTCATATTACCTCATCAATACTTTTAACTACAAGTGTCAGCTCAAAAGAAAAAAACCAGACATCCGAGATGCTGCCTTTTCAGATATGATTTATGCAAAAAAGTCAACAAGGAACTCCAATCAATGATCTTCCTTAAAGAAAACATTTAAAGCTCAGCTCTACAGAAAACTATTGATGAAAAAATGTCAATTTATATGTTGAAATTTTCAATAATATATTTTAAACTTACATTTATCTTTTCTTTAAGTATTCCATGCCTTAGGAAACTTTTATCATCAATTGACCAATTATCAGTCCCAATTGTGACAGAGAGGCTTTCTACAACATTCTCTCCACTTACCCCGGTCTTCTTCAGTGTTCTTCAGTAAAAAATTTTATTATCTTTTCAAAAAGAGCCTGTGTATTTTTGTTAATTTTATTTGCAATTGCTTCATAGTTTTGTTGCTAAAAGAGATTTTTATCAATCATACTTACTAACTGTTTTTTGCTTATTAAAAGAAAGATACTGTTTTATACATTGATCTTGTATTGGTCTACTAGTTATTTTGATAGACCATTTTGTCAGTCTTAATATTTTGCTGGTTTATATGGGAGGATATGAGTTTTAGGTCAAGTTCCCTAGAAAGTTGACTCTGAGATGGAGAATTTCAAGCAGACAATTTATTAGGAAGATCTTTCCAGATTAACTTCTGTTGAGAAGGGGGACATAGCAAAATTGGGCAGAGGGAGAAGTTGGGCAATGATGCTTATCACAACAAAGGACACAGGGCTTTCCCTCAGGGAACTCCAGAACTGGGATGGCCCTGCAGAGTTGCAGAGTTGAGGCAATAGGACCAAACATTTATATCCTCATCTTATCCAGTCTTTGCATATGAACCATATCCAGGGACAGGGTATGACCTTGAGTAGGGCAGCCCTCTTCAGCCAAGACCCACCACCACAAGGGGAAACTCAAACCTCAATACTCTTAGAAGTATGGGAGAAAGAGTGCTTCAGTCATGGAATGGGGAGAGCTGGGTGGCATACTGCAGCACCCACTACAGTAGGAATTGAAGATTTTGTTCTTTTTTCTCAAATACTTACATCTCATTTAATTTTTATGGCCTTCTATTATGTGGCTAGGCCTTCCAGTAAGTAAGGGCAAGCATTCTCATCTTTCTCCCAGGCTTTAATTGGACTTCTGATGGTTCACTGTTACATGATATTTGCTCTAAGTTTCTAACAGACACTCTTTTTGGATTAAGGAAGGTGCTTCCTATTCCAAAAAGCTATGATAAAGATTTTTATCATTAATAGGTATTAGAATTATAAAATGCTTTTGTAACATCTAATGGAAGGAATGGGTAATGTTTTCCTTCTAATCTGTTATTATAGTAAATTATATTGATACTTTTAAAAAATATCAACAATCCCTGAAATCTAAGATAAACTTTACATGGTCCTAATATGTTATTCTATTAAAACACTAGATTTTTTTTCCTAATAAATTCATTTAGGGTTTTCATTCCTACACTAAAACTGAGATTTATCTGTAGCTTCATTTTCCCCCTTTACTATCTTTGGATTGTGGTCATATTGATCTCATTAAGATAACTGAATAATTTTCCATCTTTTCTATACTCTAGAATAACTTGTATGATGAGAATTAACTGGCCTTTAGATTTTTAGTAAAACATACACTATCTTGGCATGGTATTTGAAAATTAGTAGGTGAGTAGATCTTTACTGTTTCAAATCATTTTAAGGTCATTATGATCACAGATTTTTAAATTCTCCTTGAGACAATTTGATCATGTGTATTTTCCTAAAGAGTTGACCAATGCATCTAGGTATTAAATGTATCGGTGTAATTTGTTTTATTCTTAGTAAACTCAAGTTTTTTTTTAAATTTCTTTCTGATGTAGAGTTATATATTTTTTAATTTATTTCTTGACATAGTTATAACTTTTCTATTTTTCTTATCATAGTTGCCACAGGCTTTGGTTGCAGAGATCCAGCTTCTGGGATATTAATCAACTCTATTTTGACCCTTTCCTTTGACTTCTGCTCTTACCTTTACTATTTCCTTCTTTTTAATTAGTTTGTAATTGTGCTTATTTTGTTGTTTCCTTGTTTGTAAAAGTTAAAAATCCTAGTTCATTTACTATTTTTTCCCTTGTAAATGCATTTCAGCACATAAAATTTACCCTAGGAATCATCTGGCTTCATTCCCATAGATATTCAAAACCCCATTTGTTTCTTTCACTTACATATATTTTACAATTTCCATTTTTTTCTTTTTGCTAATGAATTTATTAATTTTTTTTAAAATGTATAGATAAATGGTGTTGGTGCTATGGGAAAAACAGATTTCTATTTCTCCTGTTTATTTCTGAATGTATTGAATTATAATTTTTTTTGTAATTTTTGAGACTTTTGTGACCTAGGACACATTTAATTTATGTAAATGATCTGTATAAGTTGAAAAGAATACATATTCTGTCTTGGATGCAGAAATGGAGATATATATATATATATACACACATACATATACATATATACACACATACATATGCATATATATGTCTAGATAAATACACATGCATAACTGAATACATATATATACACCTACATAGGTCACAGCAAGAGAACCCTTGCCCAGAGCAATGACAATAATGTGCCATGATCTGCAGATTAGGATTAATTCCTGCCTTTGCCACTAAGGTCAGAAAAAATTTTTAAAAACCCAAAAAATAAAGAGAACCGTCATCTGACGGTTTCCTCGCTCCTTATTCCCCTTGACACTCTGCCAGTTTCCTTGTCTCCAGGGGGGATCCAGGCTTTCTGAGCTCACCACCACTGATGTCCATTCAAAGAGAGGTTTTGCTCAAGTGCTTCAGACCAATGTACTTTTTATTTTATTTTATTTTATTTTATTTTATTTTATTTTATTTTATTTTATTTTATTATGTTGTGTTAGTCACCATACAATCACCAGTTTTTGATGCAGTGATCCACGATTCATTGTTTTTGTACAACACCCAGTGCTCCATGCAGTATGAGCCCTCCTTAATACCCATCACCGGGCTAATCCATCCCCCCACCCCCCTCCCCTCTAAAACCCTCAGTTTGTTTCTCAGAGTCCATAGTCTCTCATGGTTCATCTCTCTTTCCGATTTCCCCACCTTCATTTTTGTCTTCCTTCTCCTGATGTCCGCCATGCTATTCTTTATATTCCACAAATAAGTGAAACCATATGATAATTGACTTTCTCTGCTTGACTTATTTCACCCAACTTTCACATCAACATGGATGGGACTGGAGCAGACCAATGTATTTCTGACACGGTGAGCAGAAGCATTCTTGCTGGGTTTGCTCCCTTCCACCAGCTCGGAAGCAGATTGCTTCTCCACCACTAGGAGGAATACCTTTCCTGCTAGTAAAAGTCCGGATGACTGGAACATAGAAGCCTAGAGAGGGAGACGAGAGTTGGACCAGAGGTAAGGATGCGGTGGATTCCAGCTCCATGGACCTGCCGGCAGACTGCATGCATTGTCACTGTCTCTGACCCCACAGGGTCTTTGCACATGCTGTCCTTTTGCCCAGAACACTCTCCTTCCCCTCTCCACCTGGTTACCTCTACTCATCCTATTCTTCAGGTCCATTGTCACTCAGTAGTGAGAGCCATCTTCCCTTAACTCCTTGACTACGTTTACTACCATTCTATTTTCATAAACATGAAAATCCTCCTTCAGAGAACTTATCACACTTCCAGCTTTACAATTTCTTTTTGTGGCAGTTTGGAATTTATCCCACTACGCTGAAGGCAGAGACTGTGTGTGTGTTCCGCACCGTTGCATGTCGAAGCCTAGCCGAGTGCTAGGCTTAGTTAACTCAATAAAAATCTATTGGCCGAATGAATGAATTTATTTATTTACTGCTGGTTGTTTGGCTGCTCGATTAGTTTAAGTTCATGGAGAGGAAAGGAGTAGAAAGTGAGCTTCACTCAAAGCAGACTCTTAACCATCATGTGGCGTTCTTGTGGGGCAGCACAAGCGCGCAGACCAAAGTTGCTGACGGTTGCGAAAGCTGCTCCTCTCTCTATGCTTTCTTTTCCCTTCCTTTAGCCTCTTCCCCTTGCTTTTTCTCCTCTCCTCTGAACAAGACTATGAAGACGTGCTGTGATTAGTTTTGTTAATAACGCTTCAGGCTACAGAGACGAAATTATAATCTACCGAGTAACTCTCTTTCCAGGAGATGGATCACATACTAATAATACTTTCTAGACACATCATTTGATGATTGCATATCACTTCTTTAATGTTCCTGCTAAGAAAATTATAAATTAAAGCCCTCTTTGTTAAAAAAAAAAAATCACTATTTCACTAAGCCTGCTGTTAAACTGAGATTAATGTTCTATTATCTAAAGTATAAATTACCTAATAATTCCTCCCACCACACAGCTCAGGAATTTAGAAATCCTGTATCAGGGTTTCCTCTTTTAATGTATGTCATGAATCTCTGCCTCCTTAGGATACATACCAAAATGGCATTTTAGAGTTGTTTAGTACAGCTAATTCCATCCCCAATGTCTCAGCTTTGATAAAAATCACAGGTATTACACACCAGGATCCTTCCTCCCCATTTTTCCTTTATTCTCTCTTCTTGTTTATTTCTTAAGGACACACAAAAATATTATATACTTGTATATCTTTAATTCACCTTTTCTTTCTAAAAACAGTCAAATATCCAAAGTTTTTAAAGTACTTGAATCTATCATTTCTACATAAACCAGATCCTAAAATAAAAAACAATAATAAAGAAAGAAACTCTTTCCGTTCTTGGTTTTAAGAAATGCGGAGGCACTTCCTGGACTAGATTCCAAATCCTAAATCCAAGGCTCTCAGGGACTTAGGCTCAGAATTCTATTATCTGTGAGAAACAAATCAATGTAATTTCACATTAAATATTAAAATATCAATCTTACCAGAATACATATTGTCATGTAGTGACCTGTGCACATTTTTCAGATTATCTTTTATTCATCTTATCTGTACACCAAGAAAGCTTGCTTTGAAAGCTGGTACTGAATCATTTGGTAAAATGAGGAAGCCCCAGGGCATACGGCCAAGGGTGCCGAGGCTTCCACTTTGTGAACACTTGAGGCCCTTGGTGGCTTGTACAGAAGGGGCTTTCCTCTCAGCTGAGCTGACGCCTGGTCCCTCCACATGATTTCAACAAGTGTAAATAATTTTTAAAAAAACATCCGGCCCTTGGAATAAAGTTCTGTTTTCTGTTCAAAAATAAAAATCGTTTTTCTAACACGGCCAACTGTCCTATTGATTGCTGTGTAACAAACCACCAGCAAAACGATGTGGCTTGAAACAAAAATTTAATATTATCTCTCAGAGGTTCTGTGGTTTGACTGGGGCTCATCCATGGCGTTCCCTTGGGGTCTTTGATGGGGTTGGTGGAATCACATATCAGTTGGAGTTGCAGCCTGAAAGCTCAGCTGAGCTGGACACACAAAATGACTCCCTCAGAGGGTTGGCACTTGATACTGGTTGTTAAATGGAAGCTCGGCTAAGGGGCCTTGGTTTCCCCTCATGTGAGCCCCACATTGGACCCTTGGGCTTTCTCACAAGAAGAGGACATCCAAGCCACCAAGCGATCCAGATGGAAGCTGCAAGACTTTCACGGGACTTGGCATCAGAAGTTGCGGGACAGTAGTTGTATTGTATTCTACTGAGTCATGAAGAACAGTTGTGAATGATGGAGAGAGGAATAGATTCTACCTCTGGGGGGAGAGTGGCAGAGCCCAGAAGAACATCTGAGAAGGGAGATGCTTTAGCAGCCATCTTTGAAAAATAGAACCTGCTTCACCAATCTGCTTCAGCACATCTTAAACCTAAATAGGGTAGAACTTCTTCCCAAAAACAACACAGACTGACTGATTAGAGGCAAACAGTGTGACCACTACATGTTACCCAGGATATGGAGACATAATGTTTTGAGGTAAGTTGTGTTCCCCAAAAAACTCATGTGTTGATATCCTAATCCTCAATACCTCAGAATGTGACCTTATTTGGAGGTGAGTCTTTACAGATATGAGCAAGATAAAATTAGCCCATTAGCTTGGGCCCTAATCCAGTATGTTGGTAGCCTTATAAAACTGGAAATGGAGCCACGGAGACAGACACACACTCAGGGACAACACTGGGAGGGCAGGATGGTTTGGAGTGAGAACTGGAGGGAGAACACTGTGAGTTTGGATGTTTGGGGTGAGACATCTACAAGCCAAGAAATACCAAAGACTGCCAGCTCACCACCAGAAGCAGGGGAGAAATTGAGCAGCTCACAGCCTCAGAGGAACCAACCCTGGGGGCACCTGATCTCAGACCTGTAGCCTCCAGAGCTGTGAGACAATAAACTTGTTGTTTAAGCCACTTAGTGTGTAGTACTTTGATACCGCAGGGCATTCAGGTAACAGCAGTAGGTCAACAGATCTGACCTTCCCCCAGGAAGTACACACATTCACTAGTACTGACCTACTTCTCTGCAGCCGCTACTCACAGCCAAACTCAAAATGAAGCACACTATTCTAAGGGGTTTTCTCCTGAGTCCCACAAAAGATCTAAAAATTGTACAGCTACACTTGCCTACTAATCCTCAATTACATGGTTCTGTTTTAAATTTTCCTTCCTTCCTTCCTTCCTTCCTTCCTTCCTTCCTTCCTTCCTTCCTTCCTTCCTTCCTTCCTCTCTCTCTCTCTCTCTCTCTCCCCCTTTGTCTTTTCCTCTTTCTCTGTTTCTTCCTCCCAGGCAATCTTAGGAGAAACTCTTTTTTTTTTTTTTTTAGGCTGTCAGGCTGATGTCGTTAATAGGGCCCTTGGTGTTACTAATTGCATTTCACAGGATGACTGCAAACCACAGTTGAGCAACCTGCAGAGAATCCAAGGACTCGGCTTGGATTTCGTACACCAAGGTGTGTGGAATCAACATTAAACTCTGGCAAAGAAGATCAGAGCCTCCCAAGAATGTACGTTTAGTACCTGGCAGTTTCCTGAGGGTGAGTCTTTTGGATCTTGCGTTAAAGTTGAGATTCCTCCCAGATGTTAAGGGGGCAGCCTTCTCCCAGGACCTAGCATCATTTCAGCTGGAGATTATTAAAAGTTTTTGGGGTATGTGTTGACAAGACTTTGCAGGTGCATTGATTAGCACCTGCGGGCCATTGCATAGACACCCTAGGGAAGACCTCAGCGGGATGCCTTCCAAACCCTCACCCCTAAAGCATGGGAGAAAGCTTGGCTTGGCATAGCTGCCCCAGAGAAATGCCTTCCTTCTGCTCAGCCCCACTCCACTATCATGTCAAGGTACAGTGGCTGGCTTCTGATAAAGCAACCCTTGTGAGTACATCCTTCTATACTATGTGATGACTGAACTGTTGGAAAACTGTACATTAAGGTGACACAAGTAACCAGGACTACTTGTGAATGTATTCCTTATAAATAGTCCTTGAACCCAATAGGACCTAAACTAAATCTTCCAAGTAGCAACGGCAATTTTGCATGTTCAGATGAGTCAAGAGACTTCTCTCCCACAGGAAGATCATTTTTCTCCGAAGAACTGGCTGAGGGACTCCAGCATGAATCAGATCATCATAGACTGTCAAAGAATCTTAGAGATGCTCTTATCCAACCTCCTCATTTTGCAGATAGGGACACAGAGACACAGGAATAAGGTAACCCAAGGTTACACCAGTTTGTGGCAGAGTCCCGAGGGCTGGGAATTTCCATATGGAATATGATCTTCCCCAGATAAACTTGGTTAGAATTCCATAATGTGCACGACATCTGCCACAGTCCAGAGTCCTGTCAGGAGATTCAGGCAGTTTTCTTGTGTTCTGAGAAGCTGCTCCCGCCAGCTTCATGGAGGAGTGTCAACACTGTAACAGCTTAGACAGCGGCTTGCTGTGGCCTTGACAATGTGGACCTTTGAGTCAAAACGCCCTCTCCCATTTGGCCTTCTATGTCTATGAGGGGGGACCAGGGGAACAGCCTCATTAGGAGGATGCATTATCATCAGACTTTCATTGTACTTCATTGTTTCATTTGAGGAGCATCACTCATGGGACAGACCTCAAAGGTGAGTCTTTCAGAACATTTATCTGCTTCCCAGTGTACATATTACATGAAGATGGTACATATTTACCATAGCTCCCTTTTTTCTGTGCCCCTAATTTTTTGCAATTGTCTCTTAAAGAGACTAATTTGAGGAAAATGAGAAAGAAAGAAAGAGAGAGGCACTTTGGAGTCCTTGAAACCCACTCCTGAACCAGGAAGGTGAGACATCAGTTTGCTTTGCATCCTGGGAGTGCATACGGCTCACCCCTACGCAGTCCAACCCAGATTGCAAAATATATTACAGAATATATTCCAGGAGCAGATTTATTCCAAGCAGTTCCACAATCCTGCTTGAAGGTCTACCAGAAAAGAGGTTAGAAGGAGAGGCATAGACTTAATTTCTCCAGGACGGACTGCCTCCACGACCAGCTGAATGTCAGTGAAGCCTTGGGCAGGAGGTACAGGACCCACATTTTGTGTCTGGGAGGAAGTCAGTAATGAACAGGTCTTTGCCTTTAGACCTGGGCAGTGGTGGAGCCAGCCCCTGCCCAACTGCAGTGCACCCTGGCTGCTTCTAGGCCATCACCGTCTTCCTAATATTTGCCATTTGGAATCACAGTCTGCGGCAGCGCCTTGGCCAAAATCAGACTTACAGGCGGCAGGGCCCAAATGGAGCTATAAATAAAATAACAAATATATTTCAAAAGGACCTAATTCTGCTTCTGCTGGTATCCTGGTAGGGTAATATGAGCTCCATCTGGGCCAGGGACCTGCACCGTCTGTCTTTCTGCGCTGTCCTGGCTGAGCAGCCCAGTGCATATTAAAATCCAACAGGTGCACTGCCTACGTTGTTTTTCTTCCTTAGCTCCTGAGGAAATCATAAACCAAATATATTACTAGAAGATGGTTTCTGGGGTACCCTGTGAGCAAACGAAGAGGAAAACTAGATCAACAACCGGCCAACGGGGACAGTAAATCAACAGACGAAAGGAGGAGTTTGAATAGACTCTCACGGGCCTCCAGGGCTCAGCCAAGGACAAGTCCCCTGTCAGTCAGGGCCTGAGCACTAATGTCAAAGCCAGCTGGTGCCGGGAGCCCTCTGGCCCTGAGGAAATGATTGAGCCGTCTGTCAGCTGCTTGCGAGCCACCAGAGGCCGATGTGATGCCGAGGGAGGGTGGCGTTCCTCGGCCCTGAGCTGCCCAGCCCCCTGAGCGCCAGGTCTGCCCCCTTGTCCATCCCATTCACTCCGTGCCTGTTTCTCAGCTCCTCAAAACTCAGCCAGGAAAGTGAGGGATAATCATTCCAACATCAGAGAATGTGACGACTCAAGATTGATTTGTTCAGGTCATACATACTCCTTCCAAGCAGATGAAAACCATTTTCTTTCCAGATTGTAGGGGAGCTCGGCACAGGGGGTTCCTGGAATTAAGGGAAAACGGGAAGACAACCAGAAGAGGGCTTTCCAGAAAACCCTCTCACTAGATCTTGGTGTGGGATTTGACTATATGTCAGCTGTTGGCATCCTGGAAACAAGTTTCACACTTTTCCTATCTGCAGACATTCTCCCCCAAATAAGAAGTTACAAGAGCAGACAACATCCAAGTCAACCTGATCATTTCTTTTATTCTCCTTTTTCTTTCTTTTTTTTTTTTTTCAGTGTGAGCGTGAGGATCAAAAAGGTGTGTTCCGGGGTGAAGCTAAGTTTGGTCATGACTTGTGCATGTCTTCAAAACAGTATTTTTCCCAACGCTTTCTGTTTGACTCACAAGTTCTACTTCACAGGTTTGACTCACAAGTTTTATTTTTTTAAATAATGATTTTAAAATGGAAGGATCGCAACTGCAGCTTTATTTGTCATGTTGACAGAAGTCAATTTAAAGGTGAAGGAAATGGTGAAGTATGAGGAATTTGGGCACATCAGGAACCCTAAAGATATTGCTGTCTAGTGTAGTGTGTGTACATATGCCCTAGACAGACACATATATATATGTGTGTGTGTGTAAATATATATACATACTGCCTCTCACACATACACACACACCCCACCATATCACAAACATACATCCCACAATACACACACACATACACACACAAAGCACCATAGTATATACACACACACGACACACATATACACACACTACACACCGTATCACACACATATATGGCACACCACACACACATGCATACACCACACACACACAGAACACACACACACACACACAGAACACACATACACACACACACATGCACACACATCACCACACACATCATACCACACACACGCACATAAGATGTGATTTTTAAGCCTGTCCAGAAGAATCAAGCAAGTTCTTTATTCCAGTCACTGTACTTTTGGGGATCAGGTGCTCACAATATCAGGGGCCAGGTAAACATCACTTTTAACAGCCCAGTCTTTAGCTTATATCCATTTTGAGAAAGTTTTTCAATAAATTGGAGCAAATTTCTCATAAGCCTGAAGGAACTAAGCCCAACTGTCCAGACCTCCATTCTTCCATCGTGTGTGGGTGTTTAGGGGAACTTGGTTATAAGAAGCTGTCAGCAATAAGTCTAAAACTAAGAAAAGAAGGAAGTCTTGATTTATGACCCAACATGTGGAGTCTCATTTCAGAAATGTAAAGAGTATAGGCCTATGCATACCACATATACACATGCATGTGCACACAAACACACTCACATACATACTCATACCTACATACAACCATACGCCACTCCCACATCCACCCATGGATACACACACAGACACATCCCACATATGCCCATATACTCATATGTAAAAAACACACACATACTCGAAGAATATACTCTGATATAGATGTTCAAAAACTATCTAGAGTCAGTGATTACTCAAAAAAAAAAAAAAATGAACTATCTATTCAATGATAGGAATGCAGAACTTAACCATAGTCTTCCTTCATGATTCCAAGTGAGATTTGCAAAAGGACTATGTTATAAGACTGTCTCATCCATGCAAGAGACTCTTCTGTCTATAATTACTAAAACAATATCCTTTGGAGTGAAAAATAAAACAGTAGCTATCATTTATATAACCACTGTGTGCCAGAAACCACTAACCTGAGCTAAGTTTGTTCTTGGTTGTTTGGAGGTTTGTGTTATATAAGAAGGAGTGTTGGACAATTATTTTCCAGGGTTTGCTGAGATAACTACCCTGTAGAAAGGATAAAGGAGATGTGACTCTGTTACCTGATTCCTTGAAGCTCATAAGACACTAACGATGTTGAGAACTGACCAAAATCAGGGAAGAAGCTCCAAGGATAAGAAGTAATGTGATTTCATGAATCATGGAGCACTGCATCAAAAACTAATGATGTAATGTATGGTGATTAACATAACATAAAAAAAAAAAGAAGTAATGTAATTTCTACCTTTTTTTCAGGTTTTGGTTACGCTGTGAGGTCCTGAAATTCTAAATTTCTTCTCCGTCATTTTTTGTGGTCTCCTATTTTCTATAGGTATTTTCAAGTTTTTTGTTTAGTATTTCAACTTTGTAGGCATAGTTGTTTTATAATCTAGGTCTGATAATTACAAAATCTGGTATCTGTGCCGACCAATTTCTGCTGCTGCCTGCTATTTCTGCTAGTTCCTACTTGTTGCCTTGTTTTGTTGGGTGTCTAGTTATCTTTGAATGCATACTGATCATTGCCCTTGAAAACAAACTGCAGGGGCACCTGGGTGGCTCAGTTGGTTAAGCATCTGCCTTCAGCTCGGGTCATGATCCCAGGGTCCTGGGATCAAGCCTTGCATCAGGCTCCCTGTTCAGTGGAGAGCCTGCTTCTCCCTCTCCCTCTACCTGCTGCTCTACCTGCTTGTGCTCTCTCTGTAAAAAAAATAAAAAAAATTTAAAAAAAAAAAAAAAAAAAAGCAATCTGCAACCTGGGATGAATAGTTCCCTCTGTTGTTTTGGTTTTGCAGATGCTTTGTTTTTGCTTCTGCAGATATGCAGGACACTTCTACACAGGAACCACCTCAAACCAAGGCTTCAAGTTTTAGGGCTCACCCAGGTTAAATATGTCCAGGGTAAAAATCTGTACCAGTCTATAGCCATCTCTGGGATAGGTTTTTATTTATTCCCTCCTCCCCTTCTCTTTTGCCATTCTCACTACAGATAAGTCTTTTCTACTCCCTAACATTAGGGGAAGAGAATGGGTTCAGTTCTGATTTAGCCTTAAGTATATGGTTCTTTGGGTCCCCACTTAATAAAACTCCTAATCTTCATCTTGGACCTTGACTTATGACCCCCTTACTCCATGGAGCCAGTGACCCCAAATCCAAATGTGCTGCATGTGCAAATACTTTAAGGGCATAAGCACCCTGGATGTTCCAATATTCTACCTACATTTCTGGATACTGGCTTCCATTCATAAATGGACCTGGAATTTCCTCATTGTTTTTTAGCTTTTTGAAGATTTTGATTTTTAAATAAAAATTATATCCAGTTTTTATTATTTTTAACAAGAAGATAGATCTGAATAACCTAGGCTACAATTACCAGAAATAGTTTATAAGAGGGCATTTTCAACTTGGAAGTTACATGGGAAATTTATTATTTAATGAATCTAAACTATATGTCTTCTACAATATTATGGATCTCATCAGAGAGTTTTGTGGAGTACTGTACATAAGTTCACATTGGTGTCATACCTGAGAGCTTTGACTATACTAATTATAAATTATTTATAGATAAATGGGTTAGGAAAACCCAAAACACAAACCACAAAAAATGTCTTGCATTTGCTATATTTCACATATTGTGTATCACCCACCATGTAATAACTAAGTCTCTTGACAGAAACCCTCCATATCATTTTCTAATATGGGAGATTTTTGAAAGCACAGTGTGAACACTTTGCAAAATGCCCTGCTTTGGAGAGACTTATCTGTTCAAAGTTTTCCTTGGATTTATCTTATATTTTCTCATATAATCATATGGTCCACTTAAGACTCAGTTGACTAGTAATTCATTGAAAAGGCAGACACTATAATTTTACCTTACAAGGAAAAACTGATGGAGTTCTCTGGTTTCTTTAAAAATAAACTAATCTTGATTATTTGTATTTTTCCCCAGTTCTAATGTCAAAAACGATAGCTCCTGAATAAAGAAAATGCCAAAGCATAAAAACAAACCAATGCATTTAAATTGTAGTATTACTTTTTAAAAATAAGACTAGACTGGACTGCAATTTTATAACTGAACCACATTTTAATTCTATCTTGCACAAGGTCATTGCACACGTGATTTGAGTTCTCCTTAGAGCTTTCTCATCTCTTCCTAGGAGGCTGAAGAATTTATAGAGACAAAATAGGCAAGAACATTTCTTAGAGAATATGCAATGCAGTTCATCCAGAATGACATCTTGGAGGTTATTTTGTCCTCCCTGGTCTCATATAAGTCATTTGGATGCAGTAAAATATTTGTAAAATTCATAACCAAAGTGTTCTGCTATATAAAAAAATTAAGTACTTCCAGCCAAAGTCCTAATGAGACCAGTCCCAGCTTCACATTCCCCATGAATAATGGAAATGCTCCTCTTGAGAAAATATGAGATTTTAATTTTATTAGTCCTGATACTAGAAAAATCCCCTCATGTACTCGTCCTCACTTTAAGGCACCTTTGTGATTATCATCAGATAATTCAGGACTGGGCATTTGAAAATACAGTGCTTTTCACATAGTAACACACTTAGCTCTTTAATCCGCCCCAGGTCTACCTTCTAAATATGGCAGTCACCAAAAGATAGACCCCCGTCAATAGGTCATATTAGAAAAAAAGGAACTGGTTTTCTTTTGATTTACCTGCTACCACTGAGCATTTCCAGAAAGCCATACTTTTACAGAGCACATTAGGATCATAAATGTGTTAATGCATAAAACATCCCATTATTCTTGCTATCTCTTCCAGAGAAGGAAACAGTGATAGAGAGAGATTAATGGATGGACCAAAAGCCATCCAGGAAATTAGTAGCAGGTCTGGGATTAAACTTTGGAGTTCCTACCACCCACTGTTAAGTAGAAGTCAATAGTACACACAGCCTCTCCAGATTCCATTTAGGGCTGTAGTGAAAATGTGGGAGGGGAGGGCAGTGCTCATTAGCCCTGGCAACTAGTTATGCAAATCATCAGCTAAAACACAATTGTGAAAACAGCCATAGAGTCTGTTTTTATTCCAAATTACTTAGAAGCCTCCTGCTGTCTCAAAGATGTCATCCCAACAAAGGAATCTGAGGACAGAACATGGAGAAATGCTGGGGCCATTTGACCTACAAACCCCCAAACTATATTATATCCATATCCTGCAGAACATGCTATGAATTGTCTCACAGAGGAAGAGATGCCCTGAGAGTCACATTAAAGTCATAAACAGAGTGTAGGATGGGGAGATAGGGGCCCGCGATTGCTTGAACAGCTTCTTCATTTACTTTTTTATAATGTGGAGACTGATGGCTCACAATGGGCTCCTATCAGTCTTTAGGTCCATGGGCCAAGTGTCTTACACAGGGAGCTGTTTATGAAATAGTGAAGAGTGAGAACTGGAAGAGATTACTAGGTCTGCCACTTTCCAACTGGGTGACCTTGGACACATTACTTACCTTTCCTTGACCTCATTCTGGCCATCTTTGTCTGGAATCCAAATTACATAAGCCTATATACTATATAGAGCCATCGTGAAGATAAAATGAGATGGCAAAAGGTACAGTTGTTTATGAAATTAAAAGCCTTAAATTCATAAAAGGAATTAGAATAGTTGAATATAAGAGTATCCAGAATAGTTCTTTAAAACTTCAACCTCTTTAAGCAATGAATATATATATTTGTATATCTGTGATGAACTGAATGTTTTATTTTTAGTTGGTTGCTTTTAGAACAGCAGCGTGTTTGGTGGCAGAACACAGGCTTTGGAGCCAGAGATACCAAGTTCACATCCCAATTCTGCTACTTTCTATTTAGGAGCCCTTTGATTACTGACTTAGTCTTTTTGAGAACCAATTTCTTCACTTGTAAAATAGGAACATCAATACCTACCCTAAAGGGGGTTGTAAGAAAAAGTGTATGTGTACATATGGTTTGGACCGTTGCATTTGGTAGGTACTTAAAATATGTCAACTATGATTATTATCAAAATGAGTTATGTAGAAATGTTTTCACTCTGTGCATACCAACATGTCAGTGTAAATAGGACCGTAGTCCATCCAGCTCAGGGTTCTGGATTCTGTTTACAGATTCTGGTTCTGATAGTCTGATTTACTAGCCATTGGCCCACTAATACTAGATGCAGGAGTGCAAAACTCCCACGGAGTGTGATGGGAGATTTACTCAGGGGTACATCTGAGAAGACAGTATTGTAGGGACAAGGTGTGGGGACATAATGCAAGTAAGGTTATGGCATCGTAGCCTCCAATCTAAAGCTGTCTTTCTTCAGTTTTCCAAGTATATCATAAGTGCCTTCCATATACTGTGGCAGGTGCAGAGAAAGATTTTTTAAAGAAGTATCATAAATGTTAAATATAAAGCATGGCTCCCACCTTCCAGAAACTCATAATTGAGTTGGTCAAACAAGATTAACACTCGTGAAATGGCTAAATAACAGCCTTCTGCTGGCTTTGGCCAAGATGAGACCAGTCAAACCATTGGGTCACTCTTCTTCTGCAGGCCAACTGCAGAGCTCAGACAGTCATAATTCTGCCATTCTTGTGGTGCATACCAATGTCTCTCCTAGTCCAGGGACCTAACTCCAGCTCCCTGGGGAAGTCAGCAAAATCCATATATTCTCACCACAACACCAGTGGGTTGTACAAAAGATTTCCACTTTAAGTCAATGATCATCCAAATAAAAAGATACTGAGAAGTGTGAGCACCATTCCAAATCAGGTTAAAGTGCACAAACACAACATGAGCACAAACACACACACACACACACACACACACACACACACTTCCAGCTGCTTCCTTCAACATGACTCAGCACCCACTGGAACACTAAGACTCAGGACCTCTCACCACGCACATTCTCCCCACTCCACCATAACCAAGCACATCCCCCTACTTGGGTCTCCTGTTATACTTCAATGGATCCCATGTTTGGCCTTTGAAATCAGTGACTCCCCTATATTTTCATTATATTTCAGTTATTTTCTGTATCAATAGTTGGAGCTTTACTGAAACTTCAGAGTTATAGCTGGGTTTTTTTCCCCCATCTGTTTGCTGAAATTCTTTAGATTTCCCTCAGTAGCTCTTCTTGGCATTGAATTACTTACCCTTATCAAATACCAAAACGGGGCACGGGGGTGGGGTTGAAAAGACCAGAGCATTTGGGGAAGTATAATCATTTGCTAAGCCTTACATTTTAAAGTGATTAGCCAAGGTTTAAGAAATTTCTCAGAGTGACTGTAGTGTGGAACCAAATAAAAAACCACAGAGATATTTGTAGTTTAAATGTTCTTTAAGTAACTGCATTATTACCACAGCACCTCAGAGGCTTCCCCTTTCTGCAGATTGCACATTGTCACCACTTCCTAAATAGCTGGCCTTATTAAAACACTACAGGCTTTTATAAAAATATCTCATGCTTGGAATAATTTAATGACCCTGTTGAAAGGGGAAAACCTAGTCTTGTCCTACAAAATCCTATCTTTGGGTTCACCAACTGAAGGAAAGAAATCCATTTAAAACATGGAGATGGAGAAGGTACTCTGTGCCCAAGACCATGCTTGACAGAGAGGCAGGTCGAAAAGAACTTACAGAGGATGGCAGAGATCACTAACACCCGCAAAATGATACAGCGAGAGTTTCAGGGATTGGGTTACTCAAAGGTCACTGAGTGCCAACCTCCTTCCCAAGCCTTTGTTCACTACTCCTCCTTTTAGTTATTAGCTTTACCTTCAAGTGTTCTTATGAAACCGAGTTATCACAATCTATACTGGGATAATGTTTTCAATCAGCTCATTTGTGTTCTTGTTCTTGTGTAAATATCATTTTGATAGTTACTGGTTTCCCACCAAGATATTAAAGGTGGTCAGTTACGTCCCTGCTGTGTGTTGGTCCAGGACAGGCTGTTGCAAGGTGAAGGTCCATCGATATACAAAGAAATGTTGGTCCTTTTCCTGACAACCTCATGCCCAAGTTAAGGATTCTACAGTGTAGGTTAGTCTCCTAGAAGAAAGTGTGCCCTTAGAGCAGGAATTAAGGGCCAGGGGGATATTTCCATCTTTATAGCAGAGTATTTTTCAGTAGGCTTTTTTTTTTTTTCCTTTCTGCTAATTCTTGGCCTCCGCAGACCAGGAGAAATAAGTCTCAGGTAAGTTAAAAACAACTTTAAGCACTTCTCCCAGGGGCAAATGCTGCATAACAGGAGACCCAAGCAGAATGCTTATGCCTGAGTCCTGGCCTTGGTCTTGGTTCCATAACATGCTAGTTAAAATTCTTATCGTCGCCCGATGACAATCAGTCCCTGGGAATTCTGGAATGGTTGCAAACCCGCCATTTCCTGCAATTCATCAAAACTTAGTTTCCAAATGCTTTTGACTTTCTTCAGAAATATCATCATATATCACAGTCACGGGAGTCCCCTGTGCTCCTCTTCCCCACCACGGCTGGGTCACTTTTCAGAGCACTTATTTTCACTGGAGAAAAACATAGGATGGAGTGACCTTTGATGAGACATGTCTAATCTAAGAGAGATGGTTGTTCATGATCGAAATTGCAGATAAATTGAATGAGTTTATCTCCCAGAAGAGCTAGAGCAGGACAAAACAAAACAAAATAACCAAAGACTTCAGCGAGCATTCAGTCTGCAGGTTAAGAGAGAAAAAAAAAAAACCAACAAAACAAGAAATCGAGATTGAAGGGAAACAGCATAAAGATTAAGGGCAAGCAAAGCATCCTTGGGACAATGTGGCAAAAGGAACACGGGACCAGGGAAATGCAATTATGGGCGCTCTTGTTCCAACTTGCCGATAACTTCTCTCTGCTCTCAGCTTCCTCAGCCCCGTGGCCTTCCCCCATTAACATTCTGTGATTCAAATCAAGAGATCACCACATAATCTGCCCAGAAGCCTCCATCATCTCTTTCCTCTAATCAAGGGAAGGAAATAAGACAAAAGCAGATGTTACCCTGACTGGCTGGGTTCTTCCCATTGACATGGCCATTGTTTCCATCCCGTCTGCCATGGTCCCTTGTTTGTGCTGGGGCCACTAGAGAATATACTCGGGCTTCACTGAAGAAACAAAGAGCAGTTTAAATCCCCATTCCTCCAAGAAGGCTCAGAGCCCCCTCCCTCTAATTTCCAACAGAGAACAACCTATAGTCCTTTTATTCTTTTATCCTTTCTTTTCACCTTTCTTAGACACTTGTTCTGTTTCTTTCTCTCATGTGGATACAGGGTCAGAGGTCAGATTTGAGAACTGTTGGAGAGGCATTCCAGACTTCATGGATAAGGGTCAGCCCTTTTGGTTTTTTTTCTGGTCCAGATCGAGACTCCATTGCCTTTACTCTGTTTCCTTTGCTCCATGAGCCCTCTCCTCAGCCCACTGTGTGCAGAATCTTTCCAGACACACCAGAAGGCTTGGAGCATGCCACGAGGAGGCCACCGTCCAGTGGGAGGGAGCAAAGTAGGGGAGATGATGACCTCTCTACAAGGGGAGCATGTATGCAGAATGCCAGCTGGAAAGAGAAAAAGCCATTAGGAAATGGATGAATTGTACTTCTGTTTGTTTGTATCCCCAAGACTATTTAAAGTCATTAGAGTCACTCAATTGGAAAGGTCCTCAGAGACCATCTAGGCATTGCTTTTAGGTAAGAATTCTGCTATAACTTCTTATTTATATGTTCTTATGCAAATTCATAACATTTTCAAATATGCTCGAATTTAATACTTCTAGTCCACACCTGGGAGTCAAGTTGGGTGATTATTTAATGTCCTTAACGATAATGTAATTAACAATAATTACATAAACTAATATTTCAGTTTCAGAATAAAAGTAGAGCCAGAAACTCAACAATTACAGTTTTCTGCTAACATAAACTGTAGGGAATATGAGACCGCAGAAAGAAACACTTTCTCGTATGAAAATCTGGGAGTTATATGAAAATGAGATCCCTTTAGCTGCTTCTGCTTTATCTTCTAATTGTCCGGGCTTTTAAAATTTGCCTTACTTCCTATTTCTTAAGTGATCCTTCATTTCTTACTTCTACAAATTAATAGGTGTTCTCAATAATAATTTTACAGCAGAGTTCAAAATTCCCACGTCATGAAGGAGAGCTTTAAAATTTTTAATTTATTTTTATAGAAAATAGCTTTTCCCTGCTTGACCTTTTTCAGGTTCACATGTAATGCTACCCAAACCGTGAGTCACATATCTAATCCGCTCTGCCTGGCCCCCCAGGATCCCCCTCACTCTGTGTGGAAAATCCCTGGCCTACACAAGACCTTTGCTGTTGTAATTTACTGGCTGATAAATTAGAAAGCCAAACCTCTGACTTGTGTAGTCCCTTACTAGGAAAGGGGAAGTTTTACTTGATTAAACCAGTTCTAAAAAAAGGAATGCTATCTAATCTGTATTGCAGTGGGGCCCTAAACCCAGCTGGGGGACCCATCCACCACAAGGCTTATTTCAGGAAATCACATCACAGACCATAGCAACACTTTGGTTGGGATTTGGTTGCTGTCATTTTAATAAGGCAAGTTGTGAAAAAAAAATGAGGGTTTGTAGCTCAGAATAAAATTGTCTAGGAAGATATTGATCTACCTAAGAACTTTAATTGAATGTCACCATGAGACTAGTGGTGTCACTAGTTATTGGGGATACAGAGATGAATAAATCATTAAGCTCACAGGGTTCACAGTTGAGGGGGTCCACCCTCTCCAGGAAGGTAGGCACACACCTGAATTTATCTGATCAGAAATCAATCCTTAAGTAAGGCTAGGTCTCATTGTCACTCACATGAATGGAAATGAAGAGTCTACAAATTGAGGGAGGCCAGTTAACAGAGAGCAAAAACTTATCAACCAATAAAACTTTATCACCATCCTTTTCTCAGAATATCCCTGTGTATTAAAACTGGAAAACAGAAGCACATTTATTTTTCTACTTACACAAAATACATTTCTCTTTCAACCATGATGGGGTGAGACCTTTTTTGCAAAGATAAACCACAAAGGTTGAAGCCTAGATATTTTAATTCCCTCCTCAGTTTTTGCTGAACCTTGAAGGGTACAGCTGGGTATTGATCGTTCAGCTGTTTTTCCATGTCCTTATTTGGAAATTAAACAAATGGCTCCTTCCACATATTTACCAAGTGCTCTCTACCTTCTACGGGAAGGTAATGTCCTGGGGAGAGTTCCAAATTTGAAACTGAGAGGCTAAGGTTCTAGTTCCAGCCCTATTGCTAACTAGCTTTGTGACCTTTTAATGAGCCACTTCATCTCTCTGTGACTCAGCTACTTTATCCATAGAATAATGGGTTATTTCATACAGATTTTTTAGTTCTTTTCCATCCTATGGGTCTAATATTTGTAAATTTTAAAACAATTACATCTTTAGAGCAAAGTACAAATGTCCCACTCTCCATGGTAACATATCAAGTGTTGGCAGACAGGGACAGGGGACTTTTAATTTCCATTCATATTATAAATATTACTATCTTTGTCTAACTTAGAACTACCATCAGTTTGTTGTTTGGTTGGTTTTTTTTTATAAATACTCTTAATGACCAGAGAGTCCTAGTCTCTTCCTCTCTGTCCTTCTTCATTCCATAAGCCTCTCTGCTAACAACTTTCTTTTTTATTGTTGTTTATTTGTTTCAAGTTTTTATTTAAATTCTAGTTAGATAACATATAGTGTAATATTGGTTTCAGGAATAGAGTTTAGTGATTCATCACTTACATATAACACCCAATGCTCATCACAAGTGTCCTCCTTAATACCCATCACCCATTTAGTCCATCCCCCATCCACTTCCCCTCAAGCAAGCCTCAGTTTGTTCTCTATAGTTAAGGGTCTCTTATGGTTTGTCTCCCTCTCTTTTATCTTCCTTTCCCATGTTCATCTGTTTTGTTTCTTAAATTCCACATGTGAGTGAAATCATATGGTATTTGCTTTTCTCTGACTGACTTATTTCACTTAGCATAATACCCTCTAGTTCCAGCCATGTCATTGCAAATGGCAAGATTTCATTCTTTTGGATGGCTGAGTAATATTCCATTGTATACATAGACCATATCTTCTTTATCCCACTAACAACTTTCTGACTCTGTACCACATTTCAGGCTTCAGCTCAAAATCTCCCCACCATGCCCCCACCCCCACCCACCTCCCACCCCTACCAAGAAACCTTCTATTGCCCTAGCCAAGAAAACAAAATCTCCCTTCTTTGCATTCTTCACCCATTGTGCTACCCTCTTTCATGTCATTTAACTCTTTCTACTGTGTTTTATAGTAAGAATGAATACTTTTTTAATGTTCTTGGGCTTCCTGGAAGGAGAAGCCTGAGAAACTATGAAATCCCACTCCTTGAACTTCTGCTATGCTCTTAGACATCAAGAAAATGTGTAGGACTTAATCTGATTGGTGGCACTATTCAAGGCTGTGATAGTTCAGAGCCATAAACAAGTTCACAGTCTACATCTCATTTGAATCTCAGTCACTTGGGGTCCTGTACCCAGAAGTGACTCAGCCCTTAAGGTGAACCAAATGCCCAGTGGACATTCCAGTGTGACACTTAGAAATCTGATTTTGTGGGCCCCTGGGTGGTTCATTTGGCCCAATTACTCTTTTTCTTTCTTTTTTTTTTTTGAAGTAGGCTCCATGCCCAGCATAGAGCCCAGCACAGGGTTCAAACTCAGGACCTGAGATCAAGACCTGAGCTGAGATCAAGAGTTGGACATCAACCAACCGAGCCACCCAGCCACCTGACCATTTTTCTTCTTATTTCTTTCTTTCTTCCTTCTTTCCCTCCCTCCCTCCCTCTCTTCTTCCTTTCTTTCTTCCTTTCTCTTCCTTTTTTTTAAGATTTAATTTATTTATTTAGAGAGAGAGCGTGTGCGATCATGGGGAGGGGCAGAGGATGAGGGAGAGAATCTCAAGCAGACTCCACACTAAGCATAGAGCCTGACCTGGGGCTCGATCTCATGACCCTGAGATCATGACCTGAGCTAAAATCAAGAGTCAGATGTTTAACCAACTGAGCCACCCATGTGCCCCTCTTTTCCTTTCTTTTACATAAAATAAATGCAATCATGCTGCTTCATTTGGATTCTGCCCCATGTGAAAAGGAAATAAAAAATCCTGTGGGTAGCCGAAGATTGGGCTCCAATCGATTTCACCAAATAGTTCAAAGATTTACAGATTCTAATGGCTCATCTTCCAAGTCTTCATCATGCAGTCTGCCACATGACAGCAAAAACGACAAATAAGCTCATGGCCGAGCAGCCAGGAACACTTGGACTTTCTGCATTTTCAATTATTTAGGCCAAAATGAATCACTTGCTTTCTTTTCTTTTTTCTTTTGGAAACAGTTCTACTTCCCATTTCCTCACTGGACACATAATTTTGATTTATAAACCCCACAGTCTTGAGCAAAGGGAAGTTTTAAACAAAACTGATGCCCCTGCCTCAAGTTGCTTTTCTCCTTTCCTTGCAATATTTTCAGAAAATGCTTTGACTGGCCCTTGTGAAGATGCAAATCCAGCTTGTGCCTAGCAAACCTCATGAGTCTGATTCCCCAAGGCCTCTGAGTTCTTCTCATTCAAGGGCTTCGCCTTATAAATTCCACTGTACTTGCTTCAACGGCAATGCACTTTCAACTGGGATAAATCTGTCTTCCAATATTATGTCTTGTAAATCTCACTTTGCAGGGGTATTTACAATCCAGCTACTGCATGCTTACTTTATTGACTGGGAATGAATAAATCAGTTTTCCATTCCTCTCTATTCTCCATTGCTGATATTTTGATTTGGGGACTGTTCAGAAATCTCAGATCAAAGCACATGATTATAAAAACATCTCTTGACCTGAAAATTATTTAAGAAACAGACAGTAGAACTTACATCTCTTTTTACTATATTCTCAAAATGCATCTCCCTGTGTTGAAATGAAAGGATGGCTAGGGGATGGGCAATTTGCCTTAATAGCAAATCTATCCCCCTACACCCAGATGTTACAGTGGATATTGGTTACAAACAATATTTATTGAGTGCTATTATGTTGTCATGTATGAACTCAATTAATGTTTACAACAATCCTTCAAAGTATGTACCCTGATTGTCCTCATTTTACAGATAGGGAACAGAGGCACGGGAGGTTAAATAACTTGCCAAAGGTCACACGGTCAGTAAATGGAAGAACCTGAACATAAATCCAGGTATCAGGCTCCAGCCTGCCTGCTCTTAACCACTATACCACGCTGTCTTTCTAGTTTTAATTATGCCAACCTCAATTCTGTGTTTTTGGACATTATACTTTACAATGGAATGCTTTTCAGTCTCTGGACCATTATCTTATTTTTGCCTTACAACCTAGGTGGCAATATAATCTCCATTTTCAGATGAGCAAACTAAGGGTAAGAGAAACTTAGCGACTTCCCCAAAGACTAAATAGTAAAGTGGTTTCCAAGCTCCGGTTTTCTGACTTCCAATATGGCACTCATCCCTGTGTCTCCGCTTACTCATCTACAGGCAAAGTGGCCAAGAATTCCTCCTGTTCTCAAAGACTTTGAATCTCCGTATTAAGTATTCTTCCACTTATTTATTGGACACCTTCTCCAGACTGTAAACTCCGTAAGAACAGGGCCAGGACTTAAGGCATTGCCTCCTGTGACCCTTGCATCCAGGACAAAGTGGGCACTCAGTAAGCGTCTGTTGTAAATATAAATGTGCCAGACACAGTGTTAAGGGCCGGGCAGGCAAAGATGAATGAGGCCTGGCCCTTTAATCACAGGTGAGGCACTCGAGAGGCCCCTTGCAGTTACGTGGGCCCTGCAAGCCCCACAGTCATTATGTGGACAATGGCTCCCACTGTGTTAAAGTCCACCAGAAGATAATTGACCGTGACTTGAGTTATGTGTCCCACGCTGAATGGCGTCAGGGTCGATTACTTTATTTTAGAGGCGACAGCAAAGAAGACCATTTGCAATGTGGGGCTCACATCATTAAAACAACATTTAGGGATTTTATTTTAATCTACGCGATGGGTTTGCGGTGCTGTGCAGCTATCAAAGTAAAATAATCTGGGCTGGAGACACACCTCCTCATTCTCAACACAACTCCAAGAACACCAGGGAACGTAGCTGTGATTGCTAGAAATGCCACGTCTCATCTGTTTAACTCCATCCCAAGACAAATTTGACCAGCATTTCATCTCCGACCTGACAAACCTAAGGCAAGTTTGTTGGGGTTTTTTTCCCTACCATCTCCAAGAGATGAAATAGTGATTTTCATGGTGTTGGCATTCAGGTTTGAAGCTCAGCTTACTTGGGGTTGCCAAATAAAATACAAGATACCCAGCTAAATTGGAATTTCAGATGAACAAAAAAAATAATTTTTTCATATAAATAGGTACCATGCAATATTTGGGATACACTTATACTTTTAAAAAGTATTTTTTTGTTTCTCTGAAATTCAAATTTATATGGGCATCCTGTATATTTATTCGTTAAGTATGGACACCCTAAGCTTATTGCAAAAATCAAGCAAATATAAAATATTTTTTATACGATTGACCTTGCCTGTATGAAGTTGAGTAAAATATAGAAGCCATGGAAAAATAGGAAATTAGGCCCTAGGTTAGGCCTGTCTTTTTGAGGACATGCACATACTGTCTCAGACGCTGTCCCTGTCATTCCTGGGTGCCCCATAGTGGAAGATCATTTTGGGTATTTAAGGGTAATAGTTAAGAAGTCAGCTCTGGGAGTTCCTGGGTGGCACAGTCAATTAAGCGACCAACTCTTGGTTTTGGCTCAGATCATGATCTCAGGGTCACGAGATCGAGCCCCACGTTGGTGCTCCATGCTCAGTGTGGAGTTTGCTTGAGATTTTCTCTTCCTCTCCCCCTGCCCCTCCCACTCATGCACATGCCCTCTCTCTCTCTCTCTCTCTCTCTCTAGCAAATAAATAAATAAATCTTAAAAAAAAAAAGTCAGCTCTGGAGTCAGACTCCCAGGATTAAAATCCAGCATACATCAGTTCCTAGCTCTGTGACCAAGGGTATGTTGCTTCCATTTTGCCTCAGTTCCTTCATGTGTAAAATGGACATAAAAATGGTGCCTATCTCATCGGATTTTGTGTGCTTAAATGATTTACTGTCTGGCAGCAATAAACACTCAATAAATGTTTATCACCACCACCATCATGGTCATTCTCAGTTGGTCTTCAACTAGCAGTTCAATTAGCTTCAACTTTGCCTTTGGATGTCTCTCTGTTTTGTTATTTAAAGCATCTCATTAGTAAGGAATAGCTGATTCTACCTGTGGCTAGTCACAGAAGTTTGCTCTACAGCTCCTCACCGAAGACGGTGATGATGGCTGGATCTACATTGCACTAAAACAACCAGGTGAAAAATGAAAAGCTCAGCCAAAAAATTCAATGGAGATAGCTGTTCAGAACACTTTCAGTCTCCCCAGGTAGGTTTCCATGAAGATTTAGCATTTAGCAAAATAGATTTCTGAGGCCAGACTCAGCCCATGAGTCACTCAAGCATCCATCCGTACATCACTAAAGACAGCTAATATATTGCCGGTGTGTTTGTTCATGCCTTTAAACTCACACCTTCTGTTCAAATAAGTGAAGTCCAGTAGTAATTCCCACTGGAAGGCTGCAAAAGCGTGGGAAGGAATATCACTTTAAGGGGCTCCATTTATGATATAAGAAGCCATTGTAGCATGTTGTTAATTTTATGCACACAGTGGACTGCTGAAAAGCAAGGAGCTCTTGTGGGAAGCGGGAAAAAGATCTCCAGAGATCGCTCCACTAGGTGATTGAGGGTCCTTGCCTGGTGCTTTTCAACAGGCAAGGCTAGTTGGATATGTGAGCTACACTACTTCAGCTTCCCAAATCAATGTGGTAACTCCAGCTTTCCCAGAAGTCTTTAGTGGACTTCACACACCAGTCGTAAGATGCCAGAAGTCTTTTAGCCAAAAATACCATGTTTACACATCATGGAATATCTTTAAGCTGCCTTGTGTGATTTATTTTGTAGTTTCAACATCTTAAAGGCTTTTTTAAGTAAAACTGAGCCCAACAATATTTTACTATATTCAGTTTATACAACTCTGATACCTTGTGAGAGATATTTTGATTCATTTTCAAAATCATCTTAAAATAACTTTATAATCATTCTTTTGGAACTGCCTCACAATAGTATATGGACTTGACTAGTATTTCTACTTTAGACTACCATTGTTTGAAGAATTTCATGACCACAAGGTTCTGTGAAGATGTTGTTAATGAATAAGCAGGCACAATAACATGAAAGACGTTTGCAGTCTTGCAGATAAGGGTCACTGAGGAATCACTCATATGTTGCATCATTAACTCTGCTAGAAATTACAAAGTGAAAAGTGGTTTTTAATTTCCCCATTTTATTTTGATATGTGCTAAATATGCTTTGCATAACCCCAAATAGATTTTCTAAACTCTTCTTCTAACACAGTATTTTTTAAAAGTGCTCCTTAATACTGCCAAAGGCTTAATAATGTCTATGCCAGGGAAAGAAAATATTTTTAAATATCAAGAGCCACTAGAATAGATTACAAGACAGATCTCAGTGCCGCAAATACCTTGAACTAGCTTTGCCATTTTGAGAAATTGCCTGTGAGGAACTACCTTGCTTTCTTCGGCTGTGGTCTGGTTTTGTTTTTGTTTTTGAGGAAGAGCTGAGCCGTTCTTCATGACAGCACTATAAGCCTGTTGTCCCCACTTGCCCTCACCCCCCACTATTTAGAAAACTAATTGCCCCACTGACAATTCATGGACTGCACTTCTGTTTAGCTTCCTATTGCAAAGTTTGGCTGTTCAAGACAATCTCGAAGATAGCCATGGACGGCTGGAAAACGCTCTCAAAAGAAAAAAATAGCCTTGATCTGTAGTGCGTGCTCATTTCCATGGGGTAAATATTCCCAGCAAAGCCAGTTTCAAGTTCCCAATGGCTACCAACTAGGTCAAAAACATTCCTGCAGATTTAATGATGTGCACTCTTGGGTCCGTACAAACTGGTGCTAGTGCATCTGCAGAAGCTTTTGTCAACAACTTTTCTACCGACAATCTGTAAAATTGTGAATTATTTCTTTATGTTGGACATGAGTTGACATGTGGCCCTTAATCATGGCACAGACTATTTGTTTTAGTTTATTTAATGTGAAAGAGTGCCTGCTATATATGAGGTGCTATGTTAGTTCTGTGGGAAATGCAAAGACCCAAATACGATTCCTAATTTCCAGAAACTCACAGTCCCTCAGAAAGGACAGATCATACACAAGAAACTGTAACACAAGTCTGCCCATGAGAAGCGCTACAATAAACACATGAATTTAAACAGGAAAGGAAGAAATGCCATGTAAACACAGCAGCGGGAAATACCGCTAGTGCTAATAGTTTTAGATCAACTACAAGCTGGTCAGTGAACTTTCTAAAAAATGGAAGTAGAATATGAGTGTATACTTGAGCTAAAATAATAAGGGAAAAGGGTGGTTTACAAGCAGGCAGAAAACTGTTAAGGAGGTCTTCCAAGAGATGAGGGGGTGATTCTGCCCCAAACTGGTTGATAATCACAGTGGGCCAAACATTCCTTTTTCAACTTCTAACATCAAAGTCATATTTCCTTCTCTGTTCCTACAGTTGAGCATGAAATGTCATGTGACTAGATCAGCGTGGTATTAAGTTTCACGATCTCCAAATGTTGCGAGGTATCCCTAACGCGACCTCCCAAAATGCCATCCATAATCAACCAGTACTGAGCAGTACTAATTATTAAACACTTAACTCGTGGCAACCACTGTAAAATGCTCCATATGTGTTATCATATTTAAATGTGTGAGGTCCTACTCTTTCTGTGGCTCCTCTCTCCCTGAGGCACTACTCTCTAAGAAATCTCCATGGCGATAACCACCTGTGGTCCCCAGAGAAAGGCACAGGGCCCCCTGCAATGGTTGTGAGGTGTAAATGCCTCACAGGAGCACAGAGAGCAAGGGCCTGCGGGCTGTTGGTGGTGGAGAGCCAAAGAGAGCAAAGATGTCCTGAGAGGAAGCCAGAGTACATTCTGGAGATGACATTAAGGGCAGATGACAGCATTTAACCTAGAAGTGAGGGGAAAATCTGGTCTAGGGCCAGAGAAGAAATGGGGTGATTGGTAAAGGAAAGAAAAATACAATAAAAGGAAGCCATGCCCTCTGCCTGAAAAGTTTTCATTGGGCAAAGCTGGTAAATCCAAGATGGAAGCAACAGATAAGACACATGTCAAAATCTCTACCCAAACAAAACACCTGATAAGAAGATAAATGATGTAGACATGAAAACAAAATAGGAGAAGTGAAGAGCAAAATGGGGACAGGAGGTGATAGGAGAAGTCAAGTGGGAGGCTACTAAAATGATCTGTGAAAATTTCAAATAAACAGAAGCAAATTAGAAGACAAATGACAATGGAGAAGCTGCAGTAAGAGCAGCAGATGTTTTCCCTCAAGGACCAAAGCAGATAGGAGAGCCTAAAAGAGGTGGCCCAGGGAACATCCGAGAGCATCTGTCTTCCTCAGCCTGGCAGACATGAAAGGCAGCAGCGAGGTCTCTACCCACCTCACCCTCCTCACTCTGAGAGAACACCTAGATGCCTAGGCCAGTAAGAAAAGAACGAAGTTCTCAAGCACCACTTCTTCCTGCAAAGGAAGAGAAAAGGAGTATCAATTGGACTTCTTTTACACATGTTACTTCATGCAAGCCTTGAAATGGATGCTATTTATATCCATTATACAGATGAAACTACAACTCAAAGGGGATAAGCAATTTGCCCCTTTGTTATTTCCAGCTGGGATTTGAACCCATATCTAACGAAGTCAAAGCCCATCATCTTTCAATAGCACGCCGCCTCCCAATCTAACACCTGATAATATTCGAAGCCATTTTTTGTTTGTTTGTTTGTTGGCTTATGTTTACTCTCCTAAGAGCCTTGTGAGGCCCAGGACAGGTATCATAATCCCTTTTTGAATGGTTGGGGAAACAGAATCTCAGAATGTCTGGGATCAATCTCATAGGGAAGCTAGGAGAGGACCACCACCAGGGTCTTCTCATTCTTAGGCCTTACTCTTTCTAGGATAACATATCTCCCCGTCACAAGAAAGCTCCGTGTATGGCCATATCCAGAGAACTGACCAAAACACAGCTAAACTGTATGTTTCTTACCCAAATTGAAATTTCAAAGATTTACTGAATAACACCACATTCCCTGTGTGCTAGTGAGAGTCTGATCTCCTGTACCAGCACCATGGAGATGCCATTGACATCAGACAGAAGACAGATGCCTTTTCACTTTGAAAATCATCTTCTTTTATGATCAGAGATGATTTTTACAAATAATCTTCTTTCTAAATAAATAATAACCACTTTTCTACCATACAAAAATCAAATTGCTATATGATTGTGTATTTTACCCAACATGAAATATCCTTTTTTCCTTTCTATCCCCACTACCGCTGCCCTGGTTTAGATTCTCCTCACCTCCCAGCCAGACCCTCAGCTGAACTGAAGATCTCATGTTTCTATCTATTATCAGTCTCTATCCATTATCCATTGAGCTCATGTGACAATCTCTTAAAATACAAATGTGATAAAATCATTTCCCTATATTGGACATTCTCCAAATGAGCCACTTCCCCAGCTTTTCTGGAAAGCTGAATTCCTTAGTTAGCTGTGTGAGGCTCTTCAAGACCTCTTTGTCCCAGTCTCTTATCTCTCTGCTTATACACCTTTGCTCAGCCACACAGAAATGCAAGCCATACTGTTTCTTACTTCATTGAATTAGAATATATGGTCCTTTGCATGGGATGCCCCTCCCACCATCTTCACCTGACCAGTTCACATTTATCTTCGCATACTCAGGGAGGGCATTGCTTCCTCCAGAAATATTTAGAAGATCTGTATGTCAGATTTTGAACCCCAGCCTCTGTGCTCCTAGGACACCCTGGGTGGACAGCCAGCATAATTTTTATATTGCTCTGATTTTCAATCACAAGTTCACACATCTGTCCCTCACAACTAGACCATGTGCTCCTTGAGGACTAAACTGTCCTCTTTCTGTTGTTAAAACAGCTTCCCCAACAAGTTGACCACATGCATCAGAGTTTTCCCAAATTTTCCCCAAGGAAAGAAATTTTCCCAAAAATTCCATTCAAATATATCTCTCTTAGAGAGAAAAGAATGAAACATAAATAAATATCTGACTACTTATTTAAAAGAAGTATCTGATTAGTTAGCTCCTAACTAGATACTTATTTAAAATAAATATGTGATTATTTAGCTCCTAATTCATGGTCAGCTGGGAGAGTCAGCAGTGCCAAAGCATTTTCATCAATTATACCAATAACATTCCAGAGGAAGCTACAATATTACATCATGCAAAATATTCTGTCCCAGATTTCTTTCTCGGCACCCAACAGGATGGCCACAACAGAGTAGGCACTGAATAAATATCCGAAGGAATAGAAATGTATCCAGGACCTAGTTTAGGAAAATCCCAACACAATCAAAACCATGAAGGGTTCGTTACTCCTTTTACAATGAAAATCTTCTGGTGTTTTTTAAAATATCTGATTTATGACATGTAAATTGCATGCTAATTTTGAGTTATACACCTATTTTGTAAAGCAGAGTTGCTTGCTCCACCCTCTAATATTGAGAGTGACCCCTTGGTATTTGCTGATGTTAATTTATAAAAGCAACCAGGACTCAAACTCTCCTTCCAGTGTATTTCCACCTAGTTTTTCATGAGACATGGTAATTGTGTGAAAACTTATGTAGGGTTTTAGACTCCCCTGAATTAAATGAAGGAACTACAACAGAAGAAAATGATTGGGCTCATTAGCATGACTAAATCTCACAGTATTGTGATTAGGGAAGACTATTTTCAAAACTACGTTATGGGATTTGACCTATCAGGGTATGAATAGGGTAATCATTTAACATATTATCAAAATCGGGGCTGTGCCCTGAAAACCAGGACATACGATCATGGTACATGAAACAATAGAGGTTTACAAATTTTGAGGTGGACATCTTATAATTTCTTAACAATTATTTAAAACTAGAGGTTATAATTTTTAATGTGGTTATTTGCTAAAAGCAAGTTTACTACTACATCCTTACCTCAAATTTGGATCTTTAACTCATGCAGGCCACCTCCATCACTATAATAAAGAGTGAAATGGCTCTGTGAATATTTTAATGAACATTAAGATCAGGAAGCCCATCTTAGTAACTCCTAGTTAATAACCCATCAGTTATACATCAACTCATTAAAATAAATCATCCAATAGGATATTTTTCATGGTTAACAATAATCCCCCCCTACCAACAATGTCCATGTCTTAATCTAAAACCTGTGAATATATAACCTAACATGGCAAAAAGGACATTGTAAATGTAATTAAGTTAAAGACCTTGAGATGGGGAGATTATCCTGGGTTGCCTAGGTGAGCCTAACAGAACCACAGGGGTCCTAGCCAGTAAGAGAGCAGCAGGAGAGTCAGAGGCAGGTACAGGTATGTGCCAGTGGACACAGAGGTCATACACAGATGGAACATGCTGGCTGCTGGCTCTGAACATCGAGGAAGGAGCCAAGAGCCAAAGAATGCAGGCAGCCAAGGGATGCAGGTGGCTTCCAAAAGTTCAAAAAGGTGAAGAAACTGATTCTCCCCTAGAGCCCCCACAAAGATCCAGCCCTGCTAACACCTTGACTTTAGCCCTGTGACACTGACTTTTGGCTTCTGACCTTCAGAACTAAAAAATAACACATTTCTGTTGTCTTAAGCCATTAAATTTCTGGTAATTTATTACAGCAGCGATGGCAAAGTAACACATTGGGAACTTGTAACACATTAGAAAGCACAGTGCTGTTACATAAAAAATCAGCAAAATGTAGTCGCTGTTTTCAATGTTCTTGATAATAGTATTTCATTTGGTGATTAGCATGGGCCTATCATCAAGCCTCAAGAAATACACTACATAGCTAGAAATCAACAGACAGAAGCAAATAAAATGCTCAGGGAGAAAAGCAATTCTTACTTGAGTATAGAATTTAAATTCTTAGATACAAAGTCTGGATAGGTGAGGGCTAAAAAAAAAAAAAAAAGATTATTATAAACTTATATGAATGCTATGTTAAGAAACAGAACTGGGACATGAATTCAAAACATACCTAGCCAAAAGAATGCTACAACCCCAGGAAGCCCTCCATATTGACAGATCTGGCTGTCAAGGACCAGAATCTCACTTTGGTCCGAAGGCCTTAACACATTTTGGTCACCCAGAGTGTAAACACAGATCGTACCATTTAGCTTCTGTGTTCAAAAACTCTCAATAACTATAAAGCACAAACTCTTTCTCCACTATTTTTCCATAGTCTTTCATCTATATTTCAGTTTCGCTAGTTATGATACTAGACTGTCTTATTCATCATTGTCTCTCCTTTAGCTGAACAGTACCTGGTACATAGTAGATACAGTGTATTAATAATGGCACTTTTGCTTATTAAGTAACAGAAACTAAAGTCAAACTTGATTAAGCAGAAAGTGGAATTGGGCTTATGGACCTGGGAAGATTTTAGGCATGTCTTCTGGGACCTAAACCATGTAGTCAAGACTTTATCTCACTCTACCATCTGCTGCTTCTTCCTTTTATATGTTGGTTTCTCTCCGTAGACAGGCACTATGCTGCAGAATAAATGGCTATATCTAGCCCTAGATTCATATCCTCTTAGTAGAAAGTGCACTTCTCTTTGTTAATCCAGGGTAGTAATCTGGCCCTGCTTGAGTCACAGTCTTCTCCTTGACTGGCCACCATGATTGGCCCAGTCTGGATTACTGCCCCCAGCTTGGCTGGGTCTGGGATGGGGCGTAGCTATAATAAACCTGCTCCTGACTGCTAGAACCAGGTGAGAGGAGTTACCCAAAAAAGTAATAGAGGTACTAAGCAGACAAAAATAGCAAATACTGGTTAAGCTCGGTAAACTTTTAAATCTTAAATCAATGCTTTAAGAGACTGAGCCCACACATGTACAGAAACTACATATGGTGACGACCAAATATCATTGTATGTTTGGACTTGACAATTAATCTCAAGAACAGTTTACTCGGGACATTACCTACAAGAGGAGCTTACCGCATGGAAAAATGCCTGTTGAGAACACTCCAACAACAGCCTTTGTTGAGCCAACACCACAGCAAGCTCATGCTCTCCTCAAGACAGCTAACAGAACCTAGCTCTGACTTGGCACATCAGGACTAAAGTCCCTCAGGTTGATTTCCTGGTTTCCAACAAACATCCTTTCCTGGGTTAGAGATTCCGTGTGTGGAGAGGTGACTAAGGTTTGACTAGGAAATTCCAGTCTAAGCCAAATGCCTCTGAATATTTAATTCCAGCTGTCAGGGAAGAAGAGCATTTATAATGCAGAAATGCTAGGGTTCAGAGGCTGAATCTGGCAGCCTGCTCAGTCACCTCGGCATAGACCTTCCAGATGAGTGTGTATGGTCACAGAGTTCACAGAGGTGTTAAATACAAAAGCATTCCTGAAAAAAAAATTCTTTTGGAATGCAGGTTTGAAAATTACACTTATTTGAAAATCGAGGGAACCCTAAAAAGAGAGACACTAGAGCCACATTCTTGTGGCAGATACAGCAACGTCGTCTGTTTCTGCAAGGACAAAATCCTGGGAGTGATGCCCTTGTCTAGAAGCAGCCTGCCTACAGGTCAACTGGGTCTCCCTGTGGCCTCTGGTGACCACCAAGAGAATGAAAGACACTCAAAGAAGGGACAAATGACCGTCTTTCCTGACTCTCTGTCCTTCCCAGCAGCAATCAAAAGTTTATATGGTCAGAGAATTTAGAGGCAACACACATTTTCATAAAGGATTCTCAGAAGTGAGATATTTTCTAAAAATGATTTGCTCAAGATGATAGATCTGGTCATCTTGAAAGAAATTTTTCCAGACGTAGCTCCCTAAGTTATCTTTAAATACCTTTGATTCCTTCCATGAAGACTGACAGAGAGGACAAGGAATAAAGACGCTCGCTGAAAAATCCACTAGACCACTTCAATTTGTCTGTTTCCCACCAAGTAAAACATGGATCGCTGCCTTCATCCAATGACATCACAAACCATTATGGTCAAGAACTCAGCTTCGTTGTGTGGTAGACGAGATTTCAAATACCAGTTCTGACACACTAGCTCTGTCATCTAAGACCAGTTACACCAACTTTATAAGCCTCCATTGTTTCATTTGTAAAGTGGGAGTAATAAACCTACTTCACAAGATTGGCGAGAATATTAAACTAAATCATACACAGGAAGTACTTAGCACAGTGTGTAGCATAGAATGTAACAACCAACATAGGTTATCCTTTATTATTTATTTAACCAAACACTGCTGAGAGTTCCCCACAAAAAGTGTGCAGAAAATTTCAGTTAGTTCAACAGCTTGTTCATTTGGTGAAAATTTGTGCTTACGATTGTGATTTTATCCTACATGCATATGTGATAGTCACATCATCTGCTGTTAAGACTGCTCTTCAGTCACACTGTGGAAATAAATGAACATATTTATATTTATATATTTATAATATATAAATAAAAAACAAAATAAACATGTTATCAGACACTGTTCCATAGAAAGTGTGGAGTCTCATCAAGGTTTCCATGATTTCCAGGGGCTCTGCCTCTGTAACAAATTGGAGTACAAGCAAGTTAGGAAACTAAATGGATAGCCACTCTCCTTGTAGAGCAGGTGGTGACTTGAGTAGAAAAAGCCCATCATGAAGTATCTGAAGCACTTTTAGGAGACCGTACTCCAAAATCCTTGTCTGACGAAAGAACCCAGCAGGGAGAGGACATTAGAACTCATCCCCACTGATGGGTATTCTAAGTACTGAAAAACCCCTGTCAGTAGCCACCAGTATCGGGGAATGAAAAGCATGTGTTTCCTTCAATAACTAACTCAGATCTTCTGTGGAATAAGATTGGCAGGTAGGCAGGAAGGAAGGAAACTAGAGGAAGAGGTGGAGGGCGGAAGGAGGAGACCATGGACCTTTAACAGTAGGACAAAGATTTGCTTTTTGACTATTGGCAATAGAGTTGTAGGACCCCATTCGTACCTTCTCAGCTGATCTCCACTGTGATCAACAACATAGCACAGCCTGTGTCTGTGAAAGATTTTTTTTCCCAATTTTGTAAACCATATTGGAGATAAGGTTGAATCTCATGGGCATGGTGCTATATCTTACGTGGTTAAATATGATGGTAAATATTCCCTCTATCACAACTGGTGCTCTCCAACACTGTCCTAGCATGTTTCCATGGAGATGTGGTCTTCTGATCCTTTCTAACATGGGAAAAACACCCTCTCCCATACCAGGTGCCCCATCCTCATGTCTCTTCTTGACTTACTGCCACCAAAGATTCCCTTTTCCTTACTCTAAGCCCCATGCCAGTTTATCAGCAGTCCAGGATAAATCCTGGGTCAGTCTAAGTCCTGGTCTTTTGTGGGTAGATTAATGGAGTTCAGGGAGAGAAAAAGAGAGGGCAACCCGCCAGCCATTCCTTCCATCCCCTTACTTACAACTTCCTCACCCACACTCCTATCTCAAGGTATATCAATCATATTTTGAAAGACAATAAAGCTGCAGTAGTCTAGACAGTATGGTATGCTATAAAGATAGATATATACATTAATGACACAAAAATAAACCTTTAATTTATAGTCAACTGATTTTTTATCAAGGGGCCAAGGCAATTTAATGAGGTGAGAATAGGCTATTCAATAACCAGTGCTGGAACAATTGAATATCCACAGGTAAGAAAAAGAACTTTAATCTCTTACTTCAAACCATACAAAAAAATAAATAAATAAACTCAAATGGATCATAGTCCTAGATATAACAGCTCAAATTATAAAACTTCTAGAAGAAAACATAGGAGAAAATCTCTGTGATCTTATGTTAGGCAAAAAGTTCTCAGCTATGATACCAAAACTATGAGCCATAAAAAAATGATAATTTTGATGAAGTCAAAATAATAAATAAATAAATAATAAATAATTTTGACTTCATCAAAATTTTAAAGTTTCATTCTTCAAAATAACCATTAAGAAAATGAGAAAAATCATGGAATGAAAGAGAATATTTGCAAATCACATATCTCATAAAAGACTTGTGTCTAGACTATATAAAGAAAAATTTCAATTTAATAAAGACACTAATTTTAAAACTGTCAAATATTTGAGTAGATATTTTATCGGAGAATATATATATGAATAGTTAATGGCACATGTAAAGCAGCTCAAGACCATTAATCAGCCAGGGCACTGCAAATAAAATAAGATATGACTTTATACTGTATCAAAAAAGAATGATAATACCAAATATGACAATCATGTGTAGAAATAGAATATGTGAATATTTCCTAAAAAGTTAAATACATACTTATCATATGAGTCAACAAATCCTCTCTTAGATATCTACTCAAGAGAAATGAAACCATACGTCCACACAAAGTTTTCTATGAGAATATTTGTAATAACCAAAGCTGGAAATAACCCAAACATTCAGCAAGTAGTGAATGGATGAACAAAAATGTAGTATATGCCTAGGTCCTGGGCTCAATAGTTTCCCCCCAAATTCACGATTCATGTCCATCCTGAACCGGTAAATATGACCTTATTTGGAAGTAGGTTCTCTGCAGATGATCAGGTAAAAAGAGGTCACCCTTGAATAGGATGGGCCCTAATCCAATGATGGACATCCTTATAAAAAGAGAGAAATTTGGAGGCAAACACAGAGGGAAGATGGTCATGGAAACTGATTGGGGTTATGCTGCCACAAACCAAGGAATGCCTAGGATTGCCGGCACCCATACGCAGCCAGGAAGGAAAGGAAGGATTCTCCCTTTAAGCCTTCAGAGAGAGAGCATGGCCTTACCAACATCTTGATTTCAGACTTCTACCCTCCAGAACATGAAATAATAAATTTCTGTTGTTTAAACCACATGTGATTTGTTATATCAGCCCTAGGAAATGAATATAACCTATAGCGAGACTATTCAGCAATAAAAAGGAATGTATGAGTGATACAAGTAACGATATAAATGAACTTCAAAAACATTACAGTAAGTGGGGGGTGGAGCAAGATGGCAGAGGAGCAGGAGACCTGGATTTCGTCTGGTCCCAGGAATTCAGCTGGATAGGGATCAAACCATTCTGAACACCTATGAACTCAACAGGAGATCGAAGAAAAGAATAGCAACAACTCTGAACAGAAAAGCGACCACTTACTGGAAGGTAGGACGTGCGGAGAAGTGAATCCGAGGCGATATTCGGGAGGATAGACGGCGGGGGAGGGGCCTCCATCGGCCGCTTCTGGCAAGTGATAGAGCCGCGGAGCACAAAATCGGAACTTCTAGAAGTCGGCTCCGCTGAGGGACATCGCTCCAGTGGCTAAGCGGGGGGTGGAACCCTCGCGGGACACTGTGGTCTCAGGACCCTCGGGGTCACAGAAGGACTGGGGGCGCCTGAGTGCGGCAGAGCTCCCAGGTATTGGAGCGGGGAAGCCGGCTGCAGAGACGGAGCCCAGGCGTGGGCTCTCAGCTCGGGGTTGCCATAAACCGTGATCCGTGGCACAGTCGGGCCACTGCTCCTCCAGCAGGGACCCAACAAGCGACAGATCCAGGGAGATTCCCCTTCCTCCCCCAGGAGGAGCGGCGTGGGAGCGCACCGCAGGGATCTGCTGGGTTTGGAAACTCCATACAGGGTCGTGTGCCAGAGACAGAAATGCTCGGTCACAGGCCGGGTGAGCACGGAGTGTGGCCAGAGACTGGGGAGACGGGAGTGACTGACCGCTTTTCTCTGGGGGCGCACTGAGGAGCGGGGCCCCCAGTTCTCGGCTCCTCCGGGGCGGAGACTGGGAGGCCGCCATTTTCACTCTCCGCCTCCAAAGCTGTACGGAAAGCTCGCAGGGAACAAAAGCTCCGGAGAGCAAACCCGAGCAGATTACTTAGCCCGGACCGGCAAGGGCGGGGCAATTCTGCCTCCGGCAAAGACATTTGGGAACCACGGCAACAGGCCCCTCCCCCAGAAGATCAGTGAGAACAGCCAGCCAAGACCAAGTTTACCGATCAATGAGAACGGCAGAACTCCGGCGCTGGGGGAATAATGCACATAGAATCCTTGGCTTTTTTACCATGATTCTTTAGTCTTTCAAAGTTAATTTTTTTAACTGTATTTTTTTTTTGAATTTTTCTTTTTCCCTTTTTCAACCAACATCTTATCAATCCCTTTTTTAAAAAACATTTTTATTTTTCATTTTTAGAGTCATATTCTATCCCTTCATAGTACTTACCCTTATTTTTGGCATATATATATAAGTTGTTCTCTCTTTAAAATTTTGAGATACAGTTTCTTCTAACAGATCAAAATATACCCTAAATCTCTAGTGTATGGCTTTGCTCTAGTCTTCTGCCTGATCACATTGCTTTGTTTTTTGCTAAATCCTCTTCTTTCTTTTTTCAAACAACTTCTTATCTTATCAATTCCTTTTATAAAATTTTTTATAATTTTCATCTTTACAGTCATATTCCATCCCTTCATCGTATTAACCCTTATTTTTGTACATATATAAGGTTTTCTTTCTTTAAAATTTTGGGAGGCACTTTCTTATAACAGACCAAAATACACCCAAAATCTAGTGTGTGGCACTGATCTATGCACCAGCCTGATCATATTTGATCATATTCTGTTTTTTTGTTTTGTTCTGTTTTTGTTTGTTTTTATCTTTTTCTTTTTCTTTTTTTCTATTCCTTTTTTTCTTTCTTTCCCTTTCTTTTCCCCCAGTTTCAGTTCTGATTTGTTTAGAGTATATTTTCTGGGGACGTTGTTACCCTGTTAGCATTTTGTTCTCTCATTCATCTATTCTCTTCTGGACAAAATGACAAGATGGAAAAATCACCTCAACAAAAAGAACAAGAGGCAGTACCGACTGCCAGGGACCTACTCAATACAGATATTAGTACGATGTCGGAACTAGAGCTCAGAATGATGATTTTAAAGATACTAACTGGGCTTGAAAAAAGCATGGAAGTTATTAGAGAAACCCTTTCTGGAGAAATAACTAAAATCTAACCAAGTCGAAATCAAAAAGGCTATTAATGAGGTGCAATCAAAAATGGGGGCGCTAACTGCCAGGATAAATGAGGTAGAAGAGAGAATTAGTCATATAGAAGACCAAATGATGGAAAATAAAGAAGCTGAGAAAAAGAGAGATAAACAACTACTGGATCACGAGGGCAGAATTCGAGAGATAAGCGATACCATAAGACGAAACAACATTAGAATAATTGGGATCCCAGAAGAAGAAGAAAGAGAGGGGGGCAGAAGGTATATTGGAGCAAATTATAGCAGAGAACTTCCTTAATTTGGGGAAGGAAACAGGCATCAAAATCCAGGAGGCACAGAGAACCCCTCTCAAAATCAGTAAAAATAGGTCAACACCCCGACATCTAATAGTAAAAGTTACAAGTCTCAGAAACAAAGAGAAAATCCTGAAAGCAGCTCGGGACAAGAGATCTGTAACCTACAATGGTAGAAACATTAGATTGGCAACAGACCTAGCCACAGAGACCTGGCAGGCCAGAAAGGACTGGCATGATATACTCAGAGCACTAAATGGGAAAAATATGCAGCCAAGAATACTGTATCCAGCTAGGCTATCATTGAAAATAGAAGGAGAGGTAAAAATCTTCCAGGACAAACAAAAACTAAAGGAATTTGCAAACACGAAACCAGCCCTACAAGAAATATTGAAAGGGGTCCTCTAAGCAAAGAGAGAGCCTAAAAGCAACATAGACCAGAAAGGAACACAGACAATATACAGTAACAGTCACCTTACAGGCAATACAATGGCACTAAATTCCTATCTTTCAATAGTTACCCTGAATGTAAATGGGCTAAATGCCCCAAACAAAAGACACAGGCTATCAGATTGGATTAAAAAACAAGACCCATCATGTGATGTCTGCAAGAGACTCATTGTAGACCCAAAGACATCCCCAGATTGAAAGTGAGGGCGTGGAAAACCATTTATCATGCTAATGGACACCAAAAGAAAGCTGGGGTGGCAATCCTTATATCAGACAAATTAGATTTTAAACCAAAGACTGTAATAAGAGATGAGGAAGGACACTATATCCCACTTAAAGGGTCTATCCAACAAGAAGATCTAACAATTGTAAATATCTATGCCCCTAACATGGGAGCAGCCAATTATATAAGGCAATTAATAACAAAAGCAAAGAAACACATTGACAACAATAAAATAATAGTGGGGGACTTTAACACCACCCTCCCTGAAATGGACAGATCATCTAAGCAAAAGATCAACAAGGAAATAAAGACTTTAAATGACACACTGGACTAAATGGACTTCGCAGATATATTCAGAACATTCCATCCCAAAGCAACAGAATACACATTCTTCTCTAGTGCCCACGGAACATTCTCCAGAATAGATCACATCGTAGGTCACAAATCAGGTCTCAACTGGTACCAAAAGACTGGGATCATTCCCTGCGTATTTTCAGACCACAATGCTTTGAAACTAGAACTCAATCACAAGAGGAAAGTTGGAAAGAACTCAAATACATGGAGGCTAAAGAGCATCCTACTAAAGAATGAATGGGTCAACCAGGAAATTAAAGAAGAATTTAAAAAATTCATGGAAACAAATGAAAATGAAAACACAACTGTTTGAAATCTTTGGGATACAGCAAAGGCAGTCCTAAGAGGAAAGTATATAGCAATACAAACCTTTCTCAAGAAACAAGAAAGGTCTCAAATACACAACCTAACCCTACACCTAAAGGAGCTGGAGAAAGAACAGCAAATAAAGCCTAAACCTGGCAGGAGAAGAGAAATAATAAAGATCAGAGCAGAAATCAATGAAATAGAAACCAAAAGAACAGTAGAACAGATCAACGAAACTAGGAGCTGGTTCTTTGAAAGAATTAACAAGATTGATAAACCCCTGGCCAGACTTATCAAAAAGAAAAGAGAAATGACCCAAATCAACAAAATCATGAATGAAAGAGGAGAGATCACAACCAAAACCAAAGAAATACAAACAATTATAAGAACATATTATAAGCAATTCTATGCCAGCAAATTAGATGATCTGGAAGAAATGGATGCATACCTAGAGATGTAGCAACTACCAAAACTGAACCAGGAAGAAATAGAAAACCTGAACAGACCTATAACCACTAAGGAAATTGAAGCAGTCATCAAAAATCTCCCAACAAACAAAAGCCCAGGGCCAGATGGCTTCCCAGGGGAATTCTACCAAACATTTCAAGAAGAATTAATACCTATTCTTCTGAAAGTGTTCCAAAAAATAGAAATGGAAGGAAAACTTCCAAACTCATTTTATGAGGCCACCATTACCTTGATCCCCAAACCAGACAAAGATCCCATCAAAAAGGAGAATTACAGACCAATATCCTTGATGAACATGGATGCAAAAATTCTCACCAAAATACTAGCCAATGGATCCAAGAGTACATTAAAAGGATTATTCACCACGACCAAATGGGATTTATCCCTGGGCTGCAAGGTTCGTTCAACATCCGCAAATCAATCAAAGTGATTACATTAACAAAAGAAAGAACAAGAACCATATGATCCTCTCAATAGATACAGAAAAAGCATTTGACAAAGTACAGCATCCTTTCTTGATCAAAACTCTTCAGAGTATAGGGATAGAGGGTACATACCTCAATATCATAAAAGCCATCTATGAAAAACCCACAGCGAATATCATTCTCAATGGGGAAAAACTGAGAGCTTTCTCCCTAAGGTCAGGAACACGGCAGGGATGTCCACTATCACCACTGCTATTCAACATAGTATTAGAAGTCCTAGCCACAGCAATCAGACAACAAAAAGTAATAAAAGGCATCCAAATAGGCAAAGAAGAAGTCAACTCTCACTTTGCAGATGATATGATACTTTATGTGGAAAACCCAAAAGACTCTACCCCAAAACTGCTAGAACTCATACAGGAATTCAGTCAAGTGGCAGGATATAAAATCAATGCACAGAAATCAGTGGCATTCCTATACACCAACAACAAGACAGAAGAAAGAGAAATTAAGGAGTCGATCCCATTTACAACTGCACCCAAAACCATAAGATACCTAGGAATAAATCTAACCAAAGAGGCAAAGGATCTGTACTCAGAAAACTATAAAATACTCATGAAAGAAATTGAGGAAGAAACAAAGAAATGGAAAAATGTTCCATGCTCATGGATTGGAAGAACAAATATTGTGAAGATGTCAATGCTACCTAGAGCAATCTACACATTCAATGCAATCCCTACCAAAATACCATCAACTTTTTTCAAAGAAATGGAACAAATAATACTAAAATTTGTATGGATCCAGAAAAGACCCTGAATAGCCAGAGGAATGTTGAAAAAGAAAAGCAAAGCTGGTGGCATCACAATTCCAGACTTCAAGCTCTATTACAAAGCTGTCATCATCAAGACAGTATGGTACTGGCACAAAGACAGACAAATAGATCAATGGAACAGAATAGAGAGCCCAGAAATGGACCCTCAACTCTATGGTCAACTAATCTTCGACAAAGCAGGAAAGAATGTCCAATGGCAAAAAGACAGTCTCTTCAACAAATGGTGTTGGGAAAATTGGACAGCCACATGCAGAAGAATGAAACTGGACCATTTCCTTACACCACACACAAAAATACACTCCAAATGGTTGAAAGACCTCAATGTGAGACAGGAGTCCATCAAAATCCTAAAGGAGAACACAGGCAGCAACCTCTTCAACCTCAGCCGCAGCAACATCTTCCTAGAAACATCGCCAAAGGCAAGGGAAGCAAGGGCAAAAATGAATTATTGGGACTTCATCAAGATAAAAAGCTTTTGCACAGCAAAAGAAACAGTCAACAAAACCAAAAGACAACCGACAGAATGGGAGAAGATATTTGCAAATGACTTATCAGATAAAGGGCTAGTATCCAAAATCTATAAAGAACTTATCAAACTCAACACCCAAAGAACAAATGACCCAATCAAGAAATGGGCAGAAGACATGAACAGACATTTTTCCAAAGAAGACATCCAAATGGCCGACAGACACATGAAAAAGTGCTCAACGTCGCTCGGCATCAGGGAAATCCAAATCAAAACCTCAATGAGATATCACCTCACACCAGTCAGAATGGCTAAAATTAACAAGTCAGGAAACAACAGATTTTGGCGGGGATGCAGAGAAAGGGGAAGCCTCCTACACTGTTGGTGGGAATGCAAGCTGGTGCAGCCACTCTGGAAAATACTATGGAGGTTCCTCAAAAAGTTGAAAATAGAGCTACCGTACGATCCAGCAATTGCACTACTGGATATTTACCTCAAAGATACAAATGTAGGGATCCGAAGGCCTACGTGCACCCCGATGTTTAGAGCAGCAATGTCCACAATAGCCAAACTGTGGAAAGAGCCAAGATGTCCATCGACAGATGAATGGATAAAGAAGAGGTGGTATATATATAAAATGGAATATTATGCAGCCATCTAAAGGAATGAGATCTTGCCATTTGCAATGATGTGGATGGAACTGGAGGGTGTTATGCTGAGCGAAATAAGTCAATCAGAGAAAGACATGTATCATATGACCTCACTGATATGAGGAATTCTTAATCTCAGGAAACAAACTGAGGGTTGCTGGAGTGGTGGGGGGTGGGAAGGATGGGTTGGCTGGGTGATAGACATTGGGGAGGGTATGTGCTATGGTGAGCAGTGTGAATTGTGTAAGACTGTTGAATCACAGACCTGTACCTCTGAAACAAATAATACAATATATGTTAAAAAAAAAGAAGAAGAAGAAGAAGATAGCAGGAGGGGAAGAATGAAGGGAGGGAAATCGGAGAGGGAGACGAACCATGAGAGACGATGGACTCTGAGAAACAAACTGAGGGTTCTAGAGGGGAGGGGGGTGGGGGGATGGGTTAGCCTGGTGATGGGTATTAAAGAGGGCATGTTCTGCATGGAGCACTGGGTGTTATACACAAACAATGAATCATAGAACACTACATCAAAAACTAATGATGTAATGTATGGTGATTAACATAACAATAAAAAACTTTTAAAAAACTACAGTAAGTGAAAAAAGCTAGACATAAAGAAGGCTACATATTGTACATATATTACATGAAGTTTCTACAAAAGATAAAACCTGAGAGACAGAAAGCAAATCAGAGGTTGCCTGGGAGTGGGGTTGGAGTGGGGATTGACTGCAGGCATACAGGAAACTTCTGGGGTGATATAGTTGGTTCTGAATTGCAATTGTAGCGAAAGTTACAAAACTGTAAAAATGTATTAGAAATTATCAAATTGAACGTTTTCAGTGGGTCAGTTTTATACTGTATAAATTATACCTCAATAAAACTGTGAAAAGTGATCTAGGGAATATTTGATCCTTCTGTACTTTTTTTTAACAATTAATATAATACAGACTTTACTATTCCTTGATGTTTGGGTAAAACTTATTATTCATCGAAACCTGAGGGTTTTTTGTTGTTGTTGTTGTTATTTTGTTTGTTTGTTTCTGTCAGTCTTAGATAATTATTTGAGATCATGTCAAGTTATTATTTATTTGGTATATCCAAGTTTTCAGTTGTGACAGTTTTAGCATTTTATAGGTTTCTAGGAATCTATTCGACTCATCTAGGATCTTAAGTGTCTCTGTTTCAAATCTCTGTTGTATCTATGGTTATGTCACTTTTTCTGTATGTGTCTTGTTTATTTGCTTCTTTTTTTCTTCATTAATCTTATCAAAGGTCTACCTTATTAATCTTTTCAAATAAACAGCATTGGTTTTGTTAATTTTCACTATTGTTCTGTTCTTGATTTTCTTGATTTCTTCTTTTATCCTTACCATTTCCATCCTTGTTTTTCGGGGTTTGCGCCCTGCTATTTCTCTAAATTCATGAGCTGAAAATTTAGCTCATCAACTTTTAATTTTTGTTATTTCATGTTATTTTTAAAGCTATAAATTTTTTTGCTTAGCTGCATTCACAAATTTTGACATACAATGTTTTCATTTTTAACACATGGATTGTTTTGAAATATTTAGCTTCCAAATACATGAGATGTGTTTTTGATATTGTTTTGGTAATTAATGTTTCATTTTATTACACCTAAAATTCAGAGAACTTATGGTCAGAGAACTCAGGCAATGAAATTGATTTATAGTTTATTTTTGTAACTGTCCCATGTGTGCTTATAAGTAATGCGTATTCTCTGTTGGATGTAGAAATTCATACATATATATTTCTATATTTTACCATGAGCTTATTTATTGTATTGTGTTGTTCAGGTCTTTGATCCAGCTGCTGCTGTGTGTGTGTGTGTGTGTGTGTGTGTGTGTGTTCACCTGCACACAGGTGCTTAATCTATGAGCTTTTGAGAGGTGTGTAAAAATCTCTAGCCACACCTGATGATTTATCCATTTCTTCCTGAAATTCGGGTAGTTGGTGCTTGATATTCTTTACAGCTGTGTTATTAGGTCCATAATGGATCAAAATACCTATATCTTTCTGTCCTATTGTTCCATTTACAACCTCTGATATCCTTCTTGGTCCTTTTTGTTTTATCTTGTCAGTTATTAAGATGTCTGTTCCCGATTTCTTTCAATTCTTATTTTCCATTTGTATTATTTTATTTTATTTTTTACCTTTTTGTGCCTTTTATCTTACTGCTGTATCTTTTAAAAACCCAATCAAAGAGTGTCAATAAGTGTGTTTTACCCTTTTACATTTAATATAATTATTGGGTTTTGTTTTGTTTACTTATATTTGTGCTTTCATTTTACATTTTCCATGTCCTGCATTTTTAGCCTTTCTTTCTTCTTCCTGCTTTCTACTGAATAGATCAAGTTTATTTTTCCTTCCGGTTTGAAGCTATACATTCTATTTTTGTTCTTATGTAATAGATCATCACCTACGCACATAATTATTCACCCTTATTTATTTCTTAAACTTGCAATATCTAGAGGTGATATTGAAAGTATATAGCACCTGATAATTGCCCTGATACCAAACAATCAGAATAATCACTGGCTAGTTTGCTTATGGGTGTGTGCTGGAAGCATATTGGTAGTATAGCCTGAATTGTGTGCCCCCAAAATCCTATGTTGTTTTCCTAATGCCTGGTACCTCAGAATGTGACTGTAGCTGGAGATACGGTCTGTTAAGAGGTAGTTAAGGTAAAATGACGTCATTGCCGTGGGCTCTAATCCAATCTGACTGGTGTCCCTATAAGAGGACATTGCACACAGAGGGAAAACCATGTGAGGACACAGGGACAGGCTGGCCATCTACAAGCCAAGGGGAGAGGTCTCAGAAGAAACCAAACCTGCTGAGACCTGGGTCTAAGACTTTCAGCCTCCAGAGAAAAAAAAGAAAAAAAAAAAAAATAGCCTATCAAGATCTGTATCTTCTCCCTAAATAGAAAAGTGGTCTGGCAAGCTCACAAGGTCCCTCGGTGTCCTGTTATACACACCCCACATCCCATTACTACTGCTTAGGATCCCACAATATTTTATCATTCTTGCTTTCAACATAGCTCTTGCACAATCTCCAGAATGTATTTCTCTTCTGAAATGAATGCTTTTCCAAGAAAATATTCTCAGTGTGTACTTTCATAAGACAAACTCTCTGAGGCCTTACATGCCTGGGGACATTTTTATTGCCCCTCACATTTGAATGGCAAGTTTGCTAGCCGTTAAACTCTCTCATCAAAGTTATTTTCCTTTCAATATTTTCAAAATATTTTAAAATTTAAATTTAATAAATGTTTAAAATTTTTTAATTAATTTTTAAAAAGTCAAAAATCTTACTTCATTGTCTTCTTGCATCCAGTATTGCCATTAAAAAGTCTGATATCAATCTGATTCTTACTTAATTTTAGATGACCTTTATTTTCTCTCAGGAAACTTGTACAATGTTTTCTTTGTACTTACTGTTCTTAGATATTATCATAGTATGTGTTGGTGTGGGTTTTCTTCTTATGCCATGTTTGGCAATCTATTAGCCCTTTCAAACTGAGTTCTTCCTTCTTCTTTATGTATGAGTAATTTATCACAGTATTTCTTCAGATTATTTCCTTCCATATATCTTCTCTGTTCTCCTGGGTGTCTTTTACTAGATCGTGGCACTTGTATCCGATCTGCCATACCTATTAGCTTTTTTTATTTGTTTATGTGTTTGTTTTCTATTTTTTTATGCATTCCTGCTGACTTCTAGAAGAATTTCTCAATTTATTCTTCCAGTTCATTAATTCACTTTGCAGTTGTATTATCTTCCTACTTACGCATTTAAATTCATACTTTATATTTATTTCCACTTTGTTTTATTATTATTTTTCTTACATAGCTAATATGTTTATTCCCTCACAGGCTAAAGTATCTTCATCACAGTTACTTTAAATTCTTAGTCTACCTCTTCCAATACTTCTATATCAGAGGATCTATGTAGTCTTCAGAAATCTAGTTATTTTGGTCTGGGAACTCATTCTTTCATGAGGATACCAGCTACTCTGCCTGGTTTAGATGAGTTAAAGAAGAGAGAATGAACCTCAGTGTAGAAAGCTCAGGTACCACTGTGAATTACTTTGATTTGTAGCCAACTTATCAGACAACTCTACTGGTCTGTGTTCTACCTTAAACCTCAAGGGCATGATGCTTTAGGAAAGAGGTAGTCTCCCTGGATTGTAATCCATGAACCCTGTGGGCCTACACTGGGGGAGTAAGGCCAGCTGGTCAGTTAGCATCTGCCCTCATGAACTACTCCCCCAGCAATGCTTTCTGCTCTCAGGCTACTATCCAGAGTCATCTCTTCAATGAAGGGGAAAGACAGAGGGAAAAAGAGCAGATATGAAGATCTTCACTGACCACCTCAGGACACCATCCTCCTCTGTCTGCAACTGACCTGCACCAGTACAAATGGTCTTCTGTTCCCTCGGGGAGTTCTCAAAATTTGTTTGTCGGTTGCTTTTATCCTTTTATTTTACGATTTTCTGGCATTCATGTTTCTCTTATGTTTAATTATATTCTTTTCTCCAGGATTAATTGGGAAGAGAGAACCATCTCGGCAGGAACAAGAAAGCTTCCTACAGAGGTTAGACACAGACTCACCACCATTTATACATGCAAGTGAAATTATTTGTTCACTTATAATAAGATTAATAAATTATTAAGTGGAATGATGATTATACTCCACCACCACCTGCCCAGACACACACACAAAGATCCCAAATGTCATCACTAGTATCATCTCTTTCCTTCTATTTAAAAATCAGTCCCTAAAAAGTTCGTGTCAGCCCTTGTCATTCTATTCACTTCCTCCTTGTCAGGAGTCCACTGGCCACATTCCTGACAGGATTTTGACAGGTTCTAAAATGTCAGACATGTTTATGAGCATTAGTTCCAATCAGTCACTGACATAAAGTTGTCCACATTGCTTCTGATATGGCAATAATTTTCCTCTCGGATCCATTTCAAATGGTCATTTCCTCAGGGCTTAGTCTCAAGCTCTTGCAGTATTGGCCATAGTCACTTAACCCAAAATGGTTCCCTCAGTTCCCACCCCATTAACTGAATTCCTTCACAGGTACACTTTTTCTAACTGAGTTTAAGGATGTTGTGTAGAGGAAATGGCACTAAACCTCAGGGTCAGGTTCTAATCTGTGCTGTTCCAGAAACTAGACGTGTGACTATAGCCAAATCACTTCATCATCCTCAGCTTTTGCACCTACAAAATGGGGTTAAAATTGGAAAATGTTGATATAAATCATTACAAATGTCCCAAACTCTAAAATTCTATGATTTGGTTTCAGGTTATCCAGACTCAACATAAGCCCGCAGATATTTCTCTAGACTTAGATAATGTTGCTTTCCACAGACTCCTTCAAGCTGTCTCGGTTTTATTTATTTGACACAGAGAGAGAAAGCACAAGCAGGTGGAGCGGTGAGCAGAGGTAGAGGAAGAAGCAGACTCCCTGCTTAGCAAAGAGCCTGACGTGGGGCTCAATGCCAGGACCCTGGGATCATGACCTGGCCAAAGGCAGACGCTTAACCGACTGAGCCACCCAGGTGCCCCTATTTTGAAGCTTATTAAAGAAGGTTTAGGTTCAGTGTAAATGTGGGCAAAAGATGACACGGGTTCCTATTTTAGTAAAGGTGGTTGCCTGGTTCAAGTATAACTGAGCCAAACTACTACACAGAGTTCAGTAGGCAAGGCTCTTAACACAAAGCAACTATTATTGCAAGTAATGTATTTTTTCAGGGGCATAATGCTTGTAGCTTCTGGAAGCTGTGTAGAGAATTTCCTAAGCTTCACGAGTCACTGGATCTGTGAGAGCACTGGTCCAGCACTTCCATCAAAGTCAAACAGGAAAATCTCAGCCAGGCAGTCCCAAAGCACACTCAGCTTCTCTTTGGAGTCCCTTTCTCCAGTGGTTCTTCAGACCAAATCCTTGAATTCCAACACCAACGATGTTTTATTTTGTTTTGTTTTATGATTTTATTTATTTTTGCAAGAGAGTGGGGGGAGAGCTAGGGCACAAGCAGGGGGAGCAGCAGGCTCCCCGCCAAGCAGGGACCCCGATGTGGGATCAGGACCTGAGCCGTAGGCAGATGCTTAACCGACTGAGCCCACCAATGACGTTTTTAAATCCATGCTTCGGAGTCATGGTTTTTGTGTTATACTTGCTGACTACAAGCTTAACAAAAATGAATAACTCCCTTGTGACTTTAATAGATTAAATATGCACACTGTCTATATTACTTGGACTCCCATTCTGATTACCATAACTTGTGAACTCCAGAATTTCCTTATCTTTGCTTCAACATATCCTCCCCAAATATGGCTATAGATGATTATATCATATTACATACACACTTTTTAGTCTAGGACAGGAGTTGACAAACATTTTCTACAAAGTGCCAGATAGTAACTATTTTTGGCTTTGTGAGTCGTAAGGTCTCTGTTACAACTATTCGACTCTGCCATTGCAGCCTATGATAGAGCCATAGACAATACGTCGATGAATGACCGTGGTTGTGCTCTGATAAAACTTTATTTAGAAAACATTCAGTCCATGGGCTATAGTTTGCTGATCCTCTGTCTAGAAAGCCTTTCCATAAACAACCAGGTCAAGTAATTTTGTACCTAATCTAAAAATGGGTTGGGTTTTTATTTAGCAAAGTATTAAACTTTCTCTAAAGAGAGAGAATATTTTGTATTTTTATTCCAACACAAACAAGCAAGCAGAGATGTATTCTGGGTTTATAATAATAAATTTAGAATTTAGAATAACAATCATTTTCTCATTATGATTGAACTTGAAATACTGGTTTTGCTAAAAATGCATTAATTTCTATCATATATATAAGGATTTATATAAAATTTTCTGACATACTTTATTGAATCTAATCATCAAAAGAACACTATGAGGGGTGCCTGGGTGGCTCAGTCAGTTGAGTTTCTGACTCTTGATTTTGGCTCAGGTCACAGTCTCAGGTCATGAGATCGAGCCCCATGTTGGGCTCCGGGCTCAGCAGAGAGCCTGCCCAAGATTCTCTCTCCCTGTCTCTCTCTGCCCTCCCCCCAACACACGCGAGCACTCTCTCTCTAAAATAAATAAATAAATAAAACATTTTTTTAAAAAAAGAACACTATGAAATAACTGTTATATTTTTTCACCTTCCTAAGAAAGGCTAAGAAAACTCGGTTTTGTGATTTCATCAGAAAGTGTTTGAGCCAGTATTTGAACCCAGGTCTGACACCAAAACCATACAGACCTCACTGTTCTAAAACTACATGTTAGCAAAAATAGCCATCTTGCTTTGGATAATAAGCCTCAGGCCATGTTCCCTGAGCTCGGAATCCACCAAGTGAAAATGCCATTCAGTTAACATGTCTCCATTTAATATACAAATCAACAGACAAAACTGCAGATCAGCATAAAGATGCAAATCAACATACGCTTTTGTGTATAACAATATTCCCTACACAAAAACACGCCCCTGATTTTCATCTGATAATGCAATCACAAATTCAAAATAAGGTTAATCACAACAACCTGTTTTAGCAAACCTTTCCTGGTTCCTAATGATGACCAATTCTTTTTTCTAAATATTAAAATAACTCTATCCTTATAATTTTAGAATTTTTAACCAGATGCGTGTTGTCCATAGTTTCTGTATTATAGGTTTCTGTGTCAAAACTTCAGGCACTCCTCCATGTCTTCAGAATAAGTTGATAATTATTGAAATGATTCTGTTATCACATCTTCTAGTTTCTAGAATGTGAGAGGTGCCTAGGCCTGAGACAGGATGCATTGTGAGCTGCTGATTCTCCCCAAACTTGTGTCAATTTAATCGTAAGCAAGCCTGTGCCCAATTTTATCATTTGAAGACTGTTCTTGAAGAAAAAAAAATGAAAGAGAAAAATTCAAATGGTTCTGCTCTCTCTGCTTTGGTGAACTTTCGGGCTGTCGTTCCCAGACAGAAATGCCATTCTTTCATTGTTCTTCTTACTGTAAAGATAATTGTTTTAAATTTTTTTTCTATGGTTTCAGAATTTTTAAAAAATCTCAACTCATTCTCCACCCTTGCCTCCCAGATGTCATTTTTATTGGCTGTGCGATTTCTATTTATTCACCCAAAGATTTGTACTTCTGTCCCTGTCTTTCTAAAATATGCTTTATAAATCTAAGGATAAATGAGAAAAGGTTGTGGTTTTCTTCTCACTAATCACTTTCCATTTTTAAAAAAATCAAAGTTGTTTTTTAGGTCGCTGCTTATGTAAGCCCGTAACACAATGGTAGTGCATTTCAGCAGAAAAGGCTTATAAGACCCTTTGCCCTTCAAGTACTGTGACCATGCATGAGCTTCTTAACTTCTGAGAGTCTCGCTGTCTTATCTGGGTCATCCCAAAATCAGATCTGAGACAAGGATTTTGGTGCAAGTAGCTTATTTGAGGGGTGGCCGTGGTGTGATTTCAGGAACCACTATGGGCCAGTGGAGACATGAGACAGAAAAGGGAGTGTTAGTGAGTGGTTTACTGCTCTGGGCAGCTGGGGCTCAGTCCACCCTCCCACCCCACCCCCAATTCTCTGTGAAGCTGTGCAGAACGCAGCTCAGAACTGTCTCGCGAAGAGGAAGGAAGCTAGGGTATTTACCCACCTACTCCGGTACCTCATTAACTGGGCGTTGCTCCTGAAATGTTGGCTATCCAACACATCTGACCCGCCCAAAGGTCAAAGCACACCCTCATGCACAGAGGGCCAGGAAGCTGACCAAGTGTAAGAGAACTAGCTGCACCTGACCTTCCACATAAGAGAAAGTCATATAGTAGGACACAAACGGTGCTTTCAAGGCTCAGTTCTCTCCTTTTTAATGAGGATAAAAATGTTTGCCTCAATCACCTCATGAAATGGTTGAAAAGATTCATCACAAGTAATATTTATATGCTAATTTGTAGTTCACTAAGTGCTCGCATAGGCATTTTGTAATACATTCCTCACAGATTCCTGCGAGGATGCTATGCGTATATATAATGATGCTTCCATCTAACACATGAAAATCCAAGGTTCAGAAAGGATAAATGATTTGCCTCACATTACAGAACTAGCAACTAGCAAAGACAGGGTTTGAACCAGGAATATAATGATCAATTCCAGGTTCTTTCCACCACTGTATGTGTGAATGTTCTTTGTCAAGTGCAACGGACTTTAAGAATGTAAGGCACGGTTATTCCTCAAGGGGGTCACACCAACAAAACAAACAAACCCATAAGTAAAAATTCTTCCTATTTATCAACTAGATAATTGGCAGATAGATGATTGATAGATAGATAGATAGATAGATAGATAGAAGAAAGCATTTTTTAAAAAATCAATTAGTAAAATAAATAAAAAGAAATAGAGGATAGGGATTAAAAAGTACACTTATCATGATGAAAAAAATAAAATAAAATGAAGTTTGGTGAGAAAAAACAAATACATAAAGGGCAAAGAATTCTTCACCATCATTTTCCCTTCTAATATTTACAAAGAGCAGAGACAGCTCTTTTCATCTTGAACTTCCTGAGAGACCTATGGTTATGAGTCCTCAGTCATTTCTGGAAGGGGTCTGTGCAGGGATGATCTTGTACCATGCTATGCAAAGTATTGTCCTGAAAGACAGCAGTGCAGTTTGCCCTGGGTCCAGAAAACCAGGAGATCTTTTTGGATGGGGTTGGCGGTAGAGACAGACAGGTTCATGATGGAGGAGCATGAATGGCTGGAGGAGTGCACAGGATGGGTAATGTGCCAACTTTGCTGTGGTGTATCAGGGAAGGCTTCCTGGAAGAGAGGATGTCTATGTGGGGTCCTGAAGAAGGAAAAGAAATGAGTGATGTGGGGACTTCATAGCGAAGAAGGAGAGGGAATTTTCAGGTCTAGAAACAGCATGCTCTCTAGGAGAGAGCATGGCTCCTTAGGGGAATTGCAAATAAAGAGTTGACTAGAATTTGGGTAGTGGGAAGGGAAGGCACGAGAGAGCTCCAGTTATCTCGTATGGTGCCTTATACATACATGGTAAGTATTCAGTTGTCCTGGTTTTAGAAGAGTATACTTTTTAACAGAAAAAAAAAAAAAATCAGTTGGCAAAACAAGTGAAGGACACAGGTATGAGTGCTTTCTGACCCTGGTGTGGTCAACTGGGGGCAAGCGTATCCGTGTGATCAGTTGCTCGGGGAGCCACTTAATTGCATCAAGGAGGGAGCAGAACAGAAATTAAGCCCACCAAGACACATCCAGGGACAAAGTCAACAATGAAAGAAGGCTTTACAAGCAGATTGGGAGCTCCCCCATTTGTGTATACTCAAGGTGTGCATTACTTACTCAGAGGAGCCAGTAAAGGAAAATTAAATTAGTCCGCCGCCTCCTTGGTCACCTGAGAGCTGAATGTAGGAAAAGGCTGACCTACCTTGGCTTCTGGTCAAGGTACTTTATTCACCAGAAGAGGGTCATAATGATGTCTCTTATAAAGCAAAGACCCAGGAGAAAGGTAGAAAGCACAAACCCGGTGTATTTACTAAGCAAAATGTTTTCATTACCTTTGTTTATATTACTGGCTTGTTCTAAAATTATTCCTGTTCTAGCAAGCAAGCAGTCACTTTGGGGTTTTTCTCCGAATAGTATTGGCCCATTTACTTTTCACTCTGTACATTTATTTCCTTTCATTTATTGGATTTCTTAAACATGCCCATTGCCCACAGGCCTCTGGGCACAGGTTCAAAACTAAATGCTACAATTACATGAAATGCTACGGCCAAAGAATGTAATTTCATAGAAGAGAAGGGTGAGTGGGTAGGGAGCAGAAGGAGTTTATCAGGGAAGCCAGTGCGAAACCAGAAAGTCCGTCTTGTATCACACCCTGGAGGCGTTAGGCACAAGGAGTTGTTGCTGGACTCAGTAAATTAGCGAAACTCTTAAAAGTCTGAGGTTGGGCTTAATTTTAGATGGCAGCAGTTTAAAAGGAATATAAAGCTGCACAAAAAATCATCCTCTCCACTAGCCTGTGGTTATATATCTATGTTCAGGAAAGCTAAAAATAAGTCCTGGAGAGAAAACCATTGAACTCATCATATACAGATAGGGCTGATGGGGACAAAATGGACAAGGAATGGTTACAATAACAGTTAGCATTTATCAAGGGCTTACTACACACCAAGCACTGTATTTTTACAGATATAGATGTATAGATATGGATATGTTTATCTAATCCATGCAAGAACATTTTGAGGGGTATTTTATCAACGAGAGAATTGAGGCACAGAGAGTTCAAGTAACTTGCCCAAAGTCACACAGCAGGTAGGAGGGGGAGGAATAAACTCAGTCTGACATCAGAGATGGCTGTACTGACTGAGTATAGGGACCAAAGATGATATCCATATCCAAGTGAAGGACTTGACCATTCAGATGGCACTTCTGCAGGACAAGGGCACCCAAAAACATCATGAAAATGGATTGAAGAGTGGAGGGAGCTGTTTCTCCAGCCTACTTTTTCTTTCTTTGTGGGTAGAAAACAAAAACAACACTTCTCACAGGCCTTTCCTCCTTTTATTCTTCCCTCTTTTTTTGCTCCTCCGTCTTGGTCCACATGGTCTCTTTGTATCTTAAGGGCCAACAAAGTGGCCAAGCAAGTAGGAGAAATCCTAAAATAGGAATGGAAGAAGGAAAAAAATATTAAGGTTACTCTATTCTTACCTGGGACCCTAGTCCTGGTCTTGACTCCTTTGGCCCAAATGTATGTATACAATGTAGATATTGATGTTTTAAAAGAGCTGTAGTTAACTTAGTTCAAGCAGACACATTATTGTTATACGTGAAATGGCCCCAGACTAGGGATTTCTGTCTCCAAAATAGCAGCCAACTGGCCATGAGATGCTTGAGTAACTCGCTTTATGTTTCTGAACCAAGTTTTATGGAATATAGTTAAGATAAGGTAAGGAGGTATAACTTCATTCTGTACCGTAGAGATGTGAAGTATTATTTCACCAAGGGTTTAAAGTGATTCGAACTTCTAAAAATAAAATAACATGGAAACTTCCAGTTTTAGCTCTAACATGTAAAGAGCTTAGAAATCATCGCTCCTATCTTTACAACAAGAAAAAAGATGAAGAAACTGAAAACCAAGAACTTTTCTCAGACCCAGCAGAGAACTGAGGTTGCAAGGCAAACCACCATCCCAAATCAAACACTACCCAAACTCTGGAGCGACAGGTGAATACAAAGAATCACAACCAAGATCTGCTTACTTGGAGCAAAAGCCGCTGGAGCCATAAACTGGTAGGAACCTATAGGTGGTAATTTTGAAAAGTTGCTGGAGGCTAGTGTGGACTTTCATGGCAGTGAGAAAATCCTAGGAACTGAAGTCTTAGAGACTCCCGTTTGTGAGCTTTACCTACAGGAATCCTATCAGGGTCTCATGGGGAAGAGCTAAGGAATAAGTGTCCTGGTTCTGGCCGGGGGAGATAAAAGGAACCATTCTGAAGGACACCCAGAACATTCTACATAACAAAGTCCTCCTCCTCGGGGAAAAATAATTTATCAAAGCATTATCCCACCCAAGCAGAGGAAGTAGAAGGCTTTTACCTAACTCTACCCCTTCTAACCCTTCTGCTTCACCTAAGGGAACATGGAGGAAGCTAAGAAACCCTAGTGGAGGAAATAGCTCAAGGTCACGGGCTCAGAAAGAAATTTTAGATTTAATCATAAGATTATAGAATGCTTCCCTTTCCCTACACCTTACGGACACATTTGTCTGTAGATATTAACAGATTCTAAAACTTATACAGAAAAGCAAAGAACCAAAAGAACCAGGAAAATACTGAAAAAGAAAAACCATATTATAAAGCCACAGTAATCAGGACAGCATAGTATTAACAAAACAGTAGATACAGAAATCAATGGAACAGGACAGAGAGCCCAGAAATACATCCACACAAATATAGCCAATTGAAATTCAATGGAAAAAGGATGATCTTTACAATTTATGGACTATCCATATGCAAAAAAATTAATCTAGATACAGATCCTACACTTTTTGTAGAAATTAACTCAAAATGGATCAAAAACCTAAACGTAAAATCTAAATCTGAATAAACTATGGGTTTTTAGTTAATAGTAATTTATCAATATTCATTCATTGTAACAAATAAACTATACTGATTTTCTTTGTTTTTAACGAATGTCCTTTTTCTGTTCTTGAATCTCATTCAGAATACTGCATTGTGTTTAGTTGTGATGTACTATTTTTACAATTTTTCTATAAATAAAAATAGTACAGAGACCAGCCATATACCTTACACCCAATTTCCTTTATTACTGAATCTTACATCAGTATCATTTAGTTGTCATGTCTCCTTAGTCTCCTCTTGGTGGTAACAGTTTTGCAGATTTCCTTGTTTCTGATGACCTCAACAGTTTTGAGGAATATTTGTCAGGATTTTTGTAGAATGTCCCTTTATTTGAATTTGTCTAATATTGTTCCTCATGATTAGACTGGGGTTTATCAGTGTTGATATTGACTTTGATTATCTGGCTGAGGTGATGTTTGTCAGGTCTCTCCATTGTAAAATTATTCTTTTATCCCCCCAGTTTCCATACTGAATTCTTTGGAGGGAAGTCACCATGCCCAGCCCATAGTTGAGGAGTAGGGACTTATGCTCTCCCTCCTTGAGGGTGGAGTATGTATGTAAATTGTTTGGAATTCTTCATGGGAGATTTTCTCTTCTTCATTTATCTACTCAATCATTTATTTATATCAATATGAACTCATGGATGTCTATTTTCTACTTTAGGTTTAATCCATGATACTTTGCTTATTCTGTTGCTGAAATTATTCCAGCATTGGCCATCAGAAGCTCTCTCAATTGGCTCCTGCATTCTTTGGGTATACCCCTCTCAAATTTTTTTTGAGCACTTCTTTACCTTTGGGCACTATAAAATGCTTCAGGATCGTATTGTACATTTCCTACTCCAGGCCCAGAATCAACCATTTCTTTAAGGAACACTGCTTCCTTTTATAGCAGAATGGTACTAGAAGCAAGATTGAGTGCTGGGTGTATTCCTTGCTATCGGAGTGTCTTTGTTTCTATGCTCTCAGGAAATATATGTGTGTGTGAATACTAACCCATGTATAGACACATACACATAAATATTTCTCTATATAACTATCTGTATCTATCTTAAGCTAACCATGAGATCATACTGATGTTTCTAATGCTAATCATTACCAGATGGATTATTCTAGCATCTCCCTTTACTTATCTGTAAAATCCCACCCCAGCAGTGAGACACCTGGTCCCCCCCATCCACCATCCATTTTCCTAATTGTTCAGTTCCAGAATACATGGGTAGGAGTATCAGATTTGTTGATTCATACCCCTATGGAAAACAACTTAATTTAGTAGAGTTCAGTGTGTGATTTGGGCTCAAGTGGTGATCTCAGGGTCAGGAGAGTGAGCCCCACGTGGGGCTCCACACTGAGCATGGAGCCTGCTTAAGATTCTCTCTCTCTCTCCCTCTCCCCCCTCCCTGCACACACACACTCTCTCTAAAAATAAATAAGTAAATAAATAAATATTTTAAAAATGAAAAGACTTCTCTTCACTCCTTAATAAAATAAATAAAAATAAAAAGACAGCAACATGAATAAAAAAATAATATAATGAATGGGTTTTGTCCTGGGATGTACTAAAATTACTTGTCTGTGGGAATCAAATTTTGCAGATAAATTAATTACTTAACTCTGGTTGACTTAAGACCTTTAGACTCAACCTAAAGCCTAAAGCTGTACTTAAAAAAAAAAAAAAGTGGGACACCTGGGTGGCTCAGTAGCTTAACTGTCTGCCTTCAGCTCAGATCATGATCGAGAGTCCTGGAATTGAGTCTCACATCAGGCTCCCTGCTCAACGAGGAGCCTGCTTCTCCCTCTGCCTGCCGCTCCCCCTGCTTGTGCTCTCTTTCTTTCTCTCTGACAAGTAAATAAATAAAATCTTAAAAAAAAAAAAAAGTAAGTCAAAGGGGGTCATTGCCTAAGTTATTCATGAGAATAATCAGCTAATGAGGAAGAAAGAAAAATCTGAACTTGGATTATCCTGATTATCCACAGTCACTGAATTCATGAAGAAATGGCTTGGTTTCCTTTGCTTTCAATCCTCTTCTGAATATGAGGTGATATGGCCTAACCACCCCTGAGCCACTCCCAGTGAGCTAACAGGACAGAAGTAACTCTGGCTTGAATTGGTCCCCATCTATAGTCCTGCTGACTGACACGGATACATAGACAAGATGGTTGCCTTGGACCCTGAAAGCAATGTTTCCCTATGAAAAGGAAAATGAATTTAACAGGACACTCGCCAGTGCCACTGAATTCTGGCTCTAATGAGCTCATGGAGCCAGACACCCCATTACCACCACTTTGACAGACTGTCCAGGACAATTCAGGATTTACAATGGCAAAAGTCAGGTTCACCTCTTATTCCCCTGCTCCTTTCAAGCTGGTGTTCCATCCCAGGGATGTTCCTCCTAAATAACAGACATAATACAGTTTCCAAGCCATGCTAGACCATGGAGAAAATGATGACACAGACTCGCTGCCACATGCGGAGTCTAAGACACCATTGTTTGGTAAACGGGTGTGAGGTGCCCACAGGCAAAGTGATCTGAGATTTCCTGCACTAACCATGTGGACTCATTTTTTCCAGTTACTTTCTACTAAAGCCAAAAAACATTACCAGAGTTCCCTCAGGGTCTCTAATTGCCCTGGCGGCTTTGGTAATTGCTCTGGACTCTTCCCCCTGAAGAGTAAACAATGATGTGTCCTTTTAGTTTTCCCACATCCCTTAGTCCCAGCCCTCCTTGGAATCAGTGGATACCAAAGGAGACAAAGACCCTGATCATTTGCATAATAGTCCGTTCTTTTCCACATAGTGTCAAGTGTTTTGAGTGTTTGTTTTAATAATCTAATTTTCCGCCAATTATATATCCTTTACTCGAGAGAGCAAAGAATTCACATTGGTTTAGATTCATAGAGGAATGTAAAAGACCTAATTAAAATGTCTCAGGCAACTGATTATACCATACGCCTACACAGATATTTAAAAACCTTAAAACCTCTCCCCCTGCCTTTAAACCTAGCCGCCCCTTATCAACTAACTACCACCTACTCTCAGAAATGTGACTTCCTCCCTCTGCATTGTCCCTCTTAAATGCCTTCCCTTTTTGATGGACAACTCCTAGATGTAGGGAGGAGGTTCTTCAGTATGGCCTCATTGTCATCTTCTGCTCAATTCATTGACAAAGGTAAAAAGAACATTTAACTGCCTACCTGGCCAAAGATACTTTGCACTGTTAAACTCTTTTTCAACTAGAACAGGACCAGGCGTGGAGGCAAAAGTATAATGAATTTGGGCATCAAAGAAGCTGGAATAGAGAGGAGAAAGGAGTTCTGGCAAGAAGAAGGAAGTACTCAAGTAGAAATACCATTTCCCGGGGTGCCTGGGTGGCTCAGCTGGTTAAGCATCTGACTCCTGATCTTAGCTCAGGTCTTGATTCTCAAGGTCTCAAGTTCAAGCCCCGCATTGGGCTCCACCGTTGGCGTGGAGCCTACTTAAAAAAAAAATATCATATCCTGTACAGACTCCACTGCTTACCCCCTGGAGGGTGTTTGAAGCAGCTCTGGGGAGTGACAACGTGCCCAGTGAACGGTGAACCTTGAGTGGTGCTGGAGACAGACCACAATTTGAGTGCCCACTCAGCCATTTATTGGCAGTGTCATTCAAGACAAATAATTAACTTTTCTAGACCTAAGCTTTTGCACCTGCAAAATTATAAGAATAATAATCATCTCAGGCTCGTGGAGAAGACTGAAGATGGTAATATGAGTAAAGTGCCAGATAAATGGTTAAATGCTTAATATATGTCAACTGTTACTTTTCCCCCAGCTTCACTGACATATAATCAACATATAATATTATATAAGTTTAAGGTAACTGTTACTTTTTTAGAACAGGGTACAGGTGGTTTCAGTGTTGTTGATTGGTTGGTTGGTTGATTGATTAATTGACCAACTTTATCACCAAAAAAAGTTTAATGTTCTCACACTTATCTAGTTAAAAATCTAACTTTTTTCTTATCAAGTTTCTTTCTTCTGTAGTTTTGTATTAGTCAGCTGGAGCTGTCATAACAAAAGACCACAGACTGGGTGGTTTATTTTATTTATTTATTTATTTATTTATTTGAGAGAGAGAGAGGGAGAGCAGCAAGGGAGGATGAGAGGGAGAAGCAGGCTCCCCGCTGAGCTGAAAGCCTGACAGTGGGCTCGATCCCAGGACCCTGAGATTATGACCTGAGCCGAAGGCAGACGCTTAACTGACTGAGCCCCCCAGGTGCTGCTCTAGTGTCTCTTCTTATAAGGACAGTAATTTTGGCAGAATGCAGCCCCACCTTTCGTTAATCTTAATTACCTCTTTAGAGGACCCATCTTCAAATAGAGCCTCACTGGGAGTTAAGTCTTCAACATGCATTTTCAGGAAACACAAATATTCAATCCATAACTGGTTTTCTGTAATTTCTTGCTTTCAGAAGAAAAAGAAATATTACTGGAATGATGGCATGTATGTCTCTTGGCAATGCAAGAGTTACTACATTTGTCTGCACAATAAATTATGAAAGTAGGAAAAATTAGATGCCTTTGACTCTTATTATCCAACAAACTTTTGAAATACCTATGCTTGTGGATTGACAGCACCAGCAGCTCCAATTTACTCACCCTTCCTGTGTCCACGCCCTCTGGCAGTGGCCTCCCACACTGACTCTGGGCTCAGCCTTGTGACTTCCTTTGGCCCACGGACCATTAGCACACTTGATGGGATGCATTAGCAGAGTCATAAAAAAGCTTTGAAGCTTATATGGAAGCTTACCTGCTTGCTGCTTTAAAACCCAGCTGCCACAGGAACAAGTCCAGGCCATCCTGCCAGTTAAGGGACAGCCCAAAGAAGAGCGGAGGGCACCCAGGCTAACAATCAGGCAGCATTCAGCTATTCGAACAGTTGACGATAGGAGCATGAATGAACCCCAGCTGAGATCAGCCAACTCTGGCACAGATAAATAGTGCTACCAAAATAGCTCAGCCTAAATTGCTGATCCACAGAATCATGAGCTAAATAATTTTTTTATTGTTTTAAGACACTACATTTTGAGTTGGTTTGTTACACAGCAATAGCAAACTGATACATCTGCAAAGTACTCAGGACTGTGTTATACTTTTTAGGAAATACAGAAGAAATGTAAAATACAATTTTAGGTGAGAGGAAGAGGTTTAGATATATGGTATATATCCTGCAGGTTTAATAAGGAGGAATATCTCACTTTCATTTGAATGCAATATGAGAGTATTAATACCAAGGTGTGAGGAAGTAATACATACACTGAAAAGGATTATCTTTATGTGATTCCAGCATTTTACATCTCATTTAGAATGAAAAGCAATGAGTTTCCTGAGAATGGATAACACAGGAAAAAAGAAAGCAGGAATATTTATTTTGCAGCCAAGAAAATTCTCTCTCTGGTTCAATTCATGCTTTGGGAAACAAGTCAGATCACTTTTTCTTTTATCCAAATTAGTTTGCCCATTCCTTGAAATTACATATGATGACATAATCCAAGTCCAACTTGGCAAAATAAAGAATTTTCAGCTCAAGTCTGGTTTCTCTTCAATTTTCATTTCCCCTGGGTCCCATTCATATTTCTTACAGACACTTTCCCTTGTGACCCAATCTAATTTGATTCCCTACCACATCTCCTCTACCAAGAGCATCTAAAGCTATTTTGCAGAGATCCTATAAATAATGGTTTGACAATTTTAAAAGATAATATTCAGAAAAGAAGCTTGGAAAGGGGGATGGAAAAAGAAGAGGCTCTTTTCAGGACAGTGTCTACAATTGTACCTGGATATTACCAGCCAATCTGAGTGATCTCTTTTCCCAAGTGACTTGACAGAACTGACCTGCTGTTCGGGCTTTCTATAGAAACAGCCACAATCAAGTAAAAGAGGAAGGAAAAACTGACCAGGCAGAATGACATTCTGGGGATGAAGGAGGCCTCTGGAGAAGGCTGATATTTGATGAAAAAGCAAAATAACAAAACTAAGCATCGTCATCTGCCATTTTATACTGGTGTTCCTCTGCTATTTTATAAAGTTAGAGAAGGAGCTGGTGTTCGTCTTTGCAGTGAGGTCTGACATCTGGGAAATGGCCATTCTTTGACATTTAGATAAAGAATTTCTAAACTTCTCCCTCTGTCTTCTGGCCCTGTGGCTCTCTTCCCACGGGCCCTGCTGCCTATCAAGCTCTCTTTACTCTAGCCTTTAACCAATAACACATTGGAGTGGTTTGTGAGGGCTGCCATAACAAAGTGCCACAGACTGGGGAGCTTGAACAACAGAAATTTATTTCCTCATAGTTCTGGAGGCTACAAGTCTACGATCAAGGTGTCAACAGGGTTGTTTCCTCTGAGGGTCACTTTTCTTGGCTTATAGATGGTCTTCTTCTCTTTGTGTCTTTACACAGTCTTCCATTTGTGTATGTCCTTGTCCTAATATTCCCTTCTTATAAGGATACCAGTCAAACTCAATAAGGGCCCACCCTAATGATCTCATTTTACCTCTTTAAAGACTCTATCTTTAAACACAGTCGCATTCTGAGATACTTGAGGTCGGGACCTCAATATATGAATTGGGTGGGGGAGGGACATAAATTAGTCCTTAATACACCTTTATCTCAGAAGTCCTTTACCTTGAGATCTACTTACCTTTTCCCTTACTTCCTCACCATTAAATCAATTTCATCAGTTCCATAACTATACAGGGGGATGAAAACACTTCCAGGTTAAATACACATATCAATTGGTTTCAAGGTGCATCTCAATTTTAGAAATGTGAAATGCAAGAGAAAAAGTTATCTCAGAATAACTATGGTAACAAATGACTTGGAAAACTAAGAAATTCCTGCAATATTCAAAGAACTGAATCTCTAATGGTTGGAATTAAATTGAAATCATTATGGTCCATGAAAAAGGGACGGGAATATGGCACCCCATGTGGAGACCCATTTAGACTAGTTAGCTATGCCTTCTAAACCTTCTTAACGTCACTGAAGAGATTTTCAGTGCAGGTTGGACCTGGAGAGTGAGAAAGGAAGCAAGGGAGCAAGAGAGCTGCTCATACTTACACAGAGTTCCTTCATTAAGAAATAGAACACTGTAGGGGCGCCTGGGTGGCTCAGTCGGTTAACTGTCTGCCTTCAGCTCAGGTCATGATCCCAGGGTCCTGGGATCGAGTCCCGAGTCAGGCTTCCTGCTCAGTGGGGAGCCTGCTTCTCCCTCTGCCTCTGCCTGCTCTAAGTATGAGCAGCTCCCCCTGCTTGCGCTCTCTCGTTCTCTCTCTCTTTCTCTGTCAAATAAATAAATAAAATCTTAAAAAAAAAAAAAACAAATAGAACACTGTAAATGACCGCTTTATTAGACACAGGCTTTTTTTTTTTTTTTTTACCAGAGCCTTCTTTTTAGATTTCTACAGTGCTCTAGTTCCTCCTCATAGTAACTACATAAATACCCAGTAGGCAGCCAATAAATATTGAGTGACTGATTTGATATCAACTTCAGGGATATTAACACAGGAGCAATATTAATGCCAAGTAGCCTCCAACTTTATTTCTGAGGATGAGGATGTGTTGGTGTGTTCCCCCTTGATCCTATTACCCACTTCTAATTGAGAGGCAGAGTTCCCTGTAAGGACAGCCACTTCCCAAGGGTAAATGTGAAGCCAAAATTCAAGCCTCTTTCAAGTACTTCTTCTTCTACTTCAACACTTTACCCTCAAGTAAATAACTTCAGCGTTCAAATTGGATATTAAACATTGAACAAATAGAAACTGAACTCTAAATGGTTATCTTGACTGATTTCCCCCAAGACGGACAGCCTCTACCTTGCACTGCTACCTCTCTCGAGGCTTTCGCTTACCCCCCAAATTCTGCTACCAGCTCCACCTTCCCGCTTGCTTCCTTCAGGAACATTGCAAATGACTGAGGCAGGTAAATATCAAAATCGATGTCTTCTCTCCCACTCCGAGTATTTCCTCGTTTCTGCAGTTTCTAAAATAACCCTCTTTGGAAATCATCTGAAAAGGGTGTCATTCTCATTTTGATGTTTCTAACCACAGAACCCAGGCCTGGGCTGCCCTGTAATTGTTTTTCTTTGGTGAACTGATCAAAAGTCCCCTGGCTAATTATATCATCTGGAAAGCAGGGAGAGGCCATGGAGGAAAGTGAGTGCCATTCATACTAATTTGGCTTCAGTGACGAGGTCGCCACTGTGCAAACAGGCTAATTCTTTGGATGTTGACCAAAAAGAAACAAGAGGGAGAACGAGCGCAAGCAAGACAAACAGGCTGCTATTCCTGGATCCATAAAAATATACCTTTGGAAGCGGTGTAGGGAGGAAAAAATATTTTGTAATTCCCACCACGGCATTTGTCAGTCTCGTGTCTTCCTGAATAAACAGTGCTCGGTTGGAGCCAAATGATCCACGCAATTTTCCAGCTAAATGGCTTTTTTGTCTGTTATCAAAGTTATTGACCCATGCGGATTGTTGCCCGGTCACTTGCTCATCCAGGTTTAAGGCAAAGGCATAAATTGTGCCCATTTAATCCCTTCGTTTTTAAGAGAAGGGGAGTGAGGCATTTAAGTGCTGGGAAACTTCTTAGCCTGAGTAGTCTTTCTCAGGAGTCAGCTTTCTCCACCAGTGCCTCTATTCATGTGGGATATAATGTTATTTCATTTTCCTCTGGTCGTCTTACATCCCTGGAGAGAGCTTGACTCATGATATAATTATATGCTCAGCCAGTTCCCACTGAGAGTCACTCCAGACTGCCACCAGCCTGCCCCCCGCTGATCTTCCACTCCAGTGCCAAAGAGCACAGAACTCTGCCAGAAACAGAGTGACACTTTCTGCAGAACGGTTAATGATTAGGTTCTCGGAGAGCAGTTCGCAATGACTATCCTCTTTCCTCCAAGGGGAATGGTGAGCCCTGGAGGGTAGTGACTCACTGCAGAACAAGGCCGATTTGTGGTCTCTGGGGCTGGTCAGCACAGCCTGTTCGGTCCTCCTTGGTGGTTCATAAAATGGCTCCTGGAGGACAGATTTTCAAATGTTTGGGAATTTAGGCTTGTTTCTCAGTAAATATGAATACTACTATTCAAGGTACAGTGTGGACGTGAGTAAGGCTGCCTTGGGGATGATCGTGACAGCCCCCTCCTACTCGATGGTTTGTTACCTGCCCTTACTTCCACCTGTCCTGGATAAAGATTAATCGGGGCCATGGAATCCCAGCTCTAGAGGGGACACAGGGAAATCATCATTTGTAGTTGCTTGACTTCACATGAGTAAATTGTCTTCTTTTTGCAATTACTTCCAGAGCTGGAAGCTTCTTAACCAATTCATTTGAGAGTCAGAGCAGAATTTTCTTTCCTAGCCCTCAATATCTTTCTCTTCTCTTCTGGTCGGCACAAATTCAGACTGGTTCCATCCGACCTAGTTTTTCTGGGTTCCAAGGCTTTAGTCAAATCTTGTGCCTTTCCTGACTCCGAATCCAACTTATATTCTCCCCATTTTTTTAATCATGGCACCCAGCTCTTCCTTCATAGTTTTGACCATTACTTGTAATTATATATTTACTTGTGCAGTTATTTGTTTAAAGTCTGTCTCCTTCCACTAGGTTGCAAATTCCATGAACAAACACCTATCTGTTTGTTTGTTAATTTCACTACTACTAAACCCAGGGTCTCACATAGAACCTGACACAAAGTTAGCCTTTAATATACATTAGTTATGATTAACATTATTATCACCATCATTATTAACTGAATGGATAAGCATTTTAGGATCTACTTAACTAAATTTTTCATGCTTTTGAAAACAGTCACCACTCTCTGGTCACTGATTTTTTCCAATTTTTCTCTTAGACTTATTTCCACATGTATCATAAAGGATCCTGGATCCTTCCTAAAGGGAAAACCATAAGGACAAGGAGTCCATACATTTTTCTGTCATCTGAATGTTGTGTTCTCCTTGTGGCCATACGGTCATGGGACTAACCCAAACTGTTCTTTTCCCAGAAGGTCTCAGAAGCTTCAGATTCATAGTTCAGTTTCATTAAGGGCACCCAAAACTGTGTCAGACAGAAGTGTTTTCCACCCAGTTATCCTCTTTATCCCAATGATCTTGCTGAATTGGCTGGAAAGCATTCCACTGGATGACCCTGTGTTGCTACTGCCTGAAACTAGGCCCTGTAGCTCAGTAAGAAAAGGAGTCAAATGGTCAGAAATAAGGGTAACATCAGTCCAACCTTACTCCTCCTGGGGAAGGGGGCCTGGGAGTCACTGGCAAGAGCCTGTCACCCGAACTCAGTGTGATCACACACCCTCCACACCTCAGTGGCCCTATGCTAATTCACATTTCCTATAATATGCTTTGCGCCAAGACCCCTGAAAGGTCCGATCGTGCTTTCGTTCCAAATGGTCTCCCCAAGCACAGCTCTTAAGACAACATGGCAGTCATCTTACCCTGCCTGTTTCTGAGTAGCTGCTGTAAAAGGCTCTGCCCTTGGGGTCAGGATACTTGGGTTCTCATCTCAGCTCTGCAACTTATCAACTGTATACGTTTAAACAGGTATTTCCCTTCTCTGAGACTCAGATACTGTAACTGTAAAGTGAGGGTACTACTCATAGGGTTGTTGTGATCATTTAAATAATAATAATTATACTAATAATAACAACAATAATCATGCTTCAGAAATCACAGTGCCTAAGACTTCTTAGAACCCTCGTAAGTATTTATAGGATCTGTTCAACCAAGGTTCCCAGGATAATTCATAAGCTTATTGAAATGTGATTTTTAAAAATTTATCAATATTATCAAATATTTTTTGAACTACCATTCCTGTCAAAGCAATTGGAATGCAATTAAGAAAAAGGCCTTGCCCTTAAAAAGTTTTTGATTTAGTCAAGGACACTCAACAGAAAGATGATGTGATACATGGCCATAGAAAGAAAATGTGCACTGAGCAGCAAATGAATGGCCTGAAAACAAATGCCTCCAGCATCACAGATGGCAGTTCTTCTGAAGGGTGGGGCTAAGGGAGACATTTTCTGGGAAGAGATCACATCACTTTTGTTTCAGTTAAACTTTCCTGTGTAACCAACCACTCCAAAATTTGGCAGCTTAAGAAAAATGATTTGTTATTTTTCATGACCCTGTGGGTTGGTTGGGAATGTTCTTCTGCTAATCTCTAGGCTCAGTCCCAATGTGGCATCAGCTGGAGGGTCTGCTGCACTAGCAGTTGCTAAGGGTTGTTGACTGGGAGTCTCGGTTCTTTCCTACGTGACCTGGATCCTCCCCTAGGCCATTCTGCTGTCCTTGCATGGAGATCTCAGATAGCACCCCAAGAGGGCAAAAGTGGGGCTACAAATCTCTTATAGGCTCAAGCTGCAAAACTCACACAATATCATCTCCTCTTCAGAGGTCTAGTCCAGATTTAAGGGTGTGGAGAGGAACAGCAATCACATTGCAAAGAGGCATAAATACTGAGATAAGATTTGGTGACGATCAAAAATTCTACCAGAGCTTAGTTTTGTAATTATCTGTGTATAAATTTGCCTTGCCACTATACTGACAATCTCTCCAGTGCAGGTAAGATGTCTTATTAACTATTTGCAGTGACTAATATAGTCTGGGGCAGAGCAAGATCTCAGGAAGGATTAGCAAATAAATAAAGGAAGAAACAAATTATAAGCAGGTGTAATATTATGTGTATGCCTATTAATAGTGTGATAACAGAAGTAGTTTTGCTGACTTCCATGTCTGGCATGAAAGAATAACAGACTAGATTAATCTTCCCAACTTAAACAATTAAATAAGAGGAAAGATACACGAAACAATCATCTTCAGACAATGGTAGGACAGGATACTGATTCCTAGAAAAGGGAAGCAAACAAGGTGAGAGCTACAGGCACTCCAGATTATGGCCGGTCAAGAGTTTCCAGGGTGTACTGCAGAAAGAGAAAAGTCAAACAGAGCCTAGTGGGTGCCCTGAGTTGAGAAGACAGAAGTCACAGTTAGAGGAGTCCAAAGTGGCCAGAATTCACAGAGAACACCAAAGAAAGACAAAAGATTGCCTAGAGAGTGGGAGCCCTGTGTATCTTTCAGTCTTTGGCTAAAGACTGATCAGCAAAACTTTATGAAGAAACTACAGTGGCCAGGGGAAAAAAGGTAGAAAAAGCAGGCAGAACTCACACAAGACTAGAGCTCACACAAGACTAGATAGTGGTCCCACCAAGCAGAGTGGAAATACTTTGCTGTGGGATATATTGTGTTCCCCTAAAACTCATATGCTGAAGCCCTAACCCCAGTATCTCAGAATGTGACTGCATTTGACCTAGGGCCTTTAAATAGGAGACTAATTTAAACTGAGGCCTGTAGGATGGGCCCTCATCCAGTATGACTTCTGTCCTCATAAAAAGAGGAAATTTGGACACAAATTAAAACACCAGAGATGTGCATACATGGAGAGAAGACCATGTGAGGACCCAGCAAGAAGGATGCCCCTCTGCAAGCCAAAGAGAGAGAAAACTCAGAGAAAACCAACCCCGTTGACACCTTGATCTTGGACTTCTAGTCTCTGTATCTGTAAGACAATAAATATTTGTTGTTTAACCCACTCAGTCTGTGGTATTTTATTATGGCAGCCTTAGCAATCAAATGCAGACCTTGTAACATATGAGGCATTGGACTTAGACCCTCAAAAGAGTATTGACTCAGAAGTGGATCCAACTTAGCCATAAACTGAAGTCTGCTCTGAATCCATCTGACAAAGCTTCAAAGCAAGCCACAAACTATTTCCAAATAAGTACATCCCAGCACAAAACTAAAAAAATATTTAGAGAGATACAAAAGAAAAAGAGAAGGAGAGGGAAGAAATCTTGCACCCAGCAATGTAAAACTCACAAGTCTGACATCCCATCAGAAAATTACCAAGCATGTGCAGAAACAGGAAATGAATTCATAACGAGGAATTAAATCAACCAACAGAAATGCATCCAGAAAGGAAGAATACAGATAATGGAATCACTAGATAAAAACAGCTATTATAAATAAATTCCATGTGTTTCAGATGATAGAGAAAAGCAGGAGCATGATAAGGATAATTATGGAAGATATTTATGAAGATTGTGGGATATAGTTGTGGAAGTATAGTTATGGAAGATATTTTAAGAGATCCAAATCAAAGTTCTCAAATGAAAAATACAATGTCAAGATGAAAAATATACCGGATGGGATTGCCAGCAATTTGTACATTGCGTAAGAAAGTGAAGGAACTATCAGGGGACCGCAGGACAACACGAAGTAACCTCCTACATGTATAATCAGAGTCCCCGGAGAAAGAGAAAAAGAAAGAAATAAAGAAAAAATACTTGAAGAAATAATGACAAAAACTTTTCAAAATATGATGAAATTATAAACACCCAGACCCAAGGAATTCACAAAATCCCAAGAAGAAAAATGAAGACAATTACACCAGCACATGCCATAATCAAATTATTTACAGTGAGTAATAAAGAGAAAATCTTTGTACAAACCATAGAATAAAAAGGACTTATTACCTCCAGAGGAAAAAGGATAATAATTACAGGCTTCTTGTCAGAAACAATGTAAGCCAAAAGACAGTGAAGCAACAGCTTTGAAGTCCTGGAGAGTGGAGTGGGAGGGGCTCTATCAACCTAAAATTCTATACTCAGACAAAATGCCTTTCAAAAATGAACACAAGGGGCGCCTGGGTGGCTCAGTCATTAAACGTCTGCCTTCAGCTCAGGTCATGGTCCCAGGGTCCTGGGATCGAGCCCCGCATCCGGCTCGCTGCTCCGCGGGAAGCCTGCTTCTCCCTCTCCCACTCCCCCTGCTTGTGTTCCCTCTCTCACTGTGTCTCTCTCTGTCAGATAAATAAAATCTTAAAAAAAAAAAAAATGAACACAAAATATTTTCTTAGACATACAAAATCTATAAGGATGCATCACCTGAATACTATATTACAGGAAATGTGAAGCAAAGTCCCTCAGGCAGAAATAGGATGGCAACTAGAAATTTGGATGAATATAAAGGAATAAAAAGTGACAGAAATACAAAATATATGTTTAAATATAAATAATTGTTTATCATTATTTTAAATCTCTTTTTTGAAATTGGCAATTTAAAGCAAAAATCATTTTTAAATGAACTGTTGGGCTTACAGCATATGTAGAAGTAAAATGTATGATAATAATAATTCTAAGGTAGGAAAGGAAGAAATGGAACTATAGTCTTATAAAGTTCCTATACTTGATGTAAAATGGTATAATATTACCATTAATAAGCTGAAGATAGACATGATAAACCTAAAGCAATCACTAAAAACATTTAAAAAGAGGTGTAACATGATTCATGATGTAATGTATGGTGATTAACATAACATAATAAAAAAATAAATAAATAAAAATAAAAAGAGGTGTAACAGGCCAATAAAAAAGATAAAATGGAGGGGCACCTGGGTGGCTCAGTCAGTTAAGCATCTGACTTCAGCTCAGGTCATGATCTCAGCATCCTGGAATCAACCCCCATTGGAGATGGGGGGCTCTTCACTCAGCGGGGAGTCTGCTTGTCCCTCTCCCTCTCCCTCTCTCCCAGCTCGTGCTCTCTCTCTCTCAAATAAATAAATAAAATCTCTTTAAAAATTGAAGAACATAAAATAAAATAAAGCCCTAAAAAAATGATTAATTAATTAATTAAAAAAATAAAATGGAATCATAAAAAATATGCAACTAATCCAAAATAAGACAGAAAAAAGGAGAAGCAAATGGGACAAACAGAAAATAAACAGCAATCATATCAATAATCATATTAAATGTAAATGAGCTAAATGTAACAAGGAAAAGCAAAGTTTAACAGATTGGAAAACAAACACAAAACTGAACAGAAAGAAAATTACTTGCTAACTACAAGAAATGAAATGAAATTTAAACATAAAGACACAAATATTTGAAAGTAAAAGGATAGAAAAAGATATGACATTCTAGTATTAATCAAAGAAAATGGAAGTGACTATCTCAATATCAGACAAAGTAGATTGCTGGTAAGTAATATTACAAGAGAAAAAGAGGGTTGTTTCATAATAAGAAAGCAGCTACTTTATCAGGAGTACATATCAATCCTAAATGTTTATGCAGCTAGTAATAGACATTCATAATATACGAAGCAAAAACTCAGAGAAGTGAAAGGAGAAATAGGTAAATCCACAAATATAGTCAGATATTTCAACACCTCTTTCAATAAACGATGGAACAGGTACACACACAAAAGAAAAAACTAGTAAGGATTTAGAAGACAAACATTATCAAACAACTTTACTGAATTAGCATTTATAGAACACTCTACCTAGCAACAGCAAAATACAATTGCCAAGTGCTCCCAGAATATTTACCAAGGTTAACCATATTCTAAGCCATAAGACAAGTCTCAACAAATTTAAAAATATGTAAATCATACAAGGAATGGTCTCTGACCATAACAAAATTAAATTAGAGTAACAAAAAGACCTTTGCAAAATCTCCCCATATTCAGAAACTAAACAATGCACTTTTAAATAACCCATGGGTCAAAGAAGGAATCAACAGAAAATTAGGAAGTATTTTCAGCGGAATAAAAATGAAAACAAGACATATCAAAATTTGTAGGGGTACAGCTAGAATAATAAAATGTATAGTGCTAAGTGTTTGTATTAGAAAGGAAGAAAAGTCTCAGATCAACTCTCCTAATGTCCACCTTCAGGGACAAGGAAAAGAACAGGTAAATGCAAATTAATAACAATAATAATAAGAGAGCAGAAATCAATGAAACAGAAAATAGAAAAATAATATAAAAATTTATTAAACCAAAAGTATGTTCTTTGAGAAGATAAGCAAATTTGATAAACCTCCAGGAAAAAAAAGTGAGGAAATATAAACCAATATTAGAAATCAGACAGGAGACATAACTATAGATCCTGTAAAATAATAAGAGAACATTCACTGGCAAGTACTGGCAAACAAGAAAATAATTTTAGGATGTAAATTCTTCCTAAATTCATGACTAGATACAACATAATCACAATCAAAATCCCAGTAAGCCATTATATACAAATTGATAAGCTGATTCTGAAATTCATATGGAAATTCAAAGGATGTAGAATAATACTCTGGTTACTCTTCAGATCATATAAGTCTTTCACCTTTTAACTAAGAAGTTTTGAAACAAAAAGAACAAAATTGGAATATTTACACTACCTTATTTTAAGATTAAATATAATCTATAGTAACCAAGGCAATATGGTATTTGTATCGACAGACAAACAGATCAAAAAGAGAGTTCAAAATATGTATAGATGGTCTACTGTCACATAATTATGAAAATTAACTCAAAATGAGTCAGAGAACTAGATATAGAAGTCCAAACTATAAAACTTCCAGAAAACAAAGGAGAAAATCATGGTGACCTTAGATTTGACAAAGATTTTTAAAATAAGCATAAAAGACATCATCTGTAATAATAGATACCTATAATTTTTCTATATATCTATAATTTACAACATATATAATAAGTTGGGCCTATTACAAATGAAAAACAATTGTTTTTCAAAAGACACTGTTAAGAAACTATAAAGCAAACCACAAACTGGGAGACAAGATTCGTAAACCTTATAGCCAATAAAGGACTGGTATCTAGACCACATAAAGAACTCCTTCAACTCAATAATAAAAATACAAACAACCCATAAATGGGAAAAAGATTTGTACAGATATAACATTACAGAAGATACATGGATGGCCAATAAACAGATGAAAATGCGAATTAAAATCACAACGAGAAAAACTAAAATAACTAAAAATAAAAATAACTCTAAAACATTTTAAACTCGCCATACCAAGTGTTAGCAAGTGGAGGAACTGAGACTTTCATACCCTGCTGATGGGAATTTAGGAAAGCAAAATTGTATAATCACTTTGGAAAACATTTTGGCAGTTCCTTAAACAGTTAAACATTCATTACCCAGACATTCCACTCCTAGGCATTTATCTAAGAGAAACAAAAACATACCCACACAAAGGCTTGTACATGAATGTTCACAGTACTTTTATTTGTAATAGCCCAAAACTGGAAACAACTGAAATGTCCATCAACAGTTGAATGGATAAATACATTGTGGTATAGCCATACAATAGAATTCTACTCAGCGACAAAAGGGAACTAACTAACTCTTGATATTCACAACAATATGAACAAATAAAACTAAAAATAATTTATGCTGAGTTGAATAAAGCCAGTCACAGAAGAGTGCGTGTTCTATGATTCCATTTATATAAAACTCTAGAAAATGCCAACCACTCTATATTGACACAAAGCAGACCAGTGGGTCTTCTGGTTATGGGGCCACTAGGGAGGAAGGGATGAATTCCAAAGCACTCTGAGAGTGATGGAGAGTTCATTATCTCAGTTATGGTGATAGTTTCATGGGATTATTCTTATGTCAAACTTGTCAAATTATACATTCAAATATGTGCAGTTTATTATACACCAATTATACTTAAAGATTCAAAAATTAATAATAATATTAATGCCTAATACGGGCACCCAGTTGGCTCAGTCAGTAGAGCATGTGACTCTTGATCTCGGGGTTGTGAGTTCAAGCCCCAAGTTGGGCATAGAGCTTACTTAAAAAATTTAAGTAATTTTAAATTAAATTAAATTTTTTATTTAAAAGAATATATGAATGCCTAATAATTAAATGGAGCCTACTATGAGCTAGATCAGCAGTTATCAATCTTTTTCATCTCAGGACACTTTTATGCTCTTAAAAGTTATTGAGAATCCCCAGAGCTTTCCTTCTGTTAGTTTTATTTAGCAATATTTACTATATTAGAAATTAAAACTGGAAAATTTAAAAAGTATTTAAACAACAATATAAAAATAATAATAAACTCATTTCTATGATGGTGGACAACAGTATCCATCACACAGAGTTGTGATAAGGATTAAAATTTAGCAGAGTGCCTAGGACACAGGAAAACTCAAAAGATGGTAGATATCAATACGGAATTCTGTAGAATAAATCATTAAGAAATGAAGTATTTTACTTCCAGTATAATCGAAAGTGATGCTAGGGACAATGATAGCTGCCTGTCAGTGTGTGGCTAAAGACCTAAAATAGAACATAAATCCTATTACACACAGAGACTTAGAAGTAGCCTTACATATAGGTCATAAACCTCCCCCCAAAAAACTTAACACGTGTTCTTAGGTTTATACGAACATAGCATATAATTTTTTTCAAAGGCATTATAAGTCAACTGGAAATTAACTGATTATTCAACAGTGATATAGAAAAAAAATTCCAATAAGGCAGGAAAAAAATCAACATGCAAACTGAATTCAAATCAGCACACTAAAATAAGTTCTGAATGTTTATATGTGAAAACACAAAAATTCTATGAAGAAGAAAATCCTAAAATTAAAAACAATGGGGAAACTTGCAAAGAAAAATAATTAAAATTCACGAAACATTTAAATTTTTATTAAAAAATAAGTGAAATTTTACCCCCCAAAAAGGAAATTTTTCTAGGTAAAAGCTCATAATATAAACAAATAACTGTGTGGGGAAAGTATTTCCATAAACATACATCTTAAGTATGAAATAAACTTTTTTAAGTAATTGCTGCACCCAATGTGGGGCTCAAAATCACAACCCCGATATCAAGAGTCTCATGCTCTACTGACTGAGCCAGCCAGGTACCCCTTAAGTAAATATTTTTAAAACTAAGAACTTCATAGATAAATGAACCAAAATATGAATTCATATTCACACATTAGAAAAAAATGCTCAGCCTCACGCTCACTCACAAATGTGCATATACAAATGTCAAACGAAGATATACAATTTTCTTGTCGGAACAGGAATTTTTTTATGTTCAGAGCATTTTCTAAGGTGATAACAATAACTATGAAGGTAGAGTCAGGATTCTCTACTGGTGTTAGAAACTCAATTCAAACCAACTTAACAAAAAAGAAAATATAGAGGGGGAAAAGACAAGGAGTCAGGAGGGAAGGAAAGGAAGTTGACGTGTTGGCTCATCTAAGTGAAAAATAGAGGAGTACCATCTGCTGGGTTGCAGTCATGGGTGGACCCATCTAGTAGTCAGAATTCAGCTCTCCCTTCACCATCCCTCAGTCTGCGGTGGACAAGTTCCCAGGCAGGTGGTATTCACATGCTAGAAAATAGGACCAACAGTGCTTCCAGCATACCTGGTTCTCTTCATAGCTCACAATTTTGAATGAAAAAAGAGAAACTCCCCTAATTATTAAAAAAAAAAAAAAAACCTGTGATAGCCCAGCCTGGGTACCATACTGACCCATCATGAACTGCTGTGTTATTGTTTCTATTTGGGGAAGCCAGGGAGGAAGTACTCCACCTGATTGTCCCTGGTGATGGAGATGGCAACGTACAATGGCAACCCCAGGTGAATCACAAGGTGGAAGGGAGAGCAAGTTCACAAAAGGAAGGGATACTAGAAAAATAACTTAGAACACACTCTTCCCTATAGTAGAAGAGTGAATTGATCCAAATTTCTGGAAAGCAACTTTAAAATATGTATCAAGCACTTTAAAATGTTCCTGTCCTTTAGTCTAGCACAAGGCTGAATCTCCTTGAAGACAGGGATTGCATATATATATATATATGTTTTTGAATTGCAGAACCAAGAACATTAATATAAAAGAAGAAAGCAATAAATGATGAATAAAGGAACAAGTAAATAATTCCTCTTTTTGGATTCTATCTTAAGGAAATCAATCAAAACTGATTCATGGATTTTAACACAAAAACATTTATTGTACCCAAAATGACAAATTACCATAGACATATTAGGTAAACTAGAATACTACTAGTAGCCTCTAAAAATAATGTTTACAAATAATTTTACTAACATGGGAAATGCTTATTATGCATGTTAAATGAAAAATACAGGATAAAAATATGTATTAAGTCTATTTATATGGATTTATAACATATATTCATACATTAGAGGAAAAGACACAAAAATATTTATACCGGTCATTTCTCCATGTATGGATTTCTTTAATATTTATATTTCTTACTTCCATATTTTCATTTGTCTAAAGCCTGTATGTGCTGTTTTTAAAACCAGAACAACAACAAACAAACTCATTAAGAAATAGTTGACAAGATAGCTGCTCTTCATAACATTGTGATTTGAGGGTCATTGTAGAGAGATGGGTATCCAGATCTCACTGGAGATGAACCAGGTAGGGCACTAGTTTCAGAATAGCCTCCAGAGACAAAAGGATTCAAGGCAATGGATTAAAGTGGAAGAAATATTACTGAAGGCTGCATGAGATGTGCTCTGGGGTGGAGAATCCAAACTTTAGAAGAACTAAAGCTTTCATGAAATAAACAATAAAATAAGTCAAATCTAAAAGCCAAGGAATGCAAACAAAGAAAATGGAATCTGGTAGGCTCTGTAGTGGAAGAAGCTGTCACTTCTTAAAGAGGTCACTCTAGGTTAAAGTGGCAGTGCCCCCAAAAGCAAACTCAACTGAACATTCCACATTGCTAAGTTTGAAATGGTAGACAGGAAGGCTGGTAGTGGTGGTGATGGTGTGCGTTTCTTGTCTGAAGGAAGGAAGAGATTTATTCTCGTGATTTATTCTCTCGTGACTCGAAAGAAAGACAAAGATGTGTTTGCTGGCTTTTCATGTGTCTCTACCCTACACCTGGTACTGATTTTCTTTTAGAATGGAGCATACTGAGGGATTAGATCCAGAAGATAAAGGGCTCTAAGAGGCCATAGGAGACTTGGAGCACAGGTGGCAGAAGGTTCCAAGATCCAGGTGACAAATTTCAACTCAGAGCTGATGAAAGGGAACCTGTCCACCCTCACTGCGCCTCCATACACAGACCACAGTACGGTTTTGGCTGAGAGGGCATGGGCTTTCGCATAAGCTGGTTCTCTAACCGGAACCTTCTATGCTCTCCTCTACACCTAGTTAATTCCTGCCCAAACTCCACACTCAGCTTTATGGTCACATCCCAGACCTTTCTGAGCAGGCTAGATGCATGGTGATGTGCTGTGCCACAGACTTGACCTTCATAGAATTTGCCTCATTTGCAATTTATATGTCTTTAGGATGACTTGATTAATGTCAGTCTCCTCTGCAGATTGAAATCCCATGGATTCCTGGTGCCTAGTACAGTGCCTAGAATACAGAAAACTTGTAGCAACAACAACAAAAAAATTCTCAGTGAATGAATGAAGGTAGAGGAGAACCACTAAGCTTTCCCTGCAGTGCAGGAATGCAGTTCCTTTATGGCAGGTCCCCGGGGCAGGAATGGTGGTAGATGGCCATCCTCGAGCAGCTGGCAGGCAGCAGCTGACTAAGTACTCCAACAGAAAGGAGGGTATCGAATGGTATAGACATCCCAGATTCCAAAGAAAAATGACCAAGTCACAAAAAGTGCATCCATATGGCAATTCACCCTCTGCAGTAACACAGTACACACGACCCAAGATCTCTGCAGCAAAGTCTTTCATTCCTGTAATCACATGAATCTTGCCCTAGTGGGAGATGGAAATGCAGACTTACCATTGAGTGAATTCGGCTGTCTTCTTATCATTCCCAGTCCTCTTCCCCTTTCCACCCAGTGTTCTCATACTTTTTCTGTTCTTTCACAAACCCTCAGTTCTAGGGCGTCTCATTCTGTCAAATGAAGGAAGGGAACATCTCAGAATCCTTGTGCTATAGAGCAGGAGACTCCAAGGACAAAGCCCTGAAGTCCCCTGAGGTAGCAGATCCAGAGTACTTGCCAATTATCTTTGCACGTGCTTCTCCCACCATGGTCGAACCCCTGGCACACAGATGTGTGTGGGCTTCGATAGGGACCGTTCCTGAACTCTTATCTTCTTGGTTTGGGTTCTTGAAAGGGAAGGAAAAGGGAAAGAAAAAGAAGGAGAAAGAAGACAAGAAACTAGTGAAATCAGCCAAATCATGTTTTGCCTTCGGTAACCTCTAAGTGAGTCCCCTAAGGGCAGGAAATGATGGCGGTGGTGGTGGTGATGATGATGTTGATGATGGCGATGATGAGGATGATATGACGAGGAAGAGGAGGATGAGGGGCAGGAGGCAGAAGATAACGGGTATCCATCTACAAGTAGCGCCCCACCACTGTGCTATCTCTGGTCTGCTTACCAAGTACTGCAAGCAAAGCCTCAGTCAAACCCTGAATGAGTGGAGTTATGACAAATCTCTGATGAAAGTCTTGAAACTGTCCTGCTTGGAAAAACTACTACAGAGACTGCTGCTCTGTCAGTCCTGGGCTGGATCCACATCATTCTGACTTTGGGGATGCTCATGCTCTCCTGCAGCCCAGAACACAACCCTGCTGAGGGATGACTTCTAGATCACTCCCCTATAACTGGCAGCTGAACCTCTGGAGAACTACCTGTAAGGATCAATCCATTGCGACAAGCATCTGAGTTTCTACTACCCAGAATAGGTTAAAAGTGAAGCCAACGCTGTTGGTTACCTGTGGTGTTTTTACCCCATTAGAAGTTAAGCCTAAATCTAGCCTTTATAACCCTGCTCTTTGGAGACAAAAAAATTCCACCTGGTTGAGGTAGCCTAACTAGCTTAACTAGTACTTTGGTTTTTTTTTTTTTTTTTTTTGCATCATCTCTGATGTCTAAAATTCTACGGACAATCCACAGGCATTGAACGAAATATGGAAGAAGCCCACAGGGGCAATGGAATCCATGTCTTAACTCAAGTCCGTCCTGGACTCCAAACTCACTCCCTTGGAAGGCAACAGCTTTTCAGAATACAGAAAATTGGCTATTTACCCTCCAAATTTATTTTGTTTTTATTGACTTGACTATGGAAGCCAAAAAAAAAAAAAAAGAAGAGGAGGCAGCAGGCAACCATCAGAAAGTTTAACTCTGTGGATCTCTGTTGCACCAATTTGGGTCTCCTGCCTAATGTGCCAGTATCAGTGGAGAAAAACGGCCATAAAAGGAAAAATGAAAACATATTAAAGCAAAAAAAAATCTCTTTGCAAGCAATCTCTTTCCTTAGTAGAAAGCCACAACTTTATGACTTTTTCAGCAGAGACAGAAGTGTATTTTTTAATTCTCTCATTCCTTTGGGGCATTAAAGACACACTATAAATCAGTGGGCTGTCAATCAGTCATGAAATGCTTAAGAAACGATGACATAAATGACAAGAATATGATCTATAGCCATGTTTTTAAACCATAGACTAATTTTTAATTCTTCAAACTCCATGTAACAAAAAGCATTTTCTGGAAAACAGGGGAAGAGTTAACATCTTAGGGAGGAGAGAGAACACTTTGTGTTGGTTTCCAATTCCCAATCTCGTCCAAGCTGAATATTGCATACAAATCTGTATTTGTGAGACACCCTCATCTACCAGTTAATCAAAGCCCTGGAAATTCAAGGAAACCTGTGTTTATGGAAATCTGGCATTTCTGTAAAGTTTTGAATGAGGGCTAAATAGAGCAGTTCATCTCATTTTGAAACTAATGATTCCTGCCAAGTGGTTTTCCAAAGCTGGGTCTTCTGGCTCAGTCAGCATTTAGGAATTCATTTATGAGTTGGGTTAGTCGGAGACTCTGGAATTCAAATTTATGTCTACAACTCACTCGTTTGCTCCTGATAGGTCTCTGAAAAGAGATTGTAATCAATTTACCAAACCCAGACTTCAGGAAATTTTCATATCCCCAAAAAAAGTTCTGGTTTGGAGCTTTGTCCACTTTCTGAATTAGCCCCTCCCCTGCACTGCATGCTGAGAGCTGAGTCCTGCCGGGAGCAGAACGTGCTTAATTGTCTATGGCACTTTCCCCAAAGCTCATCCCTCCATTCAGGCAGCCTCACTGGGTGCTGGAATTCACCTCCCTTAATAGACTTCCCAGTGGTTTATAAAATGGCAGAATATATATGTGGTTTGTCACCTTGGACAGTTTCTGTGCTATCCCTCTGTTTTTTGATGGAAGTAGCAAAAGCTCTGATAATTATTCATCTAATTTCTTTCAAAGATTTATCTGTCCAGAAATGTTTCAGGAAATTAGAATATGGGTATGGGTTCAGGGAGTGTGCGCGTGCGTGCGTGTGTTGCCCTCGGTCTTACAAGCCCACACTTTATTCTCTCTCAAGGCAAGGAGCAAGCATTGACCAGCCTTTCAATGTAACCATAAATTTACTACTTTAAAAAAATTTTTCCTTTGAAGAAGTCATCAAATAAATTAGCAAAGCTGGAAATGTGCCTCTAGTTTGTGTTGGCTTTGGGTTTTAGGGAGTTACTTAATAAACAAAAGTCAATGAATTCAAACAGTAACAAAGTAATTTCAATGATTAATCAAGTGTTAAAACTAGTTTAACCTCTCCTGTTTTACAAACTCTATATCACCCTGACTAAACTAATAGAGGAATAAGACACCCATCTGGAAATCTCATCTGAAATATTAGATTGGGAATCTAAAATTCAGCCAAATAGTGTGGCTTGTAGGGATATCCTGTCGGATAATAAATTGCATTAATCTTACTTAAATTTTCCATCTAAATCATGTCCTGAGGCCATATTACTCTGAGGAAACTGTGCCTCACTTTAAATGCATTGTGCTACTGAAAACGATATTAAAAGAACGGGGGAAAAGAACTTACGTTTTTTTTCTCCTGACTGGTTTTTCCAACATTATAAAGTTCATGTGAAACCTTCTGACTCTTCTGGAAGAACCGAGGCTGGCTCGAGCCAGCACTAGCTCTTTATAGTCACCAGTAGGAAACAGTGTTAGTTACAGGGAACTTTCAGGAACTTTTCTCTCATTTATCTGTTTTTTCCCATCTGTGAACCCTGAGCCTTAGTGGCTTATGGCAAACAATGGGGGGGGGGGGGGGGGGGGGGTGGGGGGGGGGATGAGGTTGGGGGAAGAACATCCTTTTCTTAGCTTTTTTTTTATATAGAATATGTTTTGGGGGCGCCTGGGTGGCTCAGTCATTAAGTGTCTGCCTTCGGCTCAGGTCATGATCCCAGGGTCCTGGGATCAAGCCCCGCGTCGGGCTCCCTGCTCAGCGGGAAGCCTGCTTCTCCCTCTCCCACTCCCCCTGCTTGTGTTCCTGCTCTCTTTAACTCTCTCTCTGTCAAATAAATAAATAAAATCTTAAAAAAAAAAAAAAAAGAATATGTTTTTATTTGGAGTATCCACTATTAATGTGCAATGTTTTACTTTTTTAAATTTTAATTTATTTTAATATGTTATGTTAGTCACCATACAGCACATCATTAGTTCTTGATGCAATGATCCACGGTTCATTGTTTGCATATAACACCCAGTGCTCCGTGCAGAACATGCCCTCTTTAATACCCATCACCAGGCTAACCCATCCCCCCACACCCCTCCCCTCTAGAACCCTCAGATTGTTTCTCAGAGTCCATAGTCTCTCGTGGTTCGACTCCCCCTCCGATTCCCCCCCTTCATTTTTCCCTCCCTTCTCCTGATGTCCTCCATGCTATTCCTTATGTTCCACATATAAGTGAAACCATATGATAATTGATTTTCACATATAGAGAACCACAACCAGTATCTTTGTTGGAGAATCCACTGTGGCCTCCTTATTCCTTTCATTTTTTTAATAGAAAACACCTAAATCTGCTTAAATTTTTCAACTATAAAAAAACACGTTGTCAGGAGGGGGAAAAGTCTCACTGTGGCTTTCCTAGAGCTGCAAGAAGGGATCCTGCTGGCACCAAGGTCCCTCCGGCTCTGTGCCCCTGTCTGCCACCTACTATACACCGTGACTGTGACGTGAACTGAAAGGTGTTAGAATAATGTGGACTCAAAGTTAAACACACAAACCCTCAGAAACGCTGAGTCATCTCTGCTCGTTCAGAGGGGTCGGCTCCATCCGCGTTCACAGCGAGAGCTCCACCATTCCCCCACACTCCGGAGAACGGCTGAGCGGAGAGGACAGGGAGCCATTGCAGGAACGATGCCCCCCACTAGGAGCCCAGCCCTCCAGGGTCCTTGGTCTCTATCTCCAGAGCGGCCCTCATAGCCTGGCATCACTTTCATCACCTGCAGACGAGGAAGAAGAGCCCGAGAGACACACTCACCTGCCTGCCGTGCCTCCCTCACCTCCCAGCGATGGATGGAGCCAGAACCAGAGCTGAGCTGTCAGGCCTCTGACAATCCAGCTGCTAGTGGGGGGAAGGAAGGACAGTCATTTCCGGTCTGCCACAGAGCCCCCTCACCTCAGCCTGCCACACCTGAGGAGGGTGGGAGGCAGCACCGTGAACTCAGCCGTCAAAGCCAGAAATCTCACCGCTACCCGCCCTCCGACTCCTTCCTCTCCCTAGTCCTCCGTGTCCTAACAATTCCCGCACCCGCAGAATTTTAAATGAAAAACACTTCCAGGAGCCATCAGTCCTTTCCGTTCTCACAGCTGTGCCCTCGCAAGCCCATAGGCCCCTCCACCTGAGCCGTCTCTGAACGCTAAGAGCATCGCCCTCCTCCTCTCCTTCTTCCCACTCCTTCCAGAATGATTGTTCTCAAGTCCCCCATGCTACTGATCCCCTCAGGATCCCCGCAGGCTCTCATTACCCACAGGATAAGCTCCCATGATGGAAATGGAGCTCCTGCCCCGGTCCCAGTTGTGTCCCCCACCACCCACCATCTCCACTCAGACTTGAGGATCCAGCAGCTCAAACTTACTAAGCCGCATCAGCCAATATCATGTGGTTTCCTATATCCTCATGGCCTGTCTTCGAACAATTCCCTCTACCTGTAAGAACCTTTCCTGCCCCCTCACCACTCCCCACCACACACAGACTTCCTGATGGGAATGAATCTTCTGCCTCTAACATTCACTTGTGCTCCCCCTCATTGTTCCCTCCTCCCGTCTCAAGGTCAAACTGGGTCCTATACCTCTGTGCTCCCATAGTGCCCTGGGCATACCTCTGGCCCAGTACTAAGCACAGCATATTGAAATAATCCATGTACAGTTTGCCTCTGACTGGACTAAGACCCTTCAGGGCAGGACCTCTTCGCACTCCCCTTTGTCCTCCAGCACCTAGCCCTGTGCTCTGCTGATGCACAATGAATGTTTGTTGAAGTGAGTCCAGATTCTGCTTCTGTTTTAGTGTCTTACCTAAAAGTCTTTAGCGTTTCAGACAGACTGTAATCACATTTTTTTTTTCCTCTGAGGGAATTTTAGCTGGCCTGCTTATCTAATGGTTTCATTTCCCTTCCATCTCCCATAACTCATGGCTCCTTCCTCCTTAACTTCCCATATGACCCTACCCAGGCAAGATAGAATGTACTCTCTACTCCTTTTTTGTTGACCATAATTTCTAGTGCTTCTATTCATGAGTTCAGGGCATATCTCCCTCAAAGTGTTCTCTGCAAACCTTGCCTAACTCCACCCCACCTCCACACAGCCCAACTATTACGACCATCCTTGAGCTTCAGCTCTGTCTGCTCATATGCTTGCTTCTGGGCTCCTGCCATTTGAAGTCCTGAGCACCTTCAGCAGCTTGTTCTGTGATCTTAGATTGGGTGCTCTGTGAGGGCAGAGACCGCAGGTCAGCGGAGTGTCCTCAAGAAGCACACCCTGGGGGCACAGGCTCATCGCACAAGCAACTAGAGCTGACTCCAGAAAACACTGCACTGTTTTTAGTCACCGAAAATTCCTGGGTCTAGTGTGGCAAAGCTGTGTTAGATGTGAATGGTTTCAAGTAGAAATATTACAGACCACCAACAGAGAAGAAACCATCTGCTCAGCTATCACACGGTCCTGCCAGTAGAGGATTATTCAGAGCCTACTGTCCATTACTCTGTTTCAACAAGCTACTCTCATAACATTCTTTGAGGTTAGATGCTCCCACTGAAATGAATAATGGCATAGTTTATGGTAAAGGGTGAACTGAAAAAGAGTGGTGTCATTATTGCTGTAAGTACCCACAAAAGATGTTTATTATCATACACGGCCACGGCCACAAACACACAACTCATTGCTAATAAACTCATTTATTTCCACATAAAGTTGCACAATGTTGTGCAATCCAGCAGAGGGCTGAGAAATGTCAGCAATTCAGACTGAGACTATTTGTCAACAAAACCAATCCATTTCACCAGCTTCAGCAAACCATTGCTACTGCAAGAATCACCTTTTTTTTTTTTCCATAGAAGCAAATGGTTACACACAACCTTAAATAGAAAGGACAGATGTTCACAACCACACAGACAAAGCAAACATTACAAGCTGAGGTGAGATTCAAGGGAAGCTCAGAGGTTGTGGGGTAGAGAAAGAAGACGCTAATTTGTTGCCTGTGGTGGCCGGATCATCATTTTGTCTGTAATTATAAGAAAACAAATCAAAGAAAAATTAAAGAGAAAAAAGTAGGGAGAGTTCTCACTTATTACAAAACTGTTTTTTTTTTTTTTTTAAAGGAACCTAAGATTTTTTTTTTAATATCCTACACACGTTTATTGTGGGCTTACTATACACCATACACTGTGCTAGGTACTTGGCACATAAAAATAAATAAAGCTGGGGCACCTGGGTGGCTCAGTCATTAAGCATCTGTTTTCGGCTCAGGTCATGATCTCAGGGTCCTGGGATCGAGCCCCACATCGGACTCCCTGCTCCGCGGGAAGCCTGCTTCTCCCTCTCCCACTCCCCCGGCTTAGGTTCCCTTTCTTGCTGTGTCTATCTCTGTCAAATAAATAAAATCTTTAAAAATAAATAAATAAAGCTGAACTCAAAGACTAACGAGAGAAAGAAACATAGGCACAGATCATGATAATACAAGATGACTGGTTATGATAGAGATAGGTCCTTGGGAATTACAAGCTTAGAGGAGAGGCATTTCTAGTTTGCCTCTGGTAGACTTTTTGCTCAAGCCACAGCCTGTCTGCCTAATTGGTTTTTCTTACAATAGTCCTTGTAGGTCTTGAAAATAAATACCTGAAACTATTTGAGGGCAAAAAAATACATATGAAAAGCAAATAATTGCTGCCATGACTCAAAGAGAAACAAGGTCATTCAGAGGAAAGAGACCATGAAATAAAGCCAGAGAAATTTGGGAAATGAGAACAGCTCAGGGGCTGTCATTTCACTTGTGGTAATGAGAATTCAAGAATCAGGGTAGAGGGAGCTGTGTCAAACTTGACTGGAATGAGTTCTGTGACAAGAAATAGAAGCAGCCTCTCAACTTGATTCTCTCCCTTCCCCACCACTGTATTTTTTCCTTTTCAATTCATTCATGCCCCTTACGATCACCTGCTGGTCTTAGGGCTACCCATGAGAAAAATTTTGCATTCCCTATCCTTCCAGGGTTCAAACTTAGCTTACGGAGATAACACCAAAAGGTATAAGAATCAATGTGACATGGAGGTGAGGGCCCCGGAAGTTGAGAACCAGGAAAGACCATCACTAACTAAAGCTGTTTGTGAGAATGAGGAGTTGGATATTCTAAGGGAAGGAATAGCAATAACAAAAAGACTTGGAGTCCAAAATTAGCAAAGTTGAAAAAACTTTTAAAAGTTGGAATTAAATCCATGAAAAGCAGAGTTCCAGTTGGGGACAAAGTGGAAATTGCAGTTGCTAAGTCAGAAGGGGGAAGACAAAGAAGAGTCCAGAAAGCCAGCCATAGGGCTATGGGGAGGTAGATCATCTCTGTCCCCACTTCGAGCAATAACCAGTCTGCGGAACTGACCAGACCAGCTGAGGAGGTGATCAAATCCCACATTTATATGTTTGAAATCTGGGTTTTGATCAGATCCAGTATTTTCCCCCCACTAAGCCTAAGTAAAAAACATTTATTCCTATTAAGTATCTTCCTATAAATATCTTCCAAGACCCAAGCAGAGACTCTTCAAGGTGCAAATCTGATTTTCACAATGTTTCTACTTCTTTCAGACATTTAAAGGACTGTGTTGGAAGACTCTGTAAGCCTCGTATCTTTAAGATACTCTGTCACTGGGCATAACTTTCCTCTTCCCAGATTGTGCAGCACACTCTTGAACATTTTGCGTTGCGTTGCTTTGGTGCCATATTCAGGATGATGCAGTATTGGAGCCATGTGGAGAGAATCGAGAAAGCTAGTTTCTTTAATGTTCCCAGCCCCGCCACTGACTGGCCACAAGGCGTAGAAAAGTTCCCATCTCTCTGCATCAGGCTCCTTCTTTGCAAGTTGAAAGGGTTGAGCTAGTGATCATTCTGTCTCTTCCAGAACTAAAATTCCATCATAAACGGTGCCATGGAAGATTGAACTAAATCTTCCTGGCCCGAAATTCTATTGCAGAGGTTACATTTTCATAAATCCTGCTATCAACATGTTTACTTGTCAAGTGTCTCATGGACGTAAAATTAGAGCTCAGACTGTGCCCTCAACAAATTTGGTCATTTAAGCTTCCCAGATGTTTAGATTCCAAATAAACAGTAGTAGGTAGTTTGAAAATGACAGCGGAAAGTCATCCCTCGAGGGGAAGAAGTTAAGCTTCCTAAACCACAGGCTGGGGAGAGGGAGCCCTTTTCAGATGCCTGGGGCAAGGCGGCCCCTGCCCCGACAGCAGCAATGCGAGTCTGCCAGAGCTCTGTGCGCATAGCTGAGGGTGATCAGGGCTGGACGCCCCCTAAAGGAGGGAGACAAGCTCAAGATATATGGTCTGCTTTCCTGCCAGGAGCAATGTGCTTGCCCACCTCCTACTTACAAAATTCGAAGGCATTCTTTTCAGTATTAAAAAGTTTGGTTCTTTGTAAATGAGTTATCTCTGCAGTGAAAAAAATTGAACAATTCGATTTTTAAAAGGACGAGATAGATGTGAGCCTATTTTACAGGTTTCCCTGTTGAAGGAGATGAAAATCAGTTGTAGTCTTCAGATTCTGGGCTGGACGTGTCCATATGAGAGGAATTTTTACTTTATAGGGATCAAAACAATCTAAATATTTTTAAATATATACATTTTAATATTCTAAAAGGCATTGAGAATCTTACTCTTCCTCGGTTCTCACAACAACCCTATGATGTAAGCAGGGAAAATATTTTTTTTAATTTTTTTATTATTATGTTATGTTAATCGCCATACATTACATCATTAGTTTTTGATGTAGTGTTCCATGATTCATTGTTTGCGTATAACACCCAGTGTTCCATGCAGAACGTGCCCTCTTTAATACCCATCACCAGGCTAACCCATCCCCCCACACCTTCCCCTCTAGAACCCTCAGTTTGTTTTTCAGAGTCCATCGTCTGTCATGGTTCGTCTCCCTCTCCAATTTCCCCCCCTTCATTCTTCCCCTCCTGCTATCTTCTTTTTTTTTTTTTAACATATAATGTATTATTTGTTTCAGAGGTACAGATCTGTGATTCATCAGTCTTACACAATTCACAGGGCTCACCACAGCACATACCCTCCCCAATGTCTATCACCCAGCCACCCCATCCCTCCCACCCCCCACCACTCCAGCAACCCTCAGTTTGTTTCGTGAGATTAAGAATTCCTCGTATCAGTGAGGTCATATGATACATGTCTTTCTCTGATCGACTTATTTCTAAGCAGGGAAAATATTACTCCCGTGTTAGAGATGAGGCAATAGGATGAAAAACCTTAAGATTTTTTAAGATTTGGCTTGCTCAAGACTTCACAGCCAGTAAACATAAATGAGCCTTGACCCAAGTTCAACTTGCTGATGCCTTTCCACACTACTCTGTGCATCTACACCTCAACTTTTGTTTCTCCTTTTGTATTGACTTTATAAGGTAAATAATTTTACTGTCATTTATATTAAAGTGATGTTACTAGGACAGTTCCTCCCAAATTAATACATAAGCTTAACACACCTATAACCAAAATCCCAACAGAAAGTTTTCAAATGTAGTTCTTATTTTTTTAATTTTTTATTTAAATTTAATTTAATTAACATATAGTATATTATTAGTTTCAGAGGTAGAGGTTAGTGATTCATCCATTGTGTATAACACCCAGTGCTCATTACATCAAGTGCTCTCCTTAATGCCTGTCATCCAGTTCCCCATCACCCACCTCCCTCCCCTCCAGCAACCCTCAGTTTGTTTCCTAGAGTTAAGAGTCTCTTATGGTTTGTCTCCCTCTCTAATTTCATCTTATTTTATTTTTCCTTCCCTTCCCCTATATTCATTGTTTTGTTTCCTAAATTCCACGTGAGTGAAATCATCTGATATTTGTCTTTCTCTGACTGACTTATTTTGCTTAGCATAATATCCTCTAATTCCATCCATGTCATTGCAAATGGCAAGATTTCTTTCTTTTTGATGGCTGAGTAATATTCCATTGTATATATATATCACATCTTCTTTATCCATTCATCTGTTGATAGACATCTGGGCTCTTTCCATATTTTAGCTATTGTGGACATTGCTGCTATAAACACTGGGGTGCAGGTGTCCCTTTGAATCATTATGTTTGTATCCTTTGGATAAATACCTAGTAATGCAATTGGTAGGTCATAGGGCAGCTCTATTTTTAACTTTTTGAGGAACCTCCTTACTGGTTTCCAAAGTGGCTGTACCAGTTTGCAAATACAGTTTTTAAAAATCTGTTTTAGGGCGCCTGGGTGGCTCAGATGGTTAAGCGTCTGTCTTCAGCTCAGGTCATGATCCCAGCGTCCTGGGATCGAGTCCCACATCAGGCTCCCTGCTCCTTGGGAGCCTGCTTCTTCCTCTGCCTCTCTCTCTCATTCTCTCTGTCTCTCATGAATAAATAAATAAAATCTTTAAAAAATTTTTTTAAAAATAAAGGAAAATCTATTTTAAACTAATTTGCAAAAATAAACTAGTTAAACCACTTAGTTTTAAAATGGGAGTAATGATGAGGGAACTAGTACTAGCAGTTATTAAAATGTTATGTCTATAAGAACTAAATAAGAATGGTACTGACACAAGACTAGACAAAAAGATGGAAAAAATCAATGTTTCAGAAACAGACCTTGCTATAAATAAATATTAAATATTTGAAAGCCAGAACATCACAAATTAGTGGAGGATGGAAGCAGTCTCTGCAACTGATGTTAGGATGATTCATTAGATACTAATCCTTAAATTATATTTATACACTGAGGTCAATATAAAACAGTAAAAACTTAAATATTAAGAAAATTAAAAATCACTAAATCAAAAGAAAATGTTGACAAATATTTATCCAATCTGAATGGAGAAGAACTTGCTAAGTTTAAATTCAATAGGAGAAATTACAAAAGGAAGGTATAAATAAAATATAAACACTTTAATTTCCATATATCACAAGAACATGCTAACCAATATTAAAAAGTAAACTGGGGGAAATATTTGCATCAAATATGAGACACAACGTTATATACTCTCATTAGATACAGAACCCAATCAAACCAATATAAAGTTCAACAGATGAGCAAAGGATATGAGCAGATAACTCATGGAAAAGGAAATGCAAATGAGCAATAAACACACCAAAAGTGTTCAACCTCACTGGGACTCTCAAAGTAAATTAAGACGATATACCACATTTTGTCTATCAAATAAGTAAAGTTTAGAAATTATAATTCCTGATGCTCTGAGGCAAGACCTAAGACACCACACAAGGTAGGCCAGGACCATCTCACTGCACAGCAATTTGACTTCATGTCTCCGAAGTCCTCTAACTGATCATATCCTTGACCAGAAATCTCACCTAATGAGATAATCAGACATCACCAAAGATTTCTAGACAAGGACATCTCCTTCATAATAAAAGAAAAATGTGAAAAACCAGCCAAATGTCCGAAATTGTAGAATGTTTAGGAATATGATGGTTCCCACAGAATACGGACTATTATGTACCTATGGAGATGGTAACAAAGAGTTTTTTATTATCTGAGGAAATACTTTTAACATGATGTTTACTGAAAAAAATTCAAGAAACACAATTTATATACAATATGAGTTCAACAACTTTTTTAAATGTCTAAAAGTCTATAGAAAGGAACTAAACACAAACACACACACACACACACACACACACACACACACACGCACATGTTATAGAAATGTTGTTGCCTTGTCATCCATAGGGCTTTTACCCTTGATTTTTTTTCAGGAGTGCACATGGATTATATTAATCCATCAATTCCCCGTTACTCCTTTCCCATATGACATTATAAGATGGCTGGCCTGCCGTGAAAGGTAAGCAGTAGCCATGCAACAGAACACAGATTATTGAACCCCAAACCTTTAATTTTAGTAGACTGCTCTGACCAATCGATGTGAAGAAGGTACCTATAGTGATGGAATGATGCTCATTTCAATACCATAACAGTTCTAAATGAACTACCGCAAAAGGTATACACTGGTCAATGGTTTGTGTCTAATGGATGAAAATTCATAAGTTCATTTCCATCTTATTTCCAAATATCCAATTACATGCCTGAAAATTATGAACTAATTATGTTTCTACTGATCAACAGTATATTACTTGTGGGATAATCTGTGTTGATCATGGAAATGGAGACAGTGCACAGAACTAAATTAAAACATCCAGGTTTTTTTATTACTCTAGTTGGTTAGAATTTCAGTTTATCACCTGAATAAAAAATGTCAAACAATTTAGCTTTTTCAGGAAAGTTAGCTGAATTGTTCCATTTTCATCTGGTACTGATATTATATATTTTATATATATAATATATAATATATATATATATATATCTCCAAGGTATGTGACACATAAGGTCAGATAGGGTCAGGGGTGGGCTTGAGATGGCTCAGACCAGCTTGGCAGAGCAAATTCTGCTCACCTCTCTCCAATTTTGTGTTCAGTGACATTACATCAAAAGCAGGAAATTAGCTACGGGGGAAGGTACACACCAAGAAAGCACTAGATGCCAAAAATCAAGGTTTTTTGTTCCAAAGAGGAGGTTAACCAGGACACCATTGTATAGTAGACACTTAAAAATATTTGTTATTTGAGCAAATGAGTTCATTAATAAACGGAACATGTTTCTTTCTTGTCATTAATAATAGATCCCTTAGGGGAAAAGACAAACATCGGAGAAAGGCTATTCCACTTACTAAACTTTCAAGACAAACTGCTCTAAATAAAAAATTTGAGTTCTCTGAGGCAAAATTCAGAACTATTAGAATCTAACTTCTTAATTTTTCATCTGAGTGGACAAAACCATGTCCCTTTTGAATTTAGGTATCCAGGAAAGGAAGCCTAAAATGTTTATGGATCCAAACCAATGGCTTATATAATGGAAAAAATACACCACCTCTCTCCATGTATATCTGTGATTGTATAACGCTTTCTCTCCATGGAGACTAAGCAAGAACCACAAATATTTATCACCTTTTCAAGGTTCTTAAGAGTCCTAAAATTTGATCTCAGAGAGTGTTAGAATAATATAAACTTTTTTTGCAAAAAAAATAAATCTCTGCCACATGATAGTTACTCAGTTTCCAGATTTGATGGCTAATCCCAGGGCAGTATCTAACTAGTTTCCACCCCTGCAGTGTGATGAAGTTTTGGCAGTCATAATTGTACAGCAGGCTATAGTTTAATACAATTATTTATAAACCAAGCATTATCAATCATTATCTAATAACTTGTTACTAAAATTTTTTATGTTATCTCTGAAATAATACAAAAATTCAAAGTGATCATATCAAGTGATTCTGTAATATTTCTAGGCAGCAAAATAAAAGTTAAATAAGAAGTCCAACCACTTTTAAAGATTTAGTATCACAATGAGACAGTAGACACAAAGTAAGTCAACCATGCCATGATCGAGGTAGCCAATGGAGTTGGCTGGGCCCAGCTTCCTCAGTGTTCAGCGGGTGCCTTCTAGAACACAGGGTGCAGCGGGGTGCACTTCAAACGGTGTAAGTCACTTAGCTCTTTGGGTCTCAGATTCTGCAAACTCAGGATCACTTACCTCTCTCCAACTTAAAACAACAATAATTGTTCCCAATATATTGAACACCTCCAATGTGCCCAGTAAGATGCTAAGCATTTATCATAAACCAATTTTTGTAGTGGTCAAACATGGTAAATACTATTAGCTTAATTTTTATATGAAGATAACTAAAGTTCAAGAAAGTAAAATAATCTGCACCAGGTCACATGACCAAAAGTTGCTCAAGCTATGATTCCTTCCTAGTACTGCTTGACTCTAAAGACCATACAGCCTGTAATTTATAGGGTCACTTTAAGGAATGAATAAAACCAAAACTGGGCATGCACTTTTAAAATTATGAATTGTTCCATGGTTTTCAACAATAAAGCAAACTTTGTTAATTACATAGAAAAAGATATTTGTTATATAACTAAGATAGACATCCAGTTGTTTTCTCTACATGACTCAATCAGCTTGTCACTAGTTAATTTATTACTTGAATAAAAAATAAGTCACAGAATCTTAACTTTTTCTCATCGCAAACACAATAATATGATAAACTTTATTGACAATTCCTGTGCCTTGTAGAATCTGTTTATGTGCTTAATAAGCATTTATGAAGTGTTCACTGAATCTCAGAGTGATTTCTGAATTATTCTAACTTTCCATTAGAACATTCAGCTCCACTCAAAAGGATTTGCAAGCAGAAGGATTAATAATTTGGGTCCTTGTGGCTCACGTTCCCCAGTACACTCATGAGTTTAAATTTTTTTAATTGTGACATCTTAGTACTGAAACTGCTTCTTCTCCTAAAACCTTATACATTAGAGATTTTACTTTGATAAGTCTTAAAAATAGCAAGACAAAAGCTACCATTAACTGAGCTCCTTCTTGCCAAGAACACACAACGGGGAAAGGACAGTTTCTTCAATAACTGAATCGCCACATGCAGAAGAATGAAACTGGGCCCTTAGCTCACACCATATGCAAAAATCTAATCAAAATGTATTAATAACTTAGATGTAAGACCTGAAACTATAAAACTACTGAAGAAAACATCAGAAAAAAGCTTCTTAACATTGGTCTGGGCAAGGATTTTTTGGATATGACCCCAAAAACACAGGCAACAAAAGCAAAAATCAACAAATCGGTTACATCCAACTAAAAAGTTCCTGTACAGCACAGAAAACAATCAATGGAGTGAAGAGATAATCTACAAAATGGGAGAAAATCTTTTTAAACCATATATCTACTAAGAGGTTAATATCTAAAATACATAAGGAACTCAAAGAACTCAATAGCAAGAAACAAATAACCCAATTGCAAAATGGACAAAGGAACAGAATAAACATGTCTCAAAAGAAGATATACAAATGGTTAACAAGTACATGAAAAGGTGCTCAACATCAGTAATTATTAAGGGACTGCATATTGAAACCACAATGAAATATTAACTCACACCTGTTAGAATAGCTATTATCAAAAAGATTAGAGATAAGTATTAAGGAGAAAAGAGAAACTTTGTACATGGTTGGTGGGAATGTAAATTGGTACAGTCATTATGGAAAACAGTATGGTGTTTCCTCAAAAAAAAAAAAAAAAATAGGGCTACCATATGATCTAGCAATCTCACTTCTGGGTGTATGTCCAAAGGAAATAAAATCAGGATCTCCAAGAGATAGCTGCACCTCCATGTTCATTGCAGCATTATTCATGACTATCAAGATATGGAAACAACCTAAGGGTCTTTTGACTGATGAATAAAGAAAATGTCACACACACACACACACACACACACACTCACACACACACATGCTAGAATATTACTCAACCTTACCAAAGAAGGAAATCCTGACGTCTATGACAACATGGATGAATCTGAAGGTCTTATGCTAAGTGAAACAAGCCAGACACAGAAAAGCAAATACTGCATGATTTTATTCATATGCAGAATGTAAAAAGGTTGAACTCACAGAAGCAGAGAGTAGAATGGTGGTTGCCAGGAGGTAAGAGGCAAGGGAAGTGGAGAAATGTTGATCAAAGGGTCCAAACTTTCAGTCATGCAAATGAATAAATTCCAAAGATCTAATACATAGCATGGTGACTATAGTTGATAATATTCTATGGTGTACTCAAAATTTACTGAGAGTAAATCTTAATTATTCTCACACAAAAATGGCTATGTTAATTAACTGGATTGTGATAATCACTTTACAATGCGCACATATTCGTAGCATCACGTTGTACACCTTAAATATGTATGTTTTTACTTGTCAGTTACACCTCAGTAAGTCTAGAAAAAATAATTAAGCACCTCCTATGGACCATTCACTGCAGTATGAATTTAACATATATTTTGACTAATCCTATAACAACCCTGCAAGATCAAAATTATTAAATGGTAATTATTGGGAGGCGTTGAAAATGGAAGCATTCTCGTGTGTCAAAACAACAACAGAGTTGGGAACTACAGGTGTACTAAAATTGTGATGAATCAGCTGAAATGAAAGAAAAAGCTGAAAAAGTACTGTGGCCATAGAATAAATTCCCTCTTGCACTGCCACCATGTTTCAACTCCCAGCTGACTGCAATACACAGGTTTTCTCTATCCCCCACCCCTTGCCCCCAGTGTGCTGAATTTTGATGCATTTTATCTGACTGCTTTTCACATATATTAGAAACAAACAATAAACCTTCCATAAGGCTTACATTTATTTGAAGAATTGGGTGAATTGTGAATATGTGTGATCTTAAGGAGGTTATAACTCCCCCTTGAAATAACTGGAAAGAAATCCTTACATGCAAAAATCAAGGCTCGAAAACCCAAGGCTGAAGACTGAAGTCCAATTATTTGTAAGAGGAAACATATTTCTCAAACAGTTCCTAAAATTGTCTCTTTGGTTGACTCTCCCTCTGCTCAGTGGCTCCTGGGGTTACTTATTTATTAGAGCTACCAAACACAAGTATAGCTCCTCTGACCATCATGTCTTTCTTTGCTTTGAAGAGGAGGGGGGGATTTTCCATCACTTCAGGCAACACCAAGATGCCCAACCCTAACTGGACCTCAGAACCTTCATTGTGTTGATGGCAGCAGAAACAGAGAGAAAGACTGCAGCTGAGTTTGAAGTCCCATGTGGAATTTAATGTGGCTGGAAAAAGTTGTGTTTTAACTTGCAAAAGGAGAAAATGTGATATAGCAATATTAGGGGAAATAATAAACATGAGCTGTGCCTAGGCATCAAATTTGTATACAAAATTACAGCTCACTAAAACCAACAGAGGGTAACATCTACTCACTTTCTCTCCTTTAGCTACAATAATTTCATAGCTTCAATTGCTTTTAATGAAGTTGCAGCCCTAATAAATGTCACATCCCAAAGTTTGGAAACCTCAAAGCTATGCTAGGTCCCAGCAGTTAAAACAGCAACAAATATCCACAACTCAATCATTCAAACTCCAAGTGACCTTATAAACCAATCCAATTCTACTCTCTCGAGCCAATGATATCACTTGTTAGACTTGTCTAATAAATCACTTGGTCAAATTTCATCTCCACATGCACAATATTATATGGCTCCTCATACATTCTGATTTCTGTATTTAATGAAATTCATTAATTAGACACTGTCATATCTACACAATCAGGGTTATGCTTGCCATCCTCATTTTTCATATAAAGAAACAAAAGAACTAAGATTTCTTGGCAGTAATGCATTAGACAGAAGACAGGTTACATCCTGTGTGTTGTGCCCTGTGCTTGGTTTTGCTATTATGCTAAAGATCTCCGATTCCTGTGCAGATTTTCTGGGTTGGTTTTTTTGTTTTGTTTTGTTTTGTTTCATGTTAAAAAAGAAATCATAAAAACCAGTGGGACAGAGAGCTTCACAAAGGGAATGGTGAATGGTGCAAATACAGTGAAGAGATCATGCTTGAAAACTGAAACATTCTCATTAGATTTGGCAGGCTGGAAATCATTGGTGGTTTGGATAAGAGTCAGGGAGGTAAACAGGGCAAATGCCAGCAGCTAGGGCAGAGACTGAGATGGAAGGAACGACAGTGAATATAGATTACTGTTTCTAGAAGCACGGCTGTAAAAGAAAAAAAATGAAGGGTTTGCATTCATTGGCACCTTGATTATACTAGTCCTCCACAATCAAAAACGAGTCCTGTTTGATACGTCATCTCCCTCCCCACTACATTGCAATCGCCAACTTGCTGAGATTTTTCCTAATATTACTTCCTATAAAATTAACAAATTTCTCTTGATTTCCACTGCTACATCTTAATCCAGACCTGAATACGAGGACTTTTGGGGCCAGCATTCCATGTGCTCTGCGACCTGTGACCTTGCTACCTCATCAGATTTATCTCGAGGGCCCCATCTGAGTCTTCTGTTCCAGCCAAGCTCTACACCAAAATTACCCTGCATTTCCGCACATCCTTGTCTTTGTTTTTGCCCCAATCACCGCATGTCAAACGCTTCACCATCCTTCAAGATCCATTTCAAGTATCATCTTCCCCGTGAAGCTGCCCGGCCCTCCCCAGCTAGAGATGAACTTTCCAGTCTTCTGGCTCCTTAGACCAACATGTCACTCATCATTCATCTTAAGGCTTCTTAAGTTCCTTTGTAACAGGGGCCATATCTTGTACTTAGCTCTTATAAACACCTCAACTTGAGCAGTACTCTTTGTAGTGTATAAAAAGTTACTACCACAGGTTTTTAGAATGGTGTTTCTTGTTTGCACCTACATGACAGAGATAGCTCAAAATATGGCTTCTATTTTTTGGCCAACAGTTATCCATCTTACACAAGGCTCCTGATTATAGAGATAAGATGTCTCAGGGAGGAAACCACTGCCTTCCCAAGACTCCAGAGAGAACGGACTCAGGTAAAAAAACTGTTTTCATCACTTGAATACACAGTAACAACAAATCGAGTTAAAAAAAACAGTCAGGTGGCAAAGGGCAGTTGTCATTTGAAGCAATAATATGATCAGGTCTCAGTTAATGCTTTAGTTAATAAAACATTATGCAGGAAACTGTGTGTATGGTTTTTAACAGAGATAATATATTGTCACCATTTAAATTAATTGTCTCAAATGTACTCAATTCAATCAACTTGTATTGCTTGCATACCATATGCCCAACACTGTATTTGATGCCATTTTTCTTCTACTTTTTAAAAAATTTCCAAGGAATGCTAATGCAGCCTCGAAATGTGGGCTGCAAAACCTAGTTCCACAAGGCTTGGCTTCAAATTAGGGGCCCCTGACCTGAGACCTGACTCCTCTAACTCACAGTCATTTCAGTTCTCCTTCCATGCTTCCCTTTCCCCTTCCACTTGCTGGGATGTGGAGAAAAGAGACAAAATAGTTCCATTGATAAACCTAAATCAAGTATCCCCTACACATAAGAATAGGTGTATAAATACTGTATTTGGAAGCAATCTGCAATAATCACAGTAAGTATGTCTCCAATAAATCAACAAAAACAGGAACATTTTGCAATGGTATGTTGTAGGAGAGAGAAATGGAATGCATATAAAATAAATAAAAGAGGAATTGTTGATCTTTGAAGCCTACTATTTAGTTGGGCAAGAACATATAATATATATATATATATAATACACATATATATATTATTATATACATATTATAAAATAACTTCAAGACCACAAGCTGTTCCTTGTTAACTCTCATAAAACAATGACTGGCCTCCAAAACCAAGCTAATAACCTGGAAAACTTTTAAAATATATAGATTCCTTTTAGAAGTCAAGCTAGTGGCTACCTTTTTTACTGCTAACTTTCTATTTCTTGATCTGGGTGTTGGCTGCAAGGGAAGATTCATAATGCAAATAACCAAGTTGTCATGATTTATGTATATTTCTATGTGTACATTATACTTCAATAAAATGTGTTTTAAGTGTGGCTTCCTTAGTCCCATAATAGAAGGCAGCCATGAATCTGCATTTAAATATCTCCCCAGATGATTCTAATGATCAGACATTCTTGGATGGCCTTCCCCGCCAAGGCCCCAGCAAAATGACACATGGACAACAACTTCGTTTGGGGGAATAAGTGATGAAGGTCTTTAACAGAGGTAGAGGAAAGCGTCACCCAATAACAGCAATGTCTTGGAGTCTTAGTCCATCAGTCAAAGATGTGAGTTGAAATTGGGGAAGATTGGAGCCAGAGAGACAAGAGACTAAGCTGTTTTTATAATACAGGTGTGAGATGACAAGGGCTGAAATTAAGCTAGTGCCTGTGGAAACAGGAAAGAAGGGCTGGTCGGAGAGACATTGCGGGCACATAATAAATTCCAGAGGATATATTGGCAGATGCCAAAAGACAAGGTTTCCCAGAATTAAATCCCAATGCTCATGAACTCTGGTATGTTCCTTTATCCCACAGTTGTGTGTATGTGTGTGTGTGTGGGGGGGTATTCAGTGTGCCTGAAGCTTCACCCCAAGGAGCAAAGCATAATCACCACATAAACAAACAAAGACCCACATAAACACAAAACTGTCTCAGTTAACTGAGAAGTGTTGAAGATGTTCTTTCAACTCAGTAACTTTCACACTTCTCAGCAAGAGTCCAAAATACTAGCCATCTAATTCTGGAATCTTTATTCCAAGATGAGATAGGATACCCTATTTCAATCAGGAGCTCATTAAATCAAAGGAAGTAAGACTTCCTATGCTCTTTTCTGAAAAACTGATGTAGAGAGACACTATGAAAGCTTCCCCACACACCTCATTCCTAACACACAGATTATATCACCTACCATTCTGGGGGCCTCTCCCGAGAAATTAAGACACTGTGCCCAGACGTACAGTGGCTTAGTGAAGTGAACAGATGTCTCAGAAGAAGATGAGACCACTAGACAAGCTTTCCAATAAGACCTCCAGATGCAGGCCACTATGCCACTATAATAGCCCTAATAGGGTTTCTTCCCATAAAGGAGTGTGTTCACTGGCTCTCAGTCATGTTTGTTGAAGAAAAGTCATGCTGCTCAAGTAATGGTAGTGATTCTGTAGTCAATTCAATAAACACAAAGATATAAGTGTAGATCAGAATTCACCTTAAGAGAAATTGTTGCAGAAAGCAAATGGAGTCATGGAAGTCTTGATAAACAATGAGGATGGGAAACCAACTACATCTTTTTCTGAACTTTGATAAGAAATAACCTTTACCATTACCATCATGAAAATTTAAATGTAGAATTGGTAGTCTCTCTTATCCTTTTACAAACCTTATAAGTAATATTTATGAGCCAAATCTACCAAACAAAACATTTCATTCTTAAAGCTAAAGGCTTATGGGTGTGAATGTTTTGTGACTTGGGCTTATATGTGAGTGTGTGTGTGTGTGTGTGTGTGTGTATGTCTATATCTGTGGTATTGTTTGTTCAGCAAACTAACTGCCTTGGGGCAGATACTAGTTCCCTGTTCAACTGACTTTGATTTTTTAAAGTAGAAAGAAACAATTATAGTAAACTACTTGACCCAGCAATGAACAATGAACATATTACATAAACACTATTATGTTGAATAAAATTATGTTAACTAAAAATCAAATGTAACTATGAGGAGGGGGTAGCAAATATTTAATATTTATATTTAATAGCAAATAAATAATTCATGTCTGAAAGTGAATTTGTTGGACTTATCCATCAAGCCTAGGAAACACCAAAGCCAAATGCACACAGTACCAGGCCCTATAAGTAAGCCATTTCCATCTCTTATTCACCTGAAGCTCTAACCATGGAAAGAGTTTGAAACCACAACAGGCAAGGATAAGGGGGAGATGTACAAGATAGAGAAATCAAGAAAGAGTCTACCAGAGTCTCTGCTTGTTACTGCAGAATGACTGGGCAACCATGGCATTGGCAAGGTACACTAGCTCCAGGACAGGCTTTGACCAGGTAGTGAGGTAGCTGGACAGCATATGTGTTTCTTGTTTGCACCCTCTGGAGTTGTGATCCATTGGTCTGTTGGCGATGGAAGTGCCCTGCGCACAAAAGCAGAGAAAAGAAAGGACACAAGGGGCATGTCTTGCCAAGGATCCTCTGCACCCTGCCTCCACTGATGGCCATGGGACAGAACTAACCTAACCATACCAAAGGGAATGGAATCCAGTGCTACCATGTCATTAGCCTTTGGGCTCTTTCTTATGATCTGTGGAACACATGGACAGATATGGCCCTACTCAAACTCTCCTAAGAAAGGGAAGCTACCCAACTTTTCTACTAGACTTTAGAGGAGGAGAAAAAGGAAGGAAAGTGGGCCAGAGCCTTGATCACTAGAAGAGGAGGCTGTAGAAGTGATGAAACCTCTCCCACTTCCCAAAATATCCCCCTCTATCATCTGAAGACTGAAGATCAGGAAAGTGGTGCTTGCATTTTAAAAACCTGTGTGAAAAGAACTGCACCTTCAGGAAAGGAGAACTGACCTATCATTGACTGGTATGATGGTTCATTTTATGTATCAACCCGGCAAGACTACAGTGTCCAGTTGCTTGGCCAAATATCAGTCTAGGTGTCATCATACAGGTATATTTTAGATCTGATTAACATTTTTTAAATTTTATTTTATTATGTTATGTTAGTCACCATACAATACATCATTAGTTTTTGATGTAGTGATCCACGATCCATTGTTCTCGTATAACAGTGCTCCAAGCAGTATGTGCCCTCCTTAATACCCATCACTGGGCAAACCCATCCCCACCCTCTAAAACCCTCAGTTTGTTTCTCAGAGTCCATAGTCTCTCATGGTTCGTATCTCCCTCCGATTCCCCCCCCCTTCATTTTTCCCTTCCTTCTCCTAATGTCCTCCATGCTATTCCTTATGTTCCACAAATAAGTGAAACCATACGATAATTGACTTTCTCTGCTTGACTTATTTCACTTAGCATAATCTCCTCCAGTCCCATCCATGTTGATGTAAAAGTTGGGTATTCAACCTTTCTGATGGCTGAGTAACATTCCACTGTATATATGGACCACATCTTCTTTATCCATTCCTCTGTTGAAGGGCATATCGGCTCTTTACACAATTTGGCTATTGCGGACATTGCTGCTATGAACATTGGGGTGCATATGGCCCTTTTTTCACTACATCTGTATCTTTGGCGTAAATACCCAGTAGTGCAATTGCTGGGTCATAGGGTAGCTCTATTTTTAATTTTTTGAGGCACCTCCACACTGTTTTCCAAAGTAGCTGTACCAACTTGCATTCCCACCAACAGTGTAAGAGGGTTCCCCTTTCTCCACAACCTCTCCAACATTTGTTGTTTCTTGCCTTGTCAATTTTTGCCATTCTAACTGGTGTAAGGTGGTATCTCAATGTGGTTTTGATTTGAATTTCCCTGATGGCTAAAGATGACGAACATTTTTCATGTGTCTGTTAGTCATTTGTATGTCTTCTTTGGAGAAGCGTCTGTTCATGTCTTCTGCCCATTTTTCCCTACTCTTGCCACTATTGTTCAACATAGTACTAGAAGTCCTAGCAACAGCAATCAGACAACAAAAAGAAATAAAAGGTACTCAAATTGGCAAAGAAGAAGTCAAACTCTCTCTTTTCGCAGATGACATGATACTTTATGTGGAAAATCCAAAAGACTCCACCCCCAAATTACTAAAACTCATACAGCAATTCAGTAATGTGGCAGGATACAAAATCAATGCACAGAAATCGGTTGCTTTCCTATACACTAACAATGCAACTGTAGAAGGAGAAATTAGAGAAACGATTCCATTTACAATAGCACCAAAAACCATAAGATAATTCAGAATAAAACTAACCAAAGAGGTAAAGGATCTATACTCTAGGAACTACAGAACACTCATGAAAGAAATTGAAGAAGACACAAAAAGATGGAAAAACATCCCATGCTCATGGATCAGAAGAATAAACATTGTTAAAATGTCTATGCTACCCAGAGCAATCTATACCTTCAATGCCATCCTGATCAAAATTCCAATGACATTTTTCAAAGTGCTGGAACAAACAATCCTAAAATTTGTATGGAATCAAAAAAGAGCCCAAATCGCCAAGGAAATGTTGAAAAAGAAAAACAAAGCTGGGGGCATCACGTTGCCCAATTTCAAGCTATATTACAAAGCAGTGATCACCAAGACAGCATGGTACTGACACAAAAACAGACATATAGACCAATGGAACAGAATAGAGAGCCCAGATATAGACCCTCAACTCTATGGTCAAATAATCTTTAACAAAGCAGGAAAAAATATGCAATGGAAGAAAGACAGTCTCTTCAATAAATGGTGCTGGGAAAATTGGACAGAAGAATGAAACTCGACCATTCTCTAACACCATACACAAAGATAAACTCAAAATGGATGAAAGACCTCAATGTGAGACAGGAATCCATCCAAATCCTAGAGGAGAACTTAAGCAATAACCTCTTCTACATCGGCCACAGCAACTTCTTTCAAGATACATCTCTGAAGGCTAGTGAAACAAAAGCAAAAATGAACTTTTGGGACTTCATCAAGATAAAAAGCTTCTGCACAGCAAAGGAAACAGTCAACAAACAAAGAGGCAACCCACAGAATGGGAGAAGATATTTGCAAATGACACTACAGATAAAGGGCTGATATCCAAGATCTATAAAGAACTTCTCAAACTCAACACCCAAAAAACAAATAATCAAGTCAATAGATCTGGTTAACATTTAAATCAGTAAACTTCGAGTAAAGCAGATTACCCTCCATAACGTGGGTGAGCTTCATCCAACAATTCAAGACAATTAAGGGTACATCTGAGGCTCCCAGAAGAAGAGGTATTTCCTCCAGATTTCCTTCAGTGACATCAGCTCTCCTCTGGGTCTCCACCTGCCAGCCTGATCACATTTCAGACTTGCCAGCCCCAACAATCACATGAGTAAATTCTTCCAAAGAAATTTCTCTGTCCCTCTCTGTCTGTGAGTCTCTCTCTCTCTTTCTCTCTTTATATAAATATATATTTTTATTTGTTTATTACTATTTATATACACATACTTTTTGTAAATATATCATTTACATTATTTATGTATGCATTTATATATGGAAATGAAGAATTTATATATAAACATACATCCCATAAAACGTTCATATACATATATGTCCCATCGGTTCTACTTTGAAGAACCCTGGCTAATACACCTGGCGTTGCATTGACATCAAATTCTTAAGGAAACATCTGACCTCTTGCCATCGGTACAATCCTATATACCAATTCTGGGAAGAAAATTCATTCTATGAATTCCAAAGGCCCTGATGTTTATCATCAAAATTCAAGAACACTGAATCTAGAAAGGAGCAAAGAAGCAGAGCCCATGACAACCTGAGGATGATAAGGTCTATGATTACTCAGAAGTCAACTTTGCTACCAGAGCAGGTCTAGTCTCACAAGATTTACCTCAGTGTGACTGAGAATTCATTTAAAAAATCTCTCCTTCCAGGAAAGTGGGTTTTTTGTATACTTTTTCACCCACAAAAATGTTAACTGAGCTTGTTTTTCCTCCAACCTCAAGATTTTCTTTCTTTCTTCCATTGTTCACTTTTTAAAAAGATACTTTCTTGAGTACAACCAGAAATAAAAGAGAGGGAAAAAAAAGCTGTGGGCCACTTACGGTCATTTGAGAGCACTGAGATCTCCGTCCTAGCCATGCCCATCAGTCTTCCCTCCTCAAACCCCCTTTTGCCACCAATGATTCTCATCTGTTCTTCCTTTGAGAACCTATTCCAGACCATCATGGGAGATTTGCCCAGTGTCATCAGCCCATGGCATTCTATTCCTTCTCAATGGATTGGAAACAGCCTCTTTTTGCACTAGATAGAGTACTGCTTGTATAACTACTTACTTATTTTTAAATTGTGTTGATTTTGAAGTTGGTTGATTATTAAAATTTTAGAATAATTTTTAACTGGAAAATACATAAAAATGCAAAGAAGTAAATAAAACTTACCATAACCATGCCACTTTTTTAAATGATACTAAACATAGGGGTGCCTGGGTGACTCAGTTGGTTAAGAGCCAGACTCTTGATTTCAGCTCAGGTCATGATCTCAGGGTCGTGAGATGGAACCCTGCATCAGGCTCTACTCTGGGCAGGGAACATGCTTAAGATGCTCTCTCTCTCCCTCTCCCTCTGCCATTCCTCCCATCTCTCTCTAAAAAAATAAAAAATAGGGGCGCCTGGGTGGCTCAGTCATTAAGCGTCTGCCTTCGGCTCAGGTCATCATCCCAGAGTCCTGGGATTGAGCCCCGCATCAGGCTTCCCGCTCCGCAGGGGGCCTGCTTCTCCTTCTCCCACTCCCCCTGCTGTGTTCCCTCTCTCACTGTGTCTCTCTCTGTCAAATAAATAAATAAAATCTTTAAAAAAAATAAAAATAAAAAATAAAGTAAAATAAAAATGATACCAGACATGGGGTGCCTGGGTGGCTCAGTTGGTTAAGCATCTGCCTTTAGCTCGGATCATGATCTCAGGGTCCTGGGATCAAGCCCCACATCGGGCTCTCTGCTAAGCAGAGAGTCTGCTTCTCTTTCTCATTCTCCCTCTGTGCTCTCTCTCTCTCTCAAATAAATAAATAAAATCTTTTTTTTTTTAAAGATTTTATTTATTTATTTGACAGAGAGACACAGCGAGAGAGGGAACACAAGCAGGGGGAGTGGGAGAGAGAGAAGCAGGCTTCCCGCGGAGCAGGGAGCCTGATGCGGGGCTCGATCCCAGGACCCTGGGATCATGACCTGAGCCGAAGGCAGACGCTTAACGACTGAGCCACCCAGGTGCCCCTGAATAAATAAAATCTTTTTTAAAAAAGAAGGATACCAGACATAAAAAGGCTCCTTCAAGAGACATCTTTGTTAATTATTTAGAGTATATGCTTCATTTTCTACACTACTTAAATTTTATGTTAGGATATTATCATACATCTTACCTCTCAACTAAACTGTATGGTTTTTGAGGGGGGAGATGATGTCATATACACCACTATGCCCCACATCATTTTACAGTGACCTAAATAACTAGTAGGTACTCAGACAACAACAAAACAAAATACCTCAAGTTGAATGAAAGGAATCAGTGTTCTTAGTTTACATATTTCTCCCTCATTTCAGATCTAATCTTTCAATATTTGGACTTAAGTTCATGGGCAGATTATTTCAGATAGGTTAGTTGTGTTGTAAAGCAATTCTTTCTCACAAAGAGCAGGCTTCCATTATTGGCCCAACTATCAGCCGAGTCTCCAACTCAGAAGAGTTCCCCTCGTTGCCATGGAGATCACTACTGATACGTTATTCTTCATAGAACTCTCAAGTGAAATGAAGCCAAAGCGTATGTAAAAATAATGTCCACGTTCTCTTCCTGTCCCATGTTTGAGCAGCCTCCTCCTAGCCCTTTGGAGCTGCTGGCTGTCTTCCCCTTGACAGAGCAGCGATCCCATCCTCCCCAGGGAGCTTCTCGCCAAGCCCTGGATGTGTGGGATAGCTCCAGAAGGCATAATGAGAAGATAGAGGGCCCAGGGCAAATGTCAAGGCAAACACAATTTGAAAGATATTAACTGAGAACCAATGGAGAGTTTCCCAAGAAGCTTAATATGACCAAATCATAAAGCAGCCACCAGATGGTTATAATTACTATCCCGCCTTGTTCTCCTCATACCCCCTTCCTGAAGGGAAAAGAAGAGGGACAGTTACCAATCTGCAAGATCTGCTATAGGCTTATGCAGGGAAAGATGAGGCTGTCTGGGCCCAGACATGACAAGTTAGTCCAAACATGGCCAAAAAGTATTAAGAGCCTAAACAGAAACTGTACAACATGATTTTGTCCCAGACTCAAATCAAAGCCCAACAAATTTAGGGAAAAGTGGGCAGCCACTTCCATATTGTATATTTGTGGGAAGCACTAAGCAAGAACTTGCCACCATATATCTCCGTTAGTCTCCTGCCACAATTCTAGACATCATGCCAGTAGAAAACTCTTCCCTGCATTCCTGGGGCTTCTGGGTCTTAAGAAGCCCCCTGCTGTAATGTCCCCATCACACTGAGCCCCTCTCTTTTATAGCACTCCCCTCACCATTGAAAGCCTTGGAAATAGCAAGTTGTGAAGAGAAGGTGAGGGAAGAAGGAGATATGGCTAATGAGGGTGGGCAGGGGGTGCTACAGAGAGGAGGGAGGGCTGGGGGAGGAATCAAATAGCTTTACAATGTAGTCAAGGGCTGACTCGGGAAGTAGGCTTTCCTGGCTACCTACTTAACTCTCAAGCCATTACTTGAGGAACTACAACAAAAGTGTCTTAGGTAGCAGTTGAGGCCAGGAATTGTGTCTTATTTCTTGTTCATATTTTTCTCCAATCAATACGTGTAGATGAATGAGTACTGTTAAGTGCAATATGATTCCAAACAGTACAGAAATAGGTTTTATGGAAATTCAGTTCTTGTGTTCCCATTCCAAATCTAGCCTTGTTCAATGAGGGAGAGAAGCCCCAGAGAGTATTATCCTTCCCTTCAACCAACTCCTCCTGTGCTGTGTTATCTGGTAACCCTGTATCTGAGCTCTATCTCCCTCTGTCCATCTAGATGTGGGCTCTTTGAAACAAGGCTGCCTCAGACCTGCCTTTTAGGCACTAGAGCCCAATGCAGAGTTGACTCTCAATACCTGTTTATAGAATGAATGTGGGCTGCAACCACCTTCCCAGAGCTCTTCAGTCTGCACCAATGACTCCACAGCCAACCCCATGGTGGTGAGAGTCACCAGATCCTCGGGAAAGCTCCAGTTTGCACCAACAGTTCTGTGGTGGAATCAGGGGTGACATGGGGCCCTCATGATGTGAAAGGCTTCTGCCTCTTGGAACCCCATGAACTCCAAAGGCTTAGTGGCTTCACAGTGGCTTTGGCTGTGGAATAAGGGGATGGAGAATCTGGGAGCCACCTCCACTTGTGCCTTCAGCTGCCATACAACTTCCAACTCCTCTGGCTCCCAGGAGCACAGCCCCCCTGGCTCCTTCGAGAAAATCCTATGGCTTCTCCATAGGTGGTTTGGGGTGAGGACATTTGAAGAAATACAGGACCCACAAATGAGATCTTAGATTCCAATCCAAAATATTCTGTCCAGTTGTCCAAGCATATCACAGATATCAGGTCTCAGATATCAGTTTTTGGTTTCAGATGTGGTCAGGGGTTAACACGGGGCCAGACACTACAGAAGTCAGTATTTCTGGCTACTTTACCAAGTGTATATCTCTGGAAGCAAAAAGCAATATAGCCTAATGGAAACAACACAAGCTCTGTAGCCTGTGAAGATCTAGTTTTATGTCTAGCTCTTGTACACAGTGGTTGGGTGTCCTTGGGCAAGTTTTATGATTTCTCAATCTCAGTTTCCTCATCTGTAAAATGTGAACAGTAATAAGAATATCTACTTAATCTGAGTAGATTAGAGATCTTATACATAAAACCTTTCACACTTATTAGGCATTTATTAAATGGTCATCATTGTATGTCATTTAATCTAACACACTGTCCATCATAAGATGCACCTTTATTTTATGTATCCAAAAGAAAGAAAAAAATGCTGCCAGTTAAACTATTTCACGTTACCTTATCACCACTTACAATTTCCATTTCATCCCCATTGAAAGGGTTCTTCAGACTTATTTGACATGGATTTTTTTTAAGTGTATAAAAATAGTGTGCACACATGAAAAGAAAAATATATACAAAAGAAAATGTTAGGGTATTCTTTTTTAAGATTTTATTTATTTATTTGAGAGAGAGAGGGAGAGTGAGTGGGGAAGGAGCAGAGGGAGAGGGACAAGCAGACTCCACACTGAGCATGGAACCTGATGCGGGGCTCAATCCCATGACCCTGAGATCATGACCTGAGAGTCAGGTGCTTAACCAACTGAGCCACCTAGGCGGCCCAAAAATATTAAGATATTTTGAAAATTTATTCACATCAGAGATGCCTGGTGGCTCAGTTGATTAAGCGTCTGCCTCCAGCTCAGGTCATAATCCCAGGGTCCTGGGATGGGGTCCCACGTTGGGCTCCCTGCTCAGCGGGGAACCTGCTTCTCCCTCTGCCTGCTGCTCCCCCTGCTTGTGCTCTCTCTCCCTCTGACAAATAAACAAATAAAATCTTTAAAAAAAAAACTTATTCACATCAGTTCTTAGACCCCAGTTTTCAGAGATTTTAAAATATGAAAATAATATATTTTATAATTGGTGCAATAAAGAGCTATTTCATGGGTACATAATAAAGCATAGCAATCGCCTTGCAGTCCCCAGCTCCACAACTAACCATGGTGCCTTTGGTAAAGTACTGACCATCCCTAGGCCCAGGGTTGTTGGAGGATTGTAAAAAATAATACCCAGCTTAGCACAGGGAATGGAACAGAGGAGAGCTTAATAAATATTCCTTTTTTGCCAGGAGCCAACAATGTAGTCACATGTTTAAGAACAAGGAGAACATCTCTCTGACTTTTGAATCCTTGCAGTATGTGTAGAATACAGAGTCTGACCAACCTGGATTCATATCCATATCTAGCCCCCTATTTGGGGGAAATGAGGCACAAGGGGGCAAAGTAACTTTCCCAAGGTACAAGGCAACAAGTATGAAAGTAGACTGTAGAGTGCCAGAGCCCATGCTCTTAGCCCCTCCGTGGCACAGTGGCCTCTTCCACAAATGAGAAAAATTGTACTTACTTTTCAAAGTGGTCAGATTTTAACATAATTTAGATAAAGCACCTAGCCAAATAGCCAGCATATAATAGGTATGCAATAAATATCGCCCATAGTCACTATAGTTAATAATAGTAATACTTGAGCAGCCCTGCGGACACCCACACAGTCCTGGCCCAGGCCAGACCTGCAGCAGGACAGCAGAGCCAAACCATCCTCCTTTAGAGGAGACACCTTCCTCCACATTCCCTAGCTGCTTCATCTCCTTCTAACTGTAGAAATAGACTGGAAGTGACACACAGAAGAAAAACCACGAAAAGATTAGCTTTCAGGGACCAATTAATTTTGTACTTCCACCCAGAATTAATTTTTATCTTCAGCAAAAGTCTTCTGCTGAGAGCAGAGGATTAGTCTTACTCACAGCGCATACACTGGCAAATTCAGCTTTCCTACAGGAAATGCAAGCCTTGTGACAAAGTTCTTGTGAAATCCAAACAAGGGTTCTCGCTCATGACTGCTGTTGGCTCATAACCAAGGGAAGACCATCAGCTCAACAATCTTCAGAACTGACACGTAAACAGAAGGACAATCTGCAAATTTGCTAATGGTTCCTCTTTACCATGGCCTAAACCTAGATTCCAAGAAAACAAAAACAAAAGCAAAAGGAACTTGGTACCTGAGGTCCCAAAGCAGCAAATGTCTAATTGTCCCATTGGCCTGTATATTCCTACTGGGAGATTTCCTACTCAAAACGTCCCATATGAGGATACTAATTAAAATCAGTTGTGATGTTTTAGAACAGAGCCTCTTCACCTGTAGGATCGACAGATCCATTCTAAGAATCTGAAATTTTATCCCAAATTCTCTGAGTACTTGTATACGTTTTCCTGATAGAAGGCCTCAAAGCTTTCACTACTTTCTTGAATGAGATCTGTACCCCCAACACCATGGAGAAATATTGATGTGCAAGTAAAGTTGACATGGAAAAAATGTTCACAATCCATTCTTAAATAATAACAACAACAAAAACTTACGGAGTATTTTTACGTGACATTCTACTCTTGTCCAAACAATGCATGTATTTATAGAAAAATATTTGAAATCTACACCAAAAATATTAACTCTGGTTATCTCTGTCAGGATTATGAATGGTTTTTTTGTATTTTGTCCTTTATGCTTTCATATGTTTGCTTTTTATTTTCTACAACGAACATGTGTTAGTTTTAGAATCTGCAAAAGCCTGATAAATGTTATTTTCAAACTGATTTCAAAAAGTCTTTATATCTTAGTCCATACCCTCTTCTGTACTTTGATTTCCCAAGTGATTCATGAATCTCTGTCGACACCATGTGACCTGGGTAACAAGAATCCACACTCCAGTCTAGGAATGCCATCCATGGTCAGGTGGCCATTTCTGAGTTGTAAAATCTGGAGGCACAAATATTAGGCCAGTTCAGATTTGAACACAGTAGGCCATTACTTTTATAAGAAAAGAGGACTGGCGGCTTTGAAAAGAAGAGGAAGGAAACAGAAGAAAAGCTGTGCAATCGAGAGAGAGTTCAAGCTTGTAGGATGTTTCAAACTCTTCTGCTCTACAGCCAAAACCCGAAAATAAGGTTTATATCAAATGCCCTATGAGTGTTTTTTTTTTTTGTTAATTGAAGTATAGTCAACATACAGTACATTAGTTTCAGGTATACAACATAAAATAACTGTCATTCATGTGTTTATACAACATATGAACAACATAGTTTGAATATACAACAAACCATAATTCTCCATGGTTTGGGGGTTGCAGATCTCATTTCCATATGTTAGGAAATGCTCACCACGGTAAGTTTAGTTGCTGCATATTCCTGTACAGAATTGTTGCAATGTTATTGACTATATTCCCCGTGCTGAATTACTATTTTATGTTTGTGGCAGAACTGAGGAACTCATCCAAAGACTAGAAAGCAGATACATTACTCAAGGAGAATCTGGTAAACTGTCCAGAGCTTGGCTTACTATTGGCAGTCCTGTCCATGTGCAGGATTTGGAAAGTGGAAGCCTTAGGGCATCTGGGATGCAGAAAGCATCCACGCTAAGGTTGCCAGATTTAGCAAATAAAATTCAAAATGCCTCGTTAAAGGTAAATTTCAGCTATACAACAAAATTTTTCCTAGTATAAATATGTCCCAAACCCTACTTATACTAACAATTATTTATCCTTTAGTTGAAATTCAAATTTAACGGAGCATCCTGTATTTTATCTGGCCATCTTATTCCACAAAGAACAAGGAGGGACCAACCTATGGGCATATTTTCTCACCCTAAACAGACAATGTACATATGGCAGGGAGAGAGCGTAGAGATGCAGGAAGTCTGGGGAGCTAAGGAAGGGTTCCTTAAGGAGCCAGAGGAGGCTCCTAGAAATACAGGGAAGCAAGGAGTTATATAAAGCCTCTCTTGCTCCCATGCAAGAAAATTAGATCTTTCTAATGTTGTTCTTCTAGTGGTTAAACCAATACTACCCCAAAAGCAGAAGGTAGAGAAGCCCAGGAAAGTCCCAGGGTGCACAGTATGCAAGCAGGCGGCAAAAGGAACGTGCTCATGGCAAAGGGTAAACCTCAAAAGTGCTGCAGTTGGGGTTGAAGTAAGTGTTGGTTGATCATGCTCAGCTTTTCCTACAGCCAAGATTTCAACACTTCATCTGAATAACTTGCACCTTGCAAAATTGTTTTCCAGAAAAAGCCCCCTGAAAAATGCAATCATATGTTTAAAAAAAAAAAAAAAACATGATGGAAAAGAGACACGTGTTGATGTCTAGGTCTATATGACACCAAATGAAGGAAAAATGGAAAAACACCATCCCTCCAGATGTTTCATCTAGGTAGTAACAGGGAATATGTTTGCTTTCCACACACAGACATTTGGTGTGTAAATGCAGACCATGATGAAGATATTGAAAAGCATTGATTAGAAAATCAGAAAATTGTCCTTTTTGCATCATTCACAGACGGCCATGGAAATATTTTCTGTCAATGTATTTTTAGCCTATCTTACAAACAGAATTAGCTATGTAATAACTAGCCCTGCAAACTGCTAAAGCAAATGAAAACATTGAAATGACTTCTCAGTCTTCTGTTTTGCATGGAGTACATACCCCACCTTTGTTCTCTGAGCATCTGATTGAGGAAGTCCTTAGTTTCTCAGAGGCAAAGAGTTCAAATCCTGTCTTCTCTCCCTATACTACCCTTGTGAGTGCAGCCTACCAGACAGTTGGAGTCTGAGAGAAGGTAACAGCTACAGTTTGATGGGGGAAGCCGAACCACCATATGTGACTTGAAATAAAGGGTTGATTATAGGCACTAGACCAGACATAATTGGGGGAGCTGGTGAAGAAGTCTGTTGGAGGCTTCTGCAACTGAAAAGGGCCCTGAAGTCACTACAGGTCCGCAGAGCCAGCAGTAGGAAGATGAACTGAATGTGAAACAGAGAGATGAAGGACAACATTGAACCGTGTCTCACTCCCATGACCTCCAACCTCAACACTATACATAACGTATAGAAGAATCTAGTGCCCTTTGCCACAAAGCTGCATAAGGCTCCTGGCCCAGAATTCCAAGAACCTACAAGAGGGCCTCTGCTGGGACCTGGAGAAGCTCTGGAACCAGATGTTGCCCCACACCCCCAAGGTGAAACTGCAGATCAGGGATGGCACAGGTGAGCTGCAGAGGTGCCTGGCGCCCTCACACCCTAATCATAATGGTGGCCACTTCCCTTCCACCTCCCAAGTCTGCTGCAAATTTCTCTTGTGCCAATCCCTGCCTGGAACCACTCAGGGAAGGGGATTCTGGGACACACGGCCCCCGCACAGCATAAAGCCTTCACACCGTACCAAGCCTGATTCCCTCTTCTGCCAGTATCCAGCTGGGAGAATTTGACAGACTGTTTAATCTCACTAAACCTCTGTTTCTTCATCTGTATGGATAATATTGATTAAGTCTTTCAAAAAGCAAATGTACCAAGTGCTCAGCATATACAAATGAACCCAGGTTCCTGCTTTCATCCTGTTTATATTCTTTGGTTAACAATATCTTCACTGAAATGTTGTTTGGATCTAATAAGAGAGTGAAAAGGAAGCTAGCACATAGAAAGGGCTCAATCTATGTTACTGACCCAAGTTCATTGTTAGAGTAAGCTGATCTTCAGCACATCTGATGAGTTGGCCCATCTTTGGACTTCCCCACACATGGACTTAGAGAACTACCATCAGGAACAACCCACCCACGAGTGGGTTCCTAATGCCATTTATGGTCATTCCCAGCTTTTTAAAGGAGTGCCCCACTCTGCTTCCTTACCGTGAGCACCCTAGAAAGCCGTGGCTCCCCTGTTTTTAGAGTCACACGCAGAGAAGGATCTGCTAAGGAAAAGGAAAAGAGGGTGAAATCTGCCAGGCAGAAAGGCTCAGGTAGGGAAGGAAGGTGCTCACTTTCTAAACGGCTGCTGTCGTGCCATGGTTGACACTGCCATAGTCATTGTCAGACTGGACGGTGAGCACGAAAGAAAAATGGTCTCCAGCCAGGTCTGGGACGGTCAACCCAGAACTTCAAGGAGAACATAGCAAACACCCTCACGCCCCTACCTCTTACCTCACTTGAAGTCTTGTTAGTGCCATAATTTCCAACTGGGCATCAACCACATCTGCCTCCTTTCTGTTTTCTCTACTATCTTCTTGGCAAGCGTAGGTGGCTTCCATGCTGTGGTTTTCAACATCTTGTAGCCCAAAGCCTAGCTCTCCCTTCTGCATGGAACAGCTGTGATATATAATTGGCAGTCAAGCAGTTCCCCAACTAGGGAGTGTTGGGAACACAGAGGGTCTTTCTGAATAACAAGTATGATTCCATCCTGGTGCACGAATGTGCCCCGACATGAACATCCATACACAGTTCAAGACTACAGGGCTTGGTAAGAAACACTGTGTTTGAAAATATCTCTGGGTCACTTACCTGTTAGAACAAAACCCTTCTAGTATCAGTTAACTGACCACAAAAGGAGAGATCTTGTCTTACTTTTACAGTCTCTGATCTTGTCATTTGAATAGTCACATATGCAGATATATATTATCTCTCCTCCCTTACCCTCCTCCCACCCCTCCCCCTCTCATATATTGTCATGTTGAACCTCCACACTGGACTACTAGTTCTTGGTTTATAGTCATATTTATGAATTCAGATCATTATGAGAGATAATTATGCTCTGGAAATGATACAATATTTGGATGTTGAAAAAAAGTCGTCATTCTTCGAAATAGATGGCTGCTAGCTTTCTCAAGAACTCATTTTATGAACTCAAGTTAAAACAAATGAATACATGTTCCTCTTTTTGCTTCCTCTTTTGAGCAATTTTATGATCGAAAAAAAGACATTTTACCACAATGGAAAATACCTCATTTTTCCATTAAAATGTACTCTTTTCTTCTTAACAGTTTTCAATCCACTTCCTTGTCCATTGGGTTAAAAGGAGCTGTTCCTAGGAGACCAAGTCAAGGTCTCAACAAGGAAGGTGGAAAAGGAGGTGCTGGGCAAGTAAGTCTGTTAACCACCCAACACCAGGACAACCATGGCAGTGTCAACAATAGCACCAAGCAGCCAGGTGGAAAGTTGAGAACAAATCACACCATTGATTGACAGTTTCATCTCCTCTGTGCCAGACTGAATTCCCCCACAGTTGGAGGTGTTGGCTCCATCAGCCTTTTTTATAGCTAGTGGGCCCAGACTGGGAGGGCTCATGGTGTATATATCACTTTATGTCATTAAAAGGAAAGAGTCCACATGGCCCAACATCTAGCTGAAACTTGGTTGAAAAGATAAAACTCAGCTTACTGGTGAAGTGAACAGCAATGTTCAATTGGTGGAATTTTAAGCTTTTTGTATAAGCTCAATGGCTTCCACCTCTTCTAGTTAAATATCAACTTCTTCCCCAATGTAGTCTTCCAAAGACAAATAAGAAATCAATCAAATATACTTATGTTTAATATAATGTAAATAAATGGTTTGAAGGATTGATCAAATGCTTTGCTCTTCAACTTGATTTTTTTTTCATTACTTCGGAAGTCACAATGTCATCAAAGAGAAAATGAGGAAGCTATGGGGAGTTCAGAATTTGGCTCCACACACTAATTTTACTCTCACAACTTCAGATTTACTTATTGACAATAAAATTCTTCCCTTTTTTATTCATCTTTTGAGAAGGCTCATATGCCTTCCCAAAGGCTGAGATATGCCTGTAGACAACTTCACTCCTACAGTTATCTCAGGGTTTGAGCATGCCTTCCACATGTGGTGTGTTATTCACAGCATACAGACGGGTCTTACTGTCCTTAATAGTTTAGCTTTCAAAAGTATCTGATGGGTAAAATACAGCTCTCTTGACGATCTGTTCTAAATGGACAAAAAAAAAAAAAAAGAGAGGTGCTCATGAGGTCCAAGTAATTTAAATTTATACATATCAGAAAATATCATCAGTACCTCTCAATTCTCTCTCTTTCTCTCTCTCTCTCTCTCACACACACACCATATAGATAGATAGATAGATAGATAGATATAGATAGATAGATAGATAGATAGATAGATAGATAGATAGATATGCATATAGGTGGTGTTTCTCACAAGAAATTAATTAATTAAATCCATTGATTCCTCCTGGGGAATGTGCTACTAAGCAGTAACATCTACCTAAGATGAGAAACACTAAAGATGAAGAGGAAAAGCAAATAGTTGGAACAATCTTCATGCTAGACTATAACTTAAACCCTAAGTAACCTGGATTTGGCTGAAATTCATTCTTTTTTATTGATTTTTTCCCCAAATAAACTGCATGAGATTGTGGTGCTAAAAGAGAAATACAGTAGAATCATGTTATTGCAAAAATTTGGCAAAGCTACCAGTGAAATCATGTCCCTTGAAATATAACAACCACACATAGTAAAAGCACAATTCCTCTCAACGCGTCTATAAACAGGGTGTTAGCCCTGTTCCTCAGAGTCAACGCTATAAAAGGGTTCCCACATATTTAGTGAACCCACTTTCAACTCAGTAATTCTTATCTTGCCATTAGCGTAGCGTGTTAAAATCCATGTCCCAGTAAATTGCTGTGTGGTACGAGAAATGTATTAAAAGTACATGAGGTAAAGTTGTGTTCATTAAATCTCACTTGAATGTCTGATCATTAGAGTATCATTTTCCCATCCCTATTATTATGATTATTGCATTCTTCCACGGTGTTTGCCTTTGATTATGGAGGGGCGGGGTGGGGAAGGAGTGCAAGACTTTTTTGAGATCCATCAAAGGAGTGACAGAAAAAAATAGAGCTGAGATTTTTTTAAGCCCCCACACATTGTACCGAGTGGGGCCAAGCCTTATCAATGCCACCCGCTTGCTGGCATTGTGCCTCCTTCACAGCAATGCTCACAATCTAATTCCCAGACTCCAACTGCCATTGTAGGAGGGTCCCACGTGGAATGTTAGGTTAACAGGCAAGGATGCTGCTGAGCCAACCTTCACTGAGGCTCAGTGTGATTGGAGTTTCCCCACAGAGGGGGTTCACTGCTTGCCTCCAGTCATATGGTTCTACAGCCCCACAGTGTAGCCCCACCGCTGGTACGGCCCAGATCCCTTCCACGGAGCACCATATCTTTTCACCTCCATCAGGAGCAAAGGAATATATCTCAGAAGGTGTGAGGAGCCTGCAGATTTTCCAAGACTGTGTTTAAGGCATTGATGAAGGGAAAAAGAAGTGCGATGGCTTACATTTTCCATTTCAGTGATGCGAGCTGTCTGAGGTAATGGTGGGGTTGCTCCAAGAGGAAAGGGGAGTGAAGCACAGGCACTGACCACTCCTCACCCTGGGTGTCTGCCCAACCCAAGAAGTCGGAAATAGCAACATCCCCCATTCTTTCCTGTGAGGTGCCCCGATGAGCTGTCTTCAAGGAGCTGTTACAGTTACCAGTGGAAGGGCAGCACAGTTAGGATGAGGAAAGAAGAGAAAAAAGAAGTCATCTCCACCTCATATTCCTATGGTTTAAAGAAGATTTAATAAGATGCTTCCAAGACTGGACATCAGACAGACAGGCCCTTTTGGAGGCTGATGGAATCCAGATGGGGAGGAGATCCTTCAGGGGGAAACCTGTGTCTTTCAAAGACCCTACATGAGACCAGGAGAGGCAAACAATTTAGTGGAAAAATAATACTGATTTTTCTAGGGTTAGTCCTATGAAGAGACCAAAAAAAAAAAAAAAAAAGAAAAAGCTAAGGTTATTTGAACATTTTGTATTTTAAGAGCTTAGGATGATGCCATTGGGCATAGTCTGGCATTCAGAGCATCTCAGGAGAAAAGGGGATGCCGCCAGGAGGGGAGCGTGCACAGTCCAGAAATCACAAGACCCACAGGATATTTGGAGACAACAATATATAAAACCCACAAGGCACGTGCTGATGTCTTTCCTAGAATTCGACTAGAAAGCCTCATTTCCCTTCTTGAAAATAGCTTTTCGAGTTTTATTTCTCCAAAATGAAATCTTCCTTCCTTCCAAATCTGCTTCTCTCCTCAGAGCAGTACAAATTTTCCTGGCATTGAGGAATACCAAAACAATTTTCCCCAGGAGAAAAGCGTTCATATAAAAGATAGTTCTTTCAAATTCAGCATGGGTAATCCCACATCATTCATTCATTCATTCATTCAGCAATTAACTACTATATGCCAACCAGTGTGCTCAATGCAGGACTGAGGTGTCACCAATGGCCTCCTCTTCTAATATGTGGGGGCTTTGTATTAAATTCAGTCTGTGTACTTTCTATATATAGAGAGTCTTCTTATGTTTGTGTCATATATATATACATATATGTACACATACATACACACATATATATGACAACTGTAACAAGAAATGTGTAATATATATATTATATATGTATAAATATATATATATTTCAGAATTTTTAATTGTACTTAGCAGGAGGAATAGAGAAAAGTGTATCTTTTCCATCCTCCCCAAAACAGAAGTTCCTATTAGGTGAGGTTTTTTTAAGTAATTAATATTGAGCAAATAAGATTTATCCATAGTGGCAAAGCCTCTTAACTTCTGAATGTCTTAAGCTATGTCTAAATGGTAACAAAATACACAGTCAATTCTTCTAAAAGTCTAGCTTATCGTATTTAATAACATAGGGAAATATTTACCAAATACACTTATGTGAAAAAGCAGACCATAGGATAAAATGTGGACCATGATTCCAGGCACATAAAAATTATACATAAACACACATAAAGATAAACAGATATAGATGGATGGATAGGTAGATAGATACAGATGATAGATAGACAAACAGGAGAATAAGTGAGAGGTGGTAGAGAGTTATGGATAATTTTTATGTATATCTTTCCATACTTTTAAAATCATGTAATTTATTACAATGTCCACAATACTCAAAGTTATCTATAGATTCAATGCAATCCCTATCAAAATTCCAATGGCATTTTTCAAAGACATAGAAAATACCATTCAAAAATTTGTCTGGATCTATAAAAGCAATTCTGAGAAATAACAACTCTGGAAGCTTCAGACTTCCTGATATCAAATTTTACTATATAGCTGCAGTAATCAAAACAGTATAGTACTGGCATAAAAACAGACATATAGACTAATGGAGCAGAATCAAAAGACCAGAAATAAACTCAAACACAAACATCAAAGGATATTTGACAAGGGAGCCAGGTATTCTCAATGGGGAAAGGATAGTCTCTTCAATAGATTGTACTGGGAAAACTGGATATTCAGATGCAAAAGAATAAAATTGGACCCTGATTTTAGATCACTTACAAAAATTAACTCAAAATCAATTAAGGACCTAAATGTAAGACCTGAATCTATAAAACTACTAAAAGAAAACACAGGAGAAAATTTCCTTGACATTGCTCTTGGCAATGATTTTTTTGGATACGGTACTGAAAGCACAAGGAACAAAATCAAAAATAAACAAGTGGGACTACATTAAACTAAAAAGCACCTGCACAGCAAAGGAAGGAACACAATGAAAAAGGAAACTATGAAATAAGAGAAAGTATTTGCAAACTATCTATCTGATAAGAGGTTAATGTCCCAAGTATATAAGGATCCCATGTAACTCAATATCCAAATCAACAAGCAAAGAAATGATCTGATTTAAAAATGAGCAGAGGAGGGGCACCTGGGTGGCTCAGTTGGTTAAGTGTCTGCCTTCGGCTCAGGTCATGATCCTGGGGTCCTGCTTCTCCCTCTCCTACTCCTCCCCTGCTCGTGCTCTTTCTCTCAAATAAATAAATAAAATCTTTTTTTAAAAAAAATGAGCAGAGGAACTAAAGAGACATTTTTCCAAAGAAGACAAACAAGTGGCCAATAGGTACATAAAAAAATAGAGGGGAGGGGGGTGGGGGGATGGGTTAGCATGGTGATAGGTATTAAGGAGAGCACGTATTGCAAGGAGCACTGGGTATTATACGCAGACAATGAATCATGGAACACTACATCAAAAACTAATGATGTACTGTATGGTGACTAACATAACATAATAAAATTAAATTAAAAAATATATATACATCATTAATCATTAGGCAAGTACAAATCAAAACCATAAAGAGCTATCACACACACATAATAGAATGGCTATTATCAGAGACAAGAGATTACAAGCGTGGGCAAGGATGCAGAGAAAAGGGAATGCTTGTGAACTGTTGGTAGAAATGTAAATTAGTACAGCCACCATGGGAAACAGTGTGGAGTTTCCTCAAAATTTAAAAATAGAGCTCCCTGATGATCCAGCAATCCCACTTCTGGGTACATATCTGAAGGAAATAAAAGCACTATCTCAAAGAGATATTTGTACCTTCATGTTCATTGTGGCATCATTCATAATTGCCAAGACATAGAAACAACCTAAGTGTCTATCAATAGATGAATGCATAAAGAAGATGTGATACACACACAACACACACACACACACACACACACACACACACACACAATGGAATATGACTCAGCCATAAAAAGGAATGAAATCTTGTCATTTGCAACAACATGGATGGACCTAGAGGGTATTATTAGTGAAATTAGTCAAACAGAGAAAGAAAAATACTGTATGATCTCTCTTATATGTGGAATCTAAAGAAAGTCCAACTCATAGAAACAGAGAGTAGAATGGTAGTTGCCAGGGGATGCAGAGTGAGGAAAACAAAATGATATTGGTCAAAGGGTACAAAAGTCCAGTCATAAGGTGAATAAGCTCTGAAGATCTAACATATTGCATGGTGATTATTAGTCAACAATACTGTATTATATATTTGGAAGTTGCTAAAACAATAGATCTTGGAGGTGCCTGAGTGGCTCAGTCAGTTAAGCATCTGCCTTTGGCTCAGGTCATGATCTCGGGGTCCTGGGATCGGGCCCCTCATTGAGCTTCCCTGCTCAGTGAGTCGACATTGAGCTCCCTGCTCAGCGGGGAGTCTGCTTCTCCCTCTCCCTCTGCCTCTTCCCTGACTCGTACATGCTCTCTCTCTCTTTCTCTCTCTCTCTCTCAAAATCTGTCTCCCTCTCAAATAAATAAAATCTTTAAAAAAAAAACAATAGATTTTAAATGTTTTTACAACAAAAAAAAAGTAAGCATGTAAGGCAATGGATGTGCTAACTAACCTTATTGTGGTAATCATTTCATGATGGATACAATATCAAATTATCACCTCATACACCTTAAACTTACGCAATGTTATTTGTCAGTTATAACTCAATAAAGCTGGGGAAAAAATTAATGATTACCTTTGAGGACTGGGATTAGATTAAAAAGAGATTTTTCACTTTTTATTTTATATTCACTTTCATTACTTATTGCATTAATCATACTTTATTTTTTTAAGTTTTTATTTAAATTCCAGTAAGTTAACATACAGTGTTATATTAGTTTCAAGTGTACAATTTACTGATTCAACACACATACAAGACCCATTGCTCATCACAACAAACTAACTTAATTTTAACTTAAATTTAAATTAAGTACTTAAAAATTGTATTTCAAAATTCAAATACATAAGAATATGATCATTTTGACCATATCTATGTAATATAATTTCGAGAAATAAAAGAAAAATTAAGTGGATAAAATCTGACTATACATGCCAAATAGCCAGTTCTTTTTCATTTTAATTTAATTTTTTTCATTTTGCTCACCAGATTTAGCAGTGTTACCCATATAGTGTAAATTTGGCCTTAAAAATTAGGTTTTAGTATCATACTTGAAAGGAGCCCAACTCCAAATTCCCAATTTTAACAAATTCTCAATTTTTGGAACAGAGAATAGTTCTTCACCCTTGGCAATTAAATTCCAAATGCTATTTTGGGGGGCTACCCAGGGGCCTCAGATCATAGAAAATCGTCCAAGCCCTTGTGCACCTCACTCAGAAAGTAGAGACTGGAATAAAATTCTCCAGATTGACTTCCTCCTGGCCCCTGATGCTTCAGTCACTCCGCAGAAGCCTGACTGACACCATGTGCTCCAAAAGAAGGGTCTGCCAACCCCAACAAGTCGGAAAAGATCTCAGAAGTGCTCAAGTTCTTGGCTGGGCCAGCTGATTTCACAGCCTCTTTATAGAGGATGTTTTTATTTTTGATCCTATATCCCAGAAATTTGAGTTTCTTGGAATAGAAAATATGAATGTGGGTGGGCCTACTCATTTCGAAGTCCCTCTCCCTCCCTGTCCCCCACCCCCTTGTTTCACATGTTCCAATCTTTTACTCCAAGCACTTTCTTCTCTCTGTGGGCTTTTCTTTCTTCCCATTCTCCTCAGAGACTTTCTCTCTGACTCTTTCTTCATTCCCTGAATGGTTTTCTCTATCCTAGACACAGTGATTGAATCACTTCATGGCTACTCTAAATCAGGCATCAAGATGACCAAAATAAACAAGCAGCAGTAAAGTCTTCCTAATTTTCCAAACATCTCAAGCATCAAAGGAGGTCAACTGTGGCAAAATTCATCTGTTATTTTTAAGTGGCTACTTTCCAAAACCCCAACTCTCCCCAACAAAGGACAAGAAATCCGCAGCACTTCTGACAACTAAGTTGAGTCTCTGAATACAGTATCAACGTTCTTCTACGCTTTTGATCTCCTCCCTTCCTTTCTCACTTGGCCAAAGACATACTATGAAACAATTTTTTTCAAAGATTCTATTCTGGTCACTGCAAACTAGAAACAGAGCCAGGAGTTATGAAGTGAATCTCATTCCCAATTACAGTCTTCTCACCAACAATCCTCTCTTAATTCCTTCAGTTTGCATGTAAGGCAAAATGCAGGTTCTGCAGAGGACAGGGTGGGCTACGGAACCACACTAGCTGTGAAGGCTTTTGCAGGCCACACTCCCTCTTTGTGCCTTAGGTTCCTTGTAGTTACTTATTAGGGCCATTCACAGCTATCACTCTTCTCCTCTGCTCCCAGTTTTATGCTAGAATTTCCCTTTCCTACCCCTCTGAAGGTAGGCATAGCCATATGACTTGTGTTGTCCAATGAAATGTTAGCAGAAATGCATGGATCACTTCCAGGCAAAAACTAAGAGCCAGGTCACCAGATTCCTGTTTTCTTTTCCAGAGACCATAGAAATGTATTTCAAGATGGAATCTCCATCAGCCTGGGTCCCTGTATGACTTCAGTGAGTAGAGCCCCCTCTGCCACCCCATGTAGAATGTACCCCATGGTAGCATGTATACTTTAAGCCATTGAGATTTGAAGGTTGTTTGATGTATCGTAATCTAACTCATCCTAACTGATATGCTCCTTATCTATAGAATGGGGATGGTGATAATAATATCTAGCAACACACAGTGTGGCTCTGAATATCAAGTGAGATGACTCATGCAGTAAGTGCCCAATGACTGTTGGTGATGTTTATTTCTATGAGACACCTCAGGCAAGCTAAACAGATTATTAGTAGTGGACCAACGGCCTTGTTTTACAGCTAACTTTGAGCAGTAGAAACAAAGGTGGAAGGCAATGCCCCTTAGAAACACTCGCACTGGAAAATATCCTGGCCTTCTCATCTCTGTCTCCGCATCAATAACCAGTTATCACTTTATGCACCCTTACCTACCTACACAACCCACTCTCACCATGGAAATACGTTCTTCCACTTCTTCACCTTCTTGGGGTATCTTCCCAAACTAATCCTGACTCACGCAGGTTATCCCATATCATACAGCAGATCACTCTTTCAAATGCATATGTCCATAGCAAGCATTGTATGCATTTCTACTTAAGTTTCCTTAAAAATGTCTTAGCTCATTTCATAATTGTCCAATTTTCCTAAAAGGATAGGAACCATGTCCTCTGTTTCTCTAATGCAGTTTCTCTGTTCCTCTTGCAGTTTCCATATTTCCCCACACGTACCCTTCATTGTTTCTCTTGCAGTTTGCACTGCAAGATTATCCCATATGTATCCTTAACCCCCACACCTCGGAATCTATGGCAGAGACCTGCATTTAGCCGATGCTCCATTAATGTTCTTTGCTGACTGGTTTAACCTGAGCCAAGACCTACAGAAAAGGTGAAACAAATGAGGGCTTGCCCAGGATGGATCATCAAGGTGATTTTAACTCCTCCTTCACCTAAATTCAGAATTCTTACAATTTAAACATGTTTTCTTTTCCAAAGGAGTAGCTGTACAAGTTTACAAAGCATTGCCCCAAGAGCCCCAGATGGTTTGTCATTTTGCTCACCTGATTACAGTAATTAAGAAAGTACATGAGAACTTTGGATACCCAAAGCATCCATGGGTACATCTGGGTTCCCCAGAGAAGCATAGGAATGATAATAACACACTTCCACAGCATGGCCACCTCTTCCTGCAGGAATCTGCTCTGTAGACAGACCTCTTTGGGTACTTCCTGCCAAAAAGATAAATTTGAGTTTCCTCAGAGCAGAGCAAAGGCGCTATGAGACAAGGCATGACTCAGTGGATTTCCATAAATCATTTGTTTGCCTATTTGTTTGGGTCAGCAAACTAGCTCTCAAAAACCCACTGAAGAGTGGATCAGGAGCAGAACAGACAACAGGAATCTGGAGATAACTGCTGAACCTGACTTCAATCTTACACTTCTCTCTACTCCTTTAAATAGGCAATGTGCTTTGTTTGTGTTTGACAGCTCAGTGGTGGCTAAGCATGTGGGGCACAGAATCTCTTTCAGTTCCACATTGCCTAGTTTCCCAGAAACCAGGCTTAGATCTCAAAGCCACAACAAAGAGATGCCCATTTAGCAAACTGACCCCTTCTATCACCACAGGAGCTTCTGTATTTTCAAAGTGGTAGACTATATCTGAAAGAAAGGATGGCATTTTGTACTGCCTGCTTTCAGTCTTGAGATAGTTCCCTCTTCGATGTGTATGTTCATGGGGGCTAGAAATAAACTAGAAGAATAAAAGCCATACACCGCTCCACCCTCACATTAGCCAAGCCTTCAACATGTGCCCCCAGAACTAAAGTACTTACTTATGGGAGATCCATTTCCTCCCTTCTTTGGTGAGGCCGCTTCTCCAGACAGCCTCCACACTTCCTTTTGGTTAATACAAAGAACTGATCGTGTGTATACTCTGCTTCCAAGTGATCAAGTGTCTCTTGTGATTGCAAGAGACACAGAAAGATACGCATACTTTCACACTGTCTGTCCATAAAAAATTGAAGTTAACCATCTTATGTTAATGAAACTTAAAAATTTTTCATGCAGGCAAATCTATATATGCTGATAAGTAAATGTGTCCTATTTTATTATTAAGTATGATGGTACATAGTATTTTTTAAATACTGTACATTATTTATATCTATTATATTGCCAATCAAATTTCATCTCATTGGAGACTCCCTCTTCAACCACCCCATCTAAAATAATGTCCTCCTCCCTATTACTTTCTGTGCTCTAACCCTATTTTCTTTACAGAATTTATCATCATCTGAAATTATTTTATTTATCTCCTGGTTTGCTTTTTTATTACTTTTTTGTACCATTGGAACATAAGCTTGATAGGCAGGAATTTTGCCAGAAACAGTTCCTAGCATGTAGTAGGTGCTCAGTAAATGTTATCAGTTTTAGGGAGAGAGAGATGCTTACATAAACATAAAAAATTCCAAATTGGTAAGGAAAAACTATTAACACTGATTAGCTTTGGAGAATTGGCCTAAGAATTCCAAAAATTGGAAAAAAATTCACTTTTCATTCTATACCCTTTTGTACCCTTTGAATTTTTACCACAAAGGTGTATTTCTTTCATAATAAAAACATAAAAAATAATAAATTTAAATATATGACTATACAAAAATTTGAAATTTCACATGATGAAAAAATACCACAATGTTAAAACACAAATAATGTATTAGGAGAAAAAAAATTTTCATCACAGATACAAAGTAATGTAATTCCTAATATATAAGCAACACCTAAAAATTAATTGAAAAAAAATAAGTCAATAAAAAAGGGGCAAAGAGCATGAATAGGCAATTCAGAGGAATGAACTTCCAAGAAGGAAATAAGTCAGTAAAAATATATTTAAGGGCCGCCTGGGTGGCTCAGTTGATTAAGCTTCCAACTCTTGATTTTGGCTCAGGTCATGATCTCAGGGTTGTGAGATCTGGGCATAGAGCCTGCTTAAGATTCTGTCTCTCCTCCCTCTGCTCCTCCCCCACCAAAAAAAGCAAAAATTAAAATAAATTTAAATATATATTATATATATATATTATATATATATATATTCAACCTCATGGATGGTTAGAGTTAAGATGAAATACTATTTTTCCATGCATCAGATTAACAAAAACTTAAAACACAAATGAGGATGCAAGGAAATAAGCTCTCCCATATACTTCTGGGTGCAGGGGTGGGGGAGAGGAGTGTAAATTGCTACAACCTTTTGGAAAGGAATTGTGCAATATCTACTAAAATTTAAAATATACATAACCTTTGGTGATCAATCTCATGGTTTGAACTCTTTCCTATAGAAATAAACATACACATAAGGATATTTTTTATTGATGCAGCCCAGTTTTTAATGGCCAAAAAAAAACCCTAAAAGATCATCAATAGAGGACTAATTAAACAAATTTTATATACCCACATAACAGAAAATTTTAAAGATATTAAAAATGAGTATAGTCTTTATTGACTAGAGAACTATTTATAATGAAAGGAAGTTATAGAGTAATGTAACTCACGTAATTAATAACCCCTTTTTTTTAAAAAACACACACTATTCCCTTCAAAACTTTAAACATAGGGTTCTGTATGTATATATACATACGTACATACACACATAATGTATATATGTACACATAATGGCATATGTTTTTATGTTTGCATGAGTGTGGAGAAAAACAAGAAATTATATACAAGGCACTTTTAACATTGGGACCTTGAAGAGATTCTGGTGGAAAGTAAAATATTTAATTTGTTCATCTCCTTGAGTGATTTAACTTATTAAAATGAGTAAAAATAGCAAAATTTAGTTGCAAAGAAAGCAAATGGCTTTCCCATTCACTGCCAAGTCCTTAAGTCTAGTTCCAGGCCTTAATTTCCCCTCTACAAAGAAAAGCCAGCCCTATCATGGGCCTGTTTGTTCCTTAGGAAGAAAGATAGCTGCTGACAAAGATTTACCTAGTCTTGTTCATCCTGAGTGACTGGAAGGTGTGGGACTCCTGCTGTCACATTGCAAGGGGCCAGGCCCTGATCAGTACATCCACTGGACACTCCCCTGGAGGCAGCAGCAAGGCCCATGACAAGCCCAGAGACGGGGAGAGAAATGTAATTACCAGCTTTCTTGGGTGACCCCTGTTTCCTGGCTCAGGTTGGGTGCATATCCTCCATTAGACTCCAACATTGTGGGAAACCTCTCTCCTGGGAACCCTATGACTTCAATCTATGAAGTTCCAAGTCCGAATATTTGACATGAGCCAGGACTCCAATCCAGAACTGCATTTAGCCAGCCCTGAACTATCTCTCAATCTCCCAATCCCTCCACCTCCTTCTCGTCTTAATCTCTCCAGAATCACTCCAGTTAGAAAACTTAAGTCTTGGTTTCTTTTTTTCTCAGGAAAGATCTCTAGAATGTAGCTTCCTAACCAAAGCCTCCCACAAGAGTCAGAGAAGTCCAGAAAGAAACATAAAGTGCACCTTTGAGAAGAAATGATGATTTATGAAGAACTGCTAAGGAAGCCAGGGAGGGGTTTTGGTTAAATAGATTTGAATACCCTAGAGAATTGCAAAGTATTGTATATCTCTACTAGATTTTTTATCTGATTTATCACTCAGAAGGAGAGTTACCAGATAAAATAAAGGGCAACCATTATATTTCAATTTCAATTAGACAATGATTGTTTTAGTATAAGTACATACCACATACTGCATGAGTCCCACATTTTTATTTGCTAAATCTGGCAACTCTACCCAGAAGGGAACTATTTATCTTTTCACCGTTATTCTCAGGAATATCCTCATTCTCTATATCAATATTCTTCATTTATAAATGCCTTAGCTCCACTCAAGCGTTCACAACAGCTCCACTCCCTTTTATCTCTCAGAAACTTAGAAATCTTCACTGAGTAATAGGAAAATCCAGTCTAGTTTCCTTTCTAAGCAATGTTCAAACAGAAGTACAAGAAGTTTGTCTTGCTCAGATTACCTGATGACAATACAACTAGCTAGCTTATAGATCATTTCTCAGCAAAATGAGCAAGGATTTATTTAGATATAGTGTTGCAAAAACAAAACAAAACAAAAGCCTCTTCCCAATCCTGAGGAATGCTGATTGAAGGTGGGAATTCATAACTATGGGGTTTATTTAATCACTATTAAGAGCTTAATTAGAACATTCAGATTGCAGAGAAGTGTGTAAGACCCATGCTGGCCGGAAGCCAACTGAGATGTGCTACATCATCTCACATAATATGATCTCGCTCCCAATCCATTATCAGGAGCACATGCTATGACCTGATACTAAAACCAGAAAAAAAAAAAAAAACAAGAAAATTACAGGCCAATATCCCTGATAAACATAAATGCAAAAATCCTCAACAAAAATTAGCAAATCAAATTCAACAATATATTAAAAGGATCATACACCATGATCAAGTGATATTTTTTCCAGAGATGCAAGGATGGTTCAGCATCTGCAAATCAGTCAATGTGACGCACCATGTTAAAAAACAAAGGATAAAAATTATATGATTATCTCAACAGATGCAGAAAAAGCATTTGACAAAATTTAATACCCATTTATGATTAAAAACTCTCAGCAAAGTGGGTATAGAAGGAATATACCTCAATATAAGACAGGTTATATATGACAAACCCACAGCTGACATACTCAACAGTAAAAAGCCAAAAGCTTTTCCTCTAAGATCAGGAACAAGACAAAGATACCCACTTTCACCAGTTTTGTTCAACATAATTTTGGAAGTTCTAACCACAGCAATTAGGCAAGGAAAAGAAATAAAATTATCCAGCTTGGAAAGGAAGAAGTGAAGTAAAACTATTATTATTTGCAGATAACATGATATTATATAAAGAAAATACTAAGGACTCCCCCCCCCAAAAAAAAACTATTAGAAGTAACAAATTCAGTAAAGTTGTAGGATACAAAATTAATATACAGAAATTGGTGGCATTTCCAAACACTGATAATGAGATGTCAGAAAGAGAAATTAAGAAAAGAATTTACAATTGCTATGAAAAAGAATAAAATACCTACAAATGAATTTAATCAAGGAGGTAAAAGACCTATACTCTGAAAACTGAGACATAGAAGAAAGCAATTGAAGACAATACAAATAAGTGGAAAGATACTCCATGCTTATGGGTTGGAAGAATTAATATTGTTAAAATGCCCATACTACCTAATGCAATCTATAGATTCAATGCAAAATATCAGTGGCACTTTCCACAGAACTAGAACAAAGAATCCTAATATTTGTATGGAACCACAAAAGATCCTGAATAATAGACAAATCAATCTTGGAAAGAAGAACAGAGCTGAGGGTATCACACTCCTAATTTCAAACTATGCTATAAAGCTATAGTAATCAAAACAGTGGGGTGGCAGCATAAAAACAGACACATAGATCAATGGAACAGAATGAAAAGCTCAGAAATAAACCCATGCATATATGGTCAATTAATCTATGACAAAGGAGCAAAGAATATACAGTGCAAAAAAAGACAAGCTCTTCAACAAATGGTGCTGGGAAAACTGGACAGCTACATCCAGAAGAATGAAACTGGACCACTTTCTTGCACCATACACACAAATAAACTCAAAATGGATTAAAGACTCCTAGAAGAAAACACAGGCAGCAAGTGATTTTAGATTAATCTTAGCAATATTTTGGGGGCCAGTCTCCTCAGGCAAGGGTAACAAAAGCTATAGTAAACAAATGGGATTACATAAAACGAAAAGCTTTTGCACGAGAAAAAAAAATTAAAACAAAGAGGCAAACTACTAAATGAGAGAAATATTTGCAAATCATATTCAATAAGGGGTTAATACCCCAAATATATAAAGAACTTAGACAATACCAAAAAAAACAAACAACCTGATTTAAAAAGGGAAAGAAGGCTTAAATAGACATTTTTCGGAGGAAGACATACAGATGACCAACAAGCACATGAAAAGATGCTCAATTTCACTAATCATCAGGGAAATGCAATTCAAAACCACAATGAAATATCACCTCACACCTGTTAGATTGGTGATGATCAAAAAGACAAAGAAATAACAAGTGTTGGTGAGGATGTGGAGAAAAGGGATCCTCATACACTGTTGGTAGGAATGTAAATTGGTGCAGCCACTATGGTAAACAGTATGGAGGTTTCTCAAAAAATTAAAAGTAGGCTACCATATAACCCAGCAATTCCACTTCTGGGTATTTATTCAAAGAGAATGAAAACACCAATTTGAAGGGATATATGCACCCCTATATTCATTGCAGCAATATTTACCATAATGGAGATATGGAAGCAATCTTAACTATCCATCAACAGATGAATGGACACAGAAGATGTGATATATATACACAATGGAATGTTACTCAGCCATAAGAAAAGAATGAAACCTTGCCATTTGTGACCATACAGATGGACCTAAAGGGTATTATGCTAAATGAAATAAGTAAGACAGAGAAAGACAAATACCATGTGATTTCACTTGGATGTGAAATCTAAAAAACAAAACAAATAAACAAAATAAAATAGAAATAGACTCACAGATACAGGAAACAAACTATTGGTTACCGGAGCGGGGAGGGATTGGGGGTGGGCAAAATAGGCGGATTAAAAGGTATGAACTTCCAGTTATAAAAGAAATAAGTCACGTGGATGTAATGTACAGCATAGGAAATACAGTCAGTAAGTCATAATGACTTTGTATGGTGACAGATGGTAACTAAGGGATCATTTCATAATGTATAAAAATACCAAATCACTATGATGTACACTTGAAACTAATAGATATTGTACATCAATTATACTTCAGTTTTTTAAAAAGAGTTATTTTCCAGTAGTGGTAGTTCACTGCAATGAGTCATACCCACTCTCTTGTTGGGTTTTGCTGGGACCAACAATACATAATTCTAGGGCTGGAAGCTGGGGCTAAAACAATTGCCTTTGTGCAAACCTCACAGATACTCAAGAGAAAGACCTGTTCTGAGATTTAACAAACTAAGTGAACTGGCTGCCGCTTCATCCATGTGACTTGTCTAATTAGTTAATATCTATTCAGCAAGGTCCAGTGGGCCTTGTTGATTTGTTGTTACGTATTTATAAGCTATATTCCTTTGATTTAAAAAGATTAATAAAATTATTAATTGAAGGAAGGAGAAGAATGGATATGAAGTGGGAAAGATGGTAGGTAGAAGAGAACAAAAAATAGATTAAATATTGAACCTCAGTAGAAAACAAAGCTTGCTTAACCATGCCCGCAGGCACTGTGCTGTGGCAGCCTGCCCCTTCTCTGTTCTCTTATGGTGTTCCATGCCTGCCCCAAATGTGAATAATTGTGTCAGTTCAAATAATATTCATGGTAAGATTTTGTTAAAGAAACGTTGATATTTAGGGGCACCTGGGCGGCTCAGTCTGTTAAGCGTCTGGCTTCAGCTCAGGTCATGATCCCAGGGTCCTAGGATCAAGCCCCGAGTCAGTCTCCCTGCTCAGAGGAGTCTGCTTATCCCTCACTCTCTGCCGCTCCACCCCCCCCCCACCTCCCTGACTCATGCTCTCTTTCCCTCAAATAAATAAATAAAATCTTTAAAAAAAAAGAAAGAAAGAAATGTTGATATTTAGCAAAATGTTGACCGGGTATTTCCAAGTTGAGTTAATATGGATACCTTTAATTTCTTGCTTATTCTATGTTTTCTAAATTTTCCATTTCTAAGTAAACATGTATTACTTTTTCATTGGAAATATATATTATATTACCATCACGAAAGAGAGAGACTCAGAAATAGAGAGACTGGGATTCAGATTCCAGTTCTACTGCTTCCTCCCCCCAGGCAAGGTATACCATCTCAGCAAATCCCACTTTCCTCATCTGCATAATGGATAACAAGAATATCTACATTTAGGGATTGAGGAGAACCAATCCATGTAAAGCAGCACCCAGCACATTGTACGCATTCAGTGCACGCCGGTGTGGAATTGTCCACAGGTAGGATCATCCCTGTTTTACTGATGAGGTCATTAGACTTGAAGAATTTAAGTGGCACTTGCTCAAAGTCACACAGATATAAGTAGAAAATCTGAAACTGGAATCCCGTCTTCTATGAAAATAGGCAGTATTCTTCCTGCTATGATTCCCTAATTCACTGTTGAAAAGCAAAACTTTTATGATGCCATTATTTTAGTTTGATTGAGTTCAACATAACCCCAAATGAAGCAGTAGCTCTTGTGCCAGAAACCCAAATAATACTTACACAGATCCTTCATCTCACTAGACTCACAAGGAAGGAGGATAATCATCTTAGTAAAGACACTGTGAAAACCACACAGGATTTCAGTCCTCTGGGCTCCTCCCTCCCCTGGAGTGTTGTTTGGAACTAAGGCTCATCTAGTGTCACTTCCTGCTTCTGAGTCATCATCATAGATTAGTATCACTAACCCAAGCTGTGTTCCAGGAGCTCAGGAAAGAAATTCTCTGAGCTTCACTTTGGAATTGGCTCCTTCTCATAATAAATACTTTCTGAACTCATCAAGAGAGGTTATAGAAGAATTAATGTCCCCAAAGAACTTCACTTATTTTACAGATTTATGAAATATACCCTCTTGCCAAGACCTCGTGTGCACTTCTTTTTTCAGTAAAGGTGACACAGAGTTTCTCCCAAAATAAAATTGACTCTTCCAGATGCTTAAATTGAGGGTCATGAGTCATCCTGGCTGCCCAGTATCACTGAGGACACAGTGTAACTTCCTAACATAAAAGCCTTAATAGCATTTAGGCACTCTCCCTTAATACACTTGCCAAAAGAGTCTGTGGTGATGGTCTTTACCACTCCCATAACAGCTTCAGGTCAATAAAGTTTAGTGAGCACTGTCCTTTCTGATCAATAGTTTTTACAACTAAGCTTTGAGTTAGATCAGGGTTTAAACAAACCCTGAGCACTCATTATGGGCAAGCACTGAGCTAGGCACTGAGAAAGTCCAAATCAATAAGCACCTCTGTGTCCTTGAAACTCACAGTCCAGGAGAAGGGAAAGATGTTATTTCTAAGCTGCTTTGTTTGATTTAATAAAGATATAAACCAAGCACTGGAGAACCTACTCTGTCGAAGGGGCTTTACTGAGGAGGTGACCCTCAGTCTGTGTGGTTTAGGAAGATTGCTGGGAAACAGGGAGTAGAACATTCATGATAGATGGAACCACATAGGAAGAACATGGAGGAGGGAATGAGCATGGGGGTAGGTATGTGGAGGGGGTAGGGACAGCATTCCAATATGGGGACACACGGTGGACAGCAGCAAGAGTTGAGGCTAGTGAGAACCAACTTGTGATAAGCTTTGTATGCTCTGCTAAGGAGCTTAGATGTTATCCTCTTACTTTCTAAAAATGGGGTCCTTTTGGTAATAATAACACAGTGACAGATAAGAATCAGCTTATTGTTAACCTCTGTTTGTAGCCACCAGCCATCCATCTTCCACAGCTGGTTACCCTAAGAACACTTCCCCTGGGTCTCTCTCTCACTGGAATAGTGCTCTTCACACCCCCCACCCCCAACACACATACATACACACACCCAACATATAGCACCTCAAACCCCTCTCCACTCAGGGCTACAGCTCTTCACCTTCACTGTTCCAACCCGGTGGGCACTGCTCTCCTGACAGAGGCCTACAGCCCCACCCTCACCTGTGTCCCTGCAGTAAAGCTTCTTTGTTCTATGACAGAGCCACCAGCACAAGACAGAGAAATGTGTTCCTCGTCTCCCAAACTGGAATTTGGAGCATGAATACCCTCCTATTTGCTAAATCCAATGTTTATTTCTTAATCTTGGTCTCTCTACTACTGACTCTCTCTTTTTGTCTTCCCTGAAATTTTCTACCGTCGTGACTTCTGGACACTGTTCTCTTCTAGCTATGGTCCAACATTGCTGGCTGCCCCCTCAAAGCCCTCCTTGTCTGCTCTTGTGGACTTGCTTCTTACCTGCTGTATCTCCTGCCTCTCCTGCTCCAGAGCACTTCCCTCATCTCCAACCTTCTGATCAGGGTAATGACCCAATCACCCGTCTGTAACTGAGCCCCTGCCCCCAGGTCTGTGCCTCCCCGTTCTCTTCCTTCTTCTTTTTCTTTTCTTTTTCTTTTCTCTTTTCTTTTATTTCTCTTTCTTTCTTTCCTTCTTTTTCTTCTTTCATAGGTGTGTGAATAGTATATTACCACTCTTTGTATTCATCTCTGATGTTATCTTACTACTAAATCCCAGCTGTCCTCAGGCCCTAGCAAATTTACCTCTTTAATAGCCCTAATCCATCCCCTCTTCATCCCCATGTACCCTTCCCTCATGCCTCATTAATTTTCCCTGACAGAACTCCAATAGCCCCCCAGTCCCTCTCTCTATCCTGTGCTAATGTCCTCTCCCATCCAGTATAACGGAGTGACCAAGCGAAGTTTTAAAGTGTGAATATGAACATGTCAGTCCCCTACTTGACTTTTCACCTCCAAGTGGGGCAAACAAACACATATTTTCAAGCCCCATTGTCCCAGCCCTTGCTTGCAAGATAATCAACTTTCCCACCTGTTCTTAACAGGCTAAGATCTTTTGAGTCTTCATGCTGATTCCCCTTCCCATACCCAGAGAAAGAAAATTGCCACTTTCACTCCCTTCCCTGACCCCATCCTTCCCTTTTAGCCAAAAAAAAAAAAAAAAAAAAAGGAGCTCTGACATCCTCTGAGTCTTGTCCTGACCCCCTGCACCTTCAGCTTACTGTCCTATGTACTCACATAATACACTATTCTCTCTTCCATGATGGCACTTAGACTAAAAAATGGGCATTTAACTGCCTGATTCAACCATGATGTCCTTACCATCAGGGACACAGGTTATCTCTGTATTCCACCAAGTAAGCACTCAATACATTTGTGAATGAATAAATAAATAAATGCCAATATCCCCAGTAATTTGATGATCAAGTTCTTTCATACTAGTTTTTAGCTGCATACGGGTTGAGCAAATTCTGTGGGCTGGCTGGGAAACCTACCTATCATTTATAAATTTGTTTCTATGGGAAAATGCATTGACAGTTCCAAAAGATAGACTTGGAAACAGAATTTGGAACAAAACCCTTAGTAAACTGAAGATTGATTATATTTATCTCTTTGCATTTCTTTTTTTTTCTATTTTTATTTTTTTTAATTTTTTATTGTTATGTTAATCCCCATACATTACATCATTAGTTTTAGATACAGTGTTCCATTCTTTGCATTTCTGCTAGCTATAAAATTGTTCTATCATTGTCTGCTCTTGAATAGTGAGGTATTAGAATAGAGAGAATATAAGTAAACCTCTAACACTAAGTATTCTTTGATTACATTTCTAGGTATTTAGTAAATAAAAACTCATAGGCTGGATACATTGGCATGAATCAGAGGCACTCTTCCTGAGTAGTTGCTTCAACATTTCTTTTGTTTTCTGGCCCTGTATTCATGTGTTCCTATTTAGGAAAACCTGACATTTGGAAATCCAAACATAGAAACCAGATACATTCAAGGGTTATGACTCAGGTTACAAAATAATTTTTCACTTTAGAAATTTAATAGTGACTTACTCTGTTCATTAAAGAGTAATAAAAAATTATCATGGACCTCTGAAAAGAAATACAGAATTTAAGAACAGAACTAAGCCTGGTTATATTTGCAGTCATGAGCATTTCTTTTTGAAACGCTATAATTCACCCCTCCCCACTTGGGATTTATTCTTGTGGCATTACAACTCTCCCTCTACTGAGAAGCACAACAAAAGACCATTTGAGTAGGAAGCAGATGTGTATCTTCTGGAGCTTAACACCCCTGGCTCAAATCTAACGGTGAAAATTTACAGCCCTTAAAATATACTATACTGTGGTGGCTGTGACTGGGAGGCCTCCTCCCCAGCCAAGGGAGTAGAATTGCTAAAATGTTAGTGGCCAAAGGGGGCTGGTGGGAGGGAGGAAGGAGACTGAGTCTTCACTGGGAGGAAATGAACACAGAGATTATCAGTGGATGATATAATCAAAAACTCATATACCAGTATCCAAGTTTTATTACACTACTGAGGAAAAGAGTTCATTTATATTGGATTTCCTGTACTTTTTTTTCTTAATAAGGGGAATCACATATCTATGAGTCATCATGATTATTACAGATTTGATGGGACATTTTACCATGATAATACACATACTTTTTTGAAAAGGGATGATAAGCCATAATAACTGCATGTTTCTTAATTTATTGACAGAATAGTAAAAAGATGAGTTGATATGTTTTTCTTATTTTTCATGTTTCTTGAAATAGCTTTGACTATTTCCAGTAGGCACACATTTCTGTTTAATAATAACATACAAAAATTAATAAATAGGAAAAAGGCACTTTGGGAATAGACCATAATAAAGACAAATGGAATCCATATTTCAAAAGTTGGCAAGAGCTAACAGATACGCTCTCATTTTTTTATTTGTGTAATAAAATGTTCTGTATTCAGAGTCATTTCTTTCCTTGTTATTTCTCTTGTCTTGAGTAGGAGCCATAAACGCTTCAACAAACAGAAAGTAGATTGAATGTTCAGTTAGTGTTGCTAAAGTCTTTTTATGATGTACTACTTAATGCTGAAATAGCACAATAATGTTTCAATCAGGGGGGAAAGATGGCGGAGGAGTAGGGGACCCTATTTCAACTGGTCCCCAGAATTGAGCTGGATATCTACCAGACCACTCTGGGCACCCACGAAACCAGCCTGAGATGTAAGAAGATCTGGATCTCTACAAACAGAATATCGCAGGCAGTTGGTTTTGAGGTACGAAGCGGAGAGCCGTGATCCTGTGGGCAGATATCGGAGGATAAACGGCAGCAGGAGGGTGCCTGGACGTGGGGACCCTACACCGCTGGTGAGTGACAGCCTCGCGCGCTGCAGACGGGCACAGACTCGCAGACCGGTAGTGTCGGGAAAGAACTTTAGGGCAGCCCCCGGGGTGGAAAACCGGACCAGTGGGGTCGCACGCCTGCGATCCGCAGCCCCTGGGTCAGAAACCCGGAGCGATGGTCGCGCACACGCGAACTGCAGCCTCCAAGACGGAAACCCGGTGCGCCGGGGTCACGCCGGTGAACTGCACCCCCCTGGGGTGGAAACCCCAAGCCGCGGGGTCGGGCCCACACGAATTGCGAGCGGCTGGCGGTTTTAGCAGCACAAAGGGCAGAGACGTGCTCGACCTGGAGGCAGGACTGGGGGCGCTGCAGAGGGGCGCACAACCCAGGCCGCTGCAGTTTATAGCAGCACGGACAGAAATGGAGACAGTGTGGCCTGGAGAGCTCACTGAAGAACAGACTGAGGTCTCTCTGCTCTGAGGCAGAGGGTTGGAAACGGTCTCTTCTGCTCTGACTCGCGGAAGAGACGCGGAAAGCCGCCAGGGAAAGGCGCTAGAGAACAAAAGCCCCAAAGACTGATTCCCACTGAGCCCATCCCCCACCACAGGGGCGCAGGGCAACTCCGCCCAAACAGGGTTGCCTGAGTAACAGCGCGGCAGGCCCCTCCCACAGAAGACAGGCTGGGAAAACAAGAGGCCAGCAACCCTAAGGTCCCAAGAAAACAGGTGCATCTTGCTTGGGTTCTGGTCAATAATTTCGACTCTATACATTCCCTCAAACACCCATCAACAGAATGACTAGGAGGAGGAGCCCCCCAAACAGAAAAGACTCAGAGATTATGACTTATGCTGCAGATTTACAAATGGATGCAGACATAACCAAGATGTCGGAGACGGAATTCAGGCTAGCAATTGTGAAGACAATGGCTAGAATGGAGAAATCAATTAATGGCAACATAGAGTCTCTAAGGGCAGAAATAAAAGGGGAATTGGCAGAACTTAAAAATGCTATCAATGAGATCCAATCCAATCTAGATAATCTAACAGCTAGGGTAACTGAGACAGAAGAGAGAATAAGCGATCTGGAAGACAGTATAATAGATAAAAAGGGAAAAGAGGAGGCCAGGGAAAAACAACTCAGAATCCATGAAAATAAATCAGAGAAATAAGTGACACCATGAGGCGTTCCAATGTCAGAATAATTTGAATCCCAGAGGGAGTGGAGAGAGAGAGAGGGCTAGAAGATGTATTTGAGCAAATCGTAGCTGAGAACTTCCCTAATCTGGGGAATGAAACAAACATTCGAGTCGTAGAGGCAGAGAGGACCCCTCCCAAGATCAAGGAAAACAGGCCAACACCCCGGCATGTAATAGTAAAACTTGTAAATCTTAGAACCAAGGAAACCATCTTAAGGGCAGTTAGGGGGAAGAGATTCCTTACGTACAGAGGAAGGAACATCAGAATAACATCAGACCTATCCACAGAGACCTGGCAAGCCAGAAAGGCCTGGCAAGACATATTCAGGGTACTAAATGAGAAGAACATGCAGCCAAGAATACTTTATCTGGCAAGGCTTTCATTTAGAATGGATGGAGAGATGCAGAGCTTCCACGACCGGCAGAAGTTGAAAGAATATGTGACCACTAAGCCTGCCCTGCAAGAAATATTAAGGGGGGTTCTATAAAAGGAGAAAGACCCCAAGAGTGATCTACAACAGAAATTTACAGGGACAATCTATAAAAACAACGTCTTCACAGGCAACATGATGACAATTAATTCATATCTTTCAATAATCACTCTCAACGTGAATGGCCTAAACGCTCCCATAAAACGGCACAGGGTTGCAGATTGGATAAAAAGACAGGACCTATCCATATGCTGTCTACAAGAGACTCATTTTGAACCTAAAGATACATCCAGACTGAAAGTGAAGGGGTGGAGATCTATCTTCCATGCCAGCGGACCTCAAAAGAAAGCTGGGGTAGCAATTCTTATATCAGACAAATTCGATTTTAAACTAAAGTCTGTAATAAGAGACACAGAAGGACACTATATCATTCTTAAAGGGTCTATCCAACAAGAAGATCTAACAATTGTAAATATCTATGCTCCCAACATGGGAGCAGCCGTATACATAAGCCAACTGTTAACCAAAATAAAGAGTCATATTGATAACAATACGTTAATTGTAGGAGACCTCAATACTCCACTCTCAGTGATGGACAGATCATCTAAGCAGAAAATCAACAAGGAAACAAGAGCTTTGAATGATACATTGGACCAGATGGACCTCATAGATATTTACAGAACATTCCACCCTAAAACAACAGAATACTCATTCTTCTTGAGTGCACATGGAACTTTCTCCAGAATAGACCATATAATGGGTCACAAATCAGGTCTCAACTGATACCAAAAGATTAAGATTATTCCCTGCATATTCTCAGACCACAATGCTCTAAAACTGGAACTCAATCACAAAAAAAAAATTTGGCAGAAATTCAAACACTTGGAAGCTAAAGACCACTCTGCTCAAGAATGTTTGGGTCAACCAAGAAATCAAAGAAGAACTTAAACAATTCATGGAAATCAATGAGAATGAAAACACATCGGTCCAAAACCTATGGGATACTGCAAAGGCGGTCCTAAGGGGGAAATACATAGCCATCCAACCCTCACTCAAAAAAATAGAAAAATCCCGAATTCACCAACTAACTCTACACCTTAAAGAACTAGAGAAAAAGCAACAAACGACGCCTAAGCCACGCATTAGAAGAGAAATAATTAAAATTAGAGCAGAAATCAATGAATTAGAAACCAGAAACACAGTAGATCAGATCAATGAAACTAGAAGTTGGTTCTTTGAAAGAATTAATAAGATTGATTAAACCACTGGCCAGACTTATCCAAAAGAAGAGAGAAAGGACCCAAATTAATAAAATTATGAATGAAAGGGGAGAGATCACTACCAACACCAAGGAAATAGAAACAATTATTAGAAATTATTATCAACAACTATATGCCAATAAACTGAGCAATCTGGATGAAATGGAGGCCTTCCTGGAAACCTATAAGCTGCCAAGACTGAAACAGGAAGAAATTGACAACCTGAATAGGCCAATAACCAGTAACGAGATTGAAGCAGTGATCAAAAACCTCCCAAAAAACAAGAGTCCAGGGCCTGATGGATTCCCTGAGGAATTCTACCAAACATTCAAAGAAGAAATAATACCTATTCTACTGAAGCTGTTTCAAAAAATAGAAACAGAAGGAAAACTTCCAAACTCATTCTATGAGGCCAGCATTACCTTAATCCCCAAACCAGGCAAAGACCCCATCAAAAAGGAGAATTTCAGACCGATATCCCTGATGAATATGGATTCCAAAATCCTCAACAAAATCCTAGCTAATAGGATCCAACAATACATTAAAAGGATCATCCACCAGGACCAAGTGGGATTTATCCCCGGGATGCAAGGGTGGTTCAACATTCGCAAATCAATCAATATGATAGAACACATTAATAAGAGGAGGGAGAAGAACCATATGGTCCTCTCAATTGATGCAGAAAAAGCATTTGACAAAATACAACATCCTTTCCTGATTAAAACTCTCCAGAGTATAGGGATAGAGGGAACATTCCTCAAGCTCATAAAATCCATCTATGAAAAACCCACAGTGAGTATCATCCTCAATGGGGAAAAGCTGAGAGCCTTTCCCTTAAGATCAGGAACACGTCAAGGGTGCCCACTCTCACCACTGTTGTTCAACATAGTACTAGAAGTCCTAGCAACAGCAATCAGACAACAAAAAGAAATAAAAGGTATTCAAATTGGCAAAGAAGAAGTCAAACTCTCTCTTTTCGCAGACGACATGATACTTTATGTGGAAAACCCAAAAGACTCCACCCCCAAATTACTAGAACTCATCCAGCAATTCAGTAATGTGGCAGGATACAAAATCAATGCACAGAAATCAGTTGCTTTCTTATACACTAACAACGCAACTGTAGAAAGAGAAATTACAGAAACGATTCCATTTACAATAGCACCCAAAACCATAAGATACCTCGGAATAAATCTAACCAAAGAGGTAAAGGATCTATACTCTAGGAACTACAAAACACTCATGAAAGAAATTGAAGAAGACACAAAAAGATGGAAAAATATTCCATGCTCATGGATCGGAAGAATAAACATTGTTAAAATGTCTATGCTACCCAGAGCAATCTATACCTTCAATGCCATCCCGATCAAAATTCCAATGACATTTTTCAAAGTGCTGGAACAAACAATCCTAAAATTTGTATGGAATCAGAAAAGACCCCAAATCGCCAAGGAGATGTTGAAAAAGAAAAACAAAGCTGGGGGCATCACACTGCCCGATTTCAAGCTATATTACAAAGCAGTGATCACCAAGACAGCATGGTCCTGGCACAAAAACAGACATACAGACCAATGGAACAGAATAGAGAACCCAGATATGGACCTTCAACTCTATGGTCAAATAATCTTTGACAAAGCAGGAAAAAATATGCAATGGAAAAAAGACAGTCTCTTCAATAAATGGTGCTGGGAAAATTGGACAGCCACATGCAGAAGAATGAAACTCGACCATTCTCTAACACCATTCACAAAGATAAACTCAAAGTGGATGAAAGACCTCAATGTGAGACAGGAATCCATCCAAATCCTAGAGGAGAACATAGGCAGTAACCTCTTTGACATCGGCCACAGCAACTTCTTTCAAGATACATCTCCAAAAGCTAGTGAAACAAAAGCAAAAATGAACTTTTGGGACTTCATCAAGATAAAAAGCTTCTGCACAGCAAAGGAAACAGTCAACAAAACAAAGAGGCAACCCACAGAACGGGAGAAGATATTTGCAAATGACACTACAGATAAAGGGCTGGTATCCAAAATCTATAAAGAACTTCTCAAACTCAACACCCAAAAAACAAATAATCAAGTCAAAAAGTGGGCAGAAGAGATGAACAGACAGTTCTCTGAAGAAGACATACAAATGGCTAACAGACACATGAAAAAATGTTCATCATCATTAGCCATCAGGGAAATCCAAATCAAAACCACACTGAGATACCACCTTACACCAGTTAGAATGGCAAAAATGGACAGGGAAAGAAACAACAAATGTTGGAGAGGTTGTGGAGAAAGGGGAACCCTCTTACACTGTTGGTGGGAATGCAAGTTGGTACAGCCACTTTGGAAAACAGTGTGGAGGTGCCTCAAAAATTTAAAAATAGAGCTACCCTATGACCCAGCAATTGCAGTACTGAGTATTTACCCCAAAGACACAGATGTAGTGAAAAGAAGGGCCATATGCACCCCAATGTTCATAGCAGCAATGTCTGCAATAGCCAAACTGTGGAAAGAGCCGAGATGCCCTTCAACAGATGAATGGATAAAGAAGATGTGGTCCATATATACAATGGAATATTACTCAGCCATCAGAAAGGATGAATACCCAACTTTTACATCAACATGGATGGGACTGGAGGAGATTATGCTAAGTGAAATAAGTCAAGCAGAGAAAGTCAATTATCATATGGTTTCACTTATTTGTGGAACATAAGGAATAACATGGAGGACATTAGGAGAAGGAAGGGAAAAATGGGCGGGGGTAATTGGAGGGAGAGATGAACCATGAGAGACTATGGACCTGAGAAACAAACAGGGTTCTAGAGGGGAGGGGGGAGGGGGTATTGGTTAGCCGGTGATGGGTATTAAGGAGGGCACGTACTGCTTGGAGCACTGGGTGTTATATGAGAACAATGGATCGTGGATCACTACATCAAAAACTAATGATGTATTGTATGCTGACTAACATAACATAATAAAATTAAAAACTACAAAAAAAATAAAAATAAAAAAAAATAAAGATGTTACGATGAACTTACCCTTGCCAGAGAAGTTCATCATTCGCAAGGAAAAAAAAAAATAAATAATAATGTTTCAATCAGAAAGCTCAATTTGTTTTATAAAAAGACCTTACACAAATATTGTTTGGAATATTACAGCCAGCCATTAGTCCTTATTGAGTATCCAGTACTTAAGAGCCATACTGAAAACAATAAAGGGGTAGGATGAGCAGGACAAAGATGGAGCTATTTTTCAAAGGGCAAAAGCCTACTTAAGAGACAAAGTAAAGAGCTGAGCATTTTCAAAGCTGTATCACAAAGGTAAAATTAAAACCTGACTTGGACTTTAGGTTAGTATGCAAATAGCCCTCTAACAATAGGCCTCACAACCCTTGCAAACAAATCTAGAATTATTCTCTAGCCTCACAGCATCATGGAGTGTTGATAACTAAGTCCAACTTCTGAGAAAGAACAGATCTTGGAAAGTATCTAGTGAATAGAAGATCTGGACAGCAGACTTGGAAACACAGACATTAACAATGCCCTCTGGTCTATACCCAAAGGCTCTATTATCAATAAAGTCTCTGCTGGGATTGGTTTTTTCCAGAAGTGGGTTGGGCTACCAAGATCAAGCATACTCCCCACCTGGTTTGGCCTAAGATGACCTCACATGCTTTGTCTAGGGAGCTGGCCAGTGCTGACTGCTGAAGAAACTCACCCTAGTAAGTAGCGTGAGGATGAAAGAACTTACACCTGGAAGCAGAATCATTGTCCTCCTCAACTCTGTGGTCTAATTTACTGCTAATCAGCCACAGGGAGAACATATGGACAAAACTTTAAGAAAAGGGAAAACATGATACCAAATGAAATAAAAAGAAGTCACTACCCAAGAGAACGTATAGAGATAGCCAGTCAATCCATGTGACACATGTAGGAAGATTACTCTACAAACTCACTGAATATGATGAAATCCAGATTAGGTCAAAGAAACTTTTCCTGGTTAAGTCCCAAGTCTTACATCAGAAGGTCCATCCTCAAACTGAAGCATATTATCAGCAAACCAGTAGAGAAAAATGATCAGCAGAGCAGATTACTTCATTGGGGTTTTGTGTGCACACTCTTGTCAAAGCTAATCAATTGCTTAAGTAAGATGCACTGGCTTCTTTAAAGTTGCTAATACTCACCATGAAACAATAACTTAGATTTCACAAAGTTGAATCAATTTCACATAATAAAACTTTTTGGAGAAAATGAGTGAATGCCACCATGGATCAGTACCCACAATAATGACTTCTTTCATAGCCAAGTGATTCTTCATACAGAAACTGGTCCAATACCTGGGTCCAAGTTCATCATGGGTTCTTCCAAACCCAGTTCCCATGGGATGATAACATTTATACCACATGTGCATTTTGTGATTCCTCTGGAGTGAGCTTAAACTGTTCTGGATGCCTGGGCTAGGGATGCAATGGATGCATGTCCTATATGAAAATACTTCAGCCCCTGCCTTCTCCTAATGAGCACAATTAACCACAACCATATCATTTGAATTATTAATGCTCCTAACAGGGTGGATAAAGTGTCTCTGGAGCAAAGTTGTTTGTAGTTCTGGTAAAGCTCATGCAAGATTTAACTTAAAAGTTCATCTTGAAGAGAGACAATGCTGGCATTGTGTTACGTTGATTTAAAACAAATCTGTCCTAAGGATTTTCTCCGTCCTTATCTGCAGTAATAGAATATGAAAGAGAGAGGAGGGAAATATCAAGTGCTGGAAAATATCTTTCTCAGAAACTATAGCAGACGGGTCACAACATTTTTAAACAATGATAGTAACATTTATTATATCAAAGCCATTTTATGTTTTATTTGGAACTCTGGCGCCTTTTTTTTTTTAAGTTCCCATAACATGACAGTAATTATAGCCATCAAGATGTTCCCTAGAAGATAGCAGTCCAAACTCCAGATGCTGCTGCCCCATTGTCCCATCACTGGAGCTCAGAGTGTGCACATTACATCATGGTGTAGTTTATTTTAAAAGTGCTTTAAGAATGTAATGATAGTAATTGTAGACAGGGAAAATTAATGGGGAGCATTGCCGGTCTGCAAATTCCATTTATAAAACACTCCCGCTGCTCAAAAGGAGAGTGCTTTCTTGTTAACAGAGGCTTCAAAATACAATTTGGAGGATGTATTAAATAAACTCTGTGCTAAAGTCATTTTCAGCTGGGCCTTGTGTGTACATCTTTCCCTCTCATTTCACCACTGGCCCACCACATGACTTTCCCTGAGAGGATACAAGATTCTACAGAGAAGCAGAGGGTGTGGGCTCCCAGGCAGAAACTGTCATGGCTGTGGGGCAAGGACAGGTTAAGTGGTAGAGCTGGTCTCAGGCCAATGAACACAGACACGGTGTATGAAACAAAGAGAGAGCTGGTGAGGTGCACGCATGCCTACACCCATACACCCTGCTGCAGTACTTTCACAGACTATGCCTGGGGTTTAGGGATTTGGAGGACTCCATATTTCACTGATGGTACGTGGTAGACATCCCAACCAAGAGCATGCCCTTCTTTCTAGCTTTATGGCACAGGAGAAAGTCCCTACTCAATACTCCTTCTTTTGTTTTCCTTAAACCTTTCCTCTTCTTTCCCTTTTCTAATGTTAGCAAAAGATTAAATCGCTTTCCAGCTCCTGTTCATGATGGAATTAGCTGTTCAAAATGGGACAAGTGTTGTTCTGTGAGGTTGTCAAGGAAATTCCAGTTGTTTCTGAATTCTCAAGAGAGAGACAAAGAACAAACCAAACTTGTAAGCATTTCCTTCATTCAAATTTTGCCAAAAAAGAAAAGGAAAGAAAAAGAAAGCTTCTCCACACATCCAGAAATTAGTTTTAAGAATGTTTTATGCCAAGCTGATGAGCCATTATTTGTACTCAGAGGATGACTACTTGGCTCATTATGTCACAGCATCGCTCTTCGTACCCCAACCACAGCGGACAGATGAGTAACTGGAAGTGATGTGTGCTGGGGAAGGCATATACATTTGTTCATTCACTTGCAATAATCATCGGTAACAACGATAATTTTGGAAAAGGAGAAATCAAGGAATATATGTGATGGTTGTGGATGGGGAAAGGAAGTCACAAGAGAAAACTGACAGTATTCTCAGGAAAAAGAAAGGACACACGACTCATTGCCTGGCCATTGGCTATATGTTCCCAACTTACCGTGTATTCTGGTACCACTTACACTCTCTAGCTATCTAAGTTTAGTTTAAACACATGCATAGACTTCACTTATTGACAATCCTAGGAGGTATGTAGCACCGGCATCATTGTCCCCACTTTGCAGATGAAACTACTGAGCCACAGAGAGGCTGATCAAGTAACTGGAGCTAGAAAGCTAACATGGCTAGTGCAGTGGCTCCTAGCCTCTGCACACTCAAATGTGCTCCAGGCATTCCTCTAATCCTATTCCATCTGATAGATACACTCCTCATCATTACCCTGTGCGGGCAGAGCTTGCTGTTACCATTTTCTCCATTTTATAGGTGAGGAAGAGGAGGCACAAAGATTTAGGTACCTTGGCCCAGGTCACACAGCTAATAAATGACAGAGTCAGATTCGAACCCAAGCAGACTCAGCACCACAGTTCCTGCTCTCAACAACTCTTCTCCTCCAGCTCCAGGTAACAAGGCCAGGAGCTGTCTGGGGACAGAACTCTTTCCACCACAGCATAAAGTGCCAAGGATGGATCCCCAAGAAAGCAAAATGGGACTTCAACAACTGTCTCCTCAAAACACTCTAGTACCCCCAAGCTTTTCTCCCTCAACTTTTCTCCCAATGCAGAAAACCCACACGCACCCAGCCCATCATCCTCCCACCAACTCCGGATCACTACTCTTGTCTACGTCATGCCTGCCTTACCCCTGGGAAATTTGTGTTCTCTTTCTGACCTCAATGAAGCAACCAGACAAGGCTGAGTCAGTGGACTAATCTGTATTAATTGGTGCCGGTCGAGGAGGATATGAAAACAGTGGTTCCTTTGCCTATTAATATTCACAGCTGGGTGTACGGTAGTAAGTCAGTCTCTTGTGTGCCCCACACTGCATGCATCCGGGCATCAGAAATTTACATGAGCCACCTCATTACATCTTTACAGTAACTCTGAGAAGTAGGACTTCTTATGTTCATTTAACACATGAGAAAGCTAGGGTCCGTGTTGCTTGGGTAAATTACCCAACGTATCAAAGCTAACACAGAGTTGATGTTGGGTCAAACATTAGATAAACTAATGAGCTAATAAACAGGTGAATAAATCCAAAGCCCCTACCTGACCCACTACACCTTTCATTCACCCATTCAACAAATAATTTTTGAGCATGTCTTATTTGCCAGGCACTGTTCGGCACTAGGGATACAATGGGTCTCTACACCACATTTTGATAGAGACAGAGAATAAATAAGCCTTCAGAGCAACAAGAAAAAATATCAGGTGGTGGTAATTACCATGTGGATAAGTAAAACAAGGTGTCAAAGACCAGTGGCTATTTCACATTAGGGTGGGGGCGTCAGGGAAGGAACTGACAGTTAAGTTGGATTAATGCTGCTGGAAGGGGGCAGCTGTGTAAGATTCACAAGGAAAACACTCGAAGCCATGGGAAGGGCTGTACAAAGTCCCTAAGAAGGAAATGAGCTTTAACCAAAATAAAGTTGATGAGCAAGGAAACTGGAGAGGGTGCAAGTCCCATAGGGTGTGGTAAGCCAGAATCAGAAGTCTGCAGTTTGTTCTAAGAGCAGTAGGAGCCCTTGGAAAATTTTAATCAGGGGAGTGTCATGACCTGATTTCTCTTTTAAAGTCTTCTCTGTGCCATACCACCTGCTCTTCAGGGGCGCATGTCTTTCTTCTTCCACTTAACATCTCCCAACACAAAACACCCTGGATTCTATAATTCGTTTTCAGGGCATTTTCTCACTCTGATGGCATTAAAAATTGGAAAGTAGCTGGTAAACCCTTCCTATGTAGGAATAGTTGATCATTACTTAATGTATCACCCCTCCTGGGGGTACCCATGTTATACTCAGGGGTAACTGTCCAACACAGTGACATGCCCTCATGCCGAACCACACAGGAATCCTCCTACTGTGCATGCCCTAAGCCAGCCTTGATGGCCCCCAACCCTGTTGCTGATTGCCTAATTACTCCATAGGCCCCACTCCAATAAGGATCACCATAATGACTAGGGATTCATTAAAATGAGATCCTTGAAAAGCCCCATGCTTTGAGGAAACCCCAGACCAAGAGAATTTCTTTTTAATAAGATTGTTCCTTTATGTTCCATAAAAGAGAAAACAAGTAGGGAATAATGGGAAGAGGACTGACCTCTTATGAGCACAGACCTTAAAGCCAAGAAAACGAACTTGAATTCTGACCCAGACATCAGCTGTGTAACCTTGGAGAAATCACTTACAAGCCCTAATCTCCTAATCGTTAAAATAGGATCATACTACTTCATAGCTTAGTTTGCGGAGGTCGTGGAACGATTGCAGAGATCTACTACAAGGCCACATGGGTTCCATCTGTGAGTAGGTGCTCAGTAGATGGTGTTGGAGGTGGTTGTAACGATGCTTCTTATTGTTGCTGTTGTAGTAGCTGCTGCCTCTGTAGTCATGGCTATCAGAGGAGCAAGCCATAAATGGGTCTCCATTCTTTCTCTTGAAAAGTGAGAGGATCAGATGGTCTTGAAGACAATTCCATCTCTAAAATGATTCAATGCCCATTGAAATAAGAAAACTCTTAAATCGGGAGGAGAGCCTAATAGAGTTTGAAAGAGAACACCCTGCAAATAAAGAAGGCAGAAGATTATTGTCCAGGTTTCTGGGTGTTCTTTTAAGCACTTCTGCAGCCCCAAAGGCCAAGTGTTCCTGCAGATGAACTTCCTACACCCATAAGACCCCACCAAGAGCAGTGATTCAAGATACAGTGTCTCCATTCTCCAGTGTCTCCTGCTTCAGAGTCAGAGTCTAGAGAAGTCAGAACATAATGTCTCTAAAGCTGAGCTTACTAAAGCTGTTCATTTCATGTGAGTTTATCTCTATGATTTTTTTTTCCTCATTGGCATCCCAAACATTCCCCAATTAGCCATTGTTTAGAGCAAAATAAATTTCTTTTTTCTCCAGGAAGTCAAAGGAAGTACCTAGTCCCTGAGTTCTCTACTCAACACACAGCTAGGCTCTGTAGGTTCTGAGGATACTTCTTGGTCCTCGGTCCAGCAGGCCCTTGAAACCAAGGATCAAGAGGCAGAAAGGGAGAGCTTTCCCTTGGCCTAGCCCCGACCAGTGACTCACTACTCAGTGAGCTCCCCTGAGACTCCACTTCTCCATCAGCAAAGACTCCTTTAATGCTATTGCAACCATCTCATCCCTGAGACTGCTCAGAGCAACCCAAGTACTCAGCTAAAAGGTGCCTTGAATCAGCACCTCCTAGCCAGTCCCAAAAGAACTAATTTTAATATCATATACAGATTTATTGCTTTACAAAATGAGCATTTCCTGCTTCAAAAGGAAGCCTAGGCATGCCCAAGAGACTCGTCTACAGAGTACCGAGAACCAATATATAGAGAAAGTCATCATGCAAGAACCCCCAGGGAAATTCCCCTTATTCTCAGGGAAGCGTGTATCGTGCTCAAGGAAATGAAAAGTCTGTAAGAACATTCTTGGGAATTTCATCATGGGGAAATTTACTAATAATTTCAAGAAACACTTCCCATTAGAAATAAATGGAACCACGGTCATTTCCCAGTTGCATGTTTGACCATCCAGGCCAATCCTTAATGAGGCTCCAAGCTTCAAAGCCTGTCACCAAAGCAGAAACTTCCAAGGGTACAAATCAAGGTATCCTCAGATATTCATAAGGTCAAGAGAAAGCAGGTATATTTATTTCATAGAAAGGTCATCCACAGCATACCTGCCAACAAGTTGGGGTAGATTTGTTTTTTAAAAAGCCAATTCCAGGGGTTTCTGGGTGGCTCAGTCAGTTAAGCATCTGCCTTCGGCTCAGGTCATGATCCCAGGACCCTGGGATCCAGCCCCATATCGGGCTCAGCGGGGAGTCTACTTCTCCCTCCCCCTCTGCTCCTTCCTTCCACTTGTGTGCTCTTTCTCTCTCTCTCTCTCCAATAAATAAATAAAATATTTAATAAATAAATAAATAAACCAATTCCACACACCAGTACATCAGCCATGTCCTGGCTGCTTGATCTTCGACTTGTTTAAGCTCTCCATAAATAATAATAATAATAATAATAATAATAATATGCTCACCACAGTGCTGTTGTGTGATTAAAGGAGATAACATGGTATCATAATTCATAAAATATTAGGTTAATGTGTTGTTTTTCATTCATTTATTCATAACTTACCTAGTACCAACTACTAACATGGGTGCTTGGAATATGCTAGTGAACAAAATACTAAAAAGAAAAAAACGCTGCCCTTTTAGAGCTTATCTTCTTGAAGAGAGTTGGGGTATACTTACAATTATTTAAATTAAACAGAACAGACAAGTAATTCATAGGTTACAAGATGATAGGTACTACAGGGAAAACACACACACACACACACACACACACACACATAGTGAAATAAGGTTTGAGAGTGCCATGAGGTAGGTTACAGGGTAAAATAAGATGGTCAAGGCAAACCTCATCAAAAGGTGACATGTGAGCAAAGACTGAGAAAACTGAAGTTAATGAGATGGATAGCTCAATGAGGAGGCTCCCAGGCACAAAGGCCCAAAGCAGGGAGCATGTCTAACACCCTGAAATTCAACGAGGGGCCAGTGAGGCTGGAACGAAGTGAGAATGGCCTGGCGAGGGGGGAGGGGCAAAGGGAGAGAAAACCATGGAGATAACTAGAGAAGGAGAGTACAGATCACCAGGGCCCTTTAGCACTGTAAGGACTTTGGCTTTCATTCTGAGTAAGGTGGAGAACACTTTGGAGACTTTTGCAGAGAACACTGACATAAGATAACTTTGTATTTTATAGTAATGACTCTGCCCACTCTGTTGGGGAAAGACTATGAAGGAGACAGGGAGGGAGCAGAGACCAGTTAGGAATATATTGGAACAGTCACGATAAGAGGTGTCAGTGCTTGGACCAAAGAGCAGCAGTGGAGATGATGAAAAGTGATTGGATCTTGAATGCTATTTTGAAGATAGAGCCTTCAGGATTTCCTGACGGATATTAGATATGGAAAGTGAGAAAGAGAAGTATAGATTTGTTGCCAATGTTTTTGGCCTGAGTAACTAAAAACAATGAAGATGCCATCAACTGAGATGGGGAAGACTGTGTGAGGGTTTGAGAGGAAAATTAGGAATTCCACTTTGGGCATGTAAGTTTAAAATATGCTATTGACATCGAAGTAGAGATGTAGAGTAGGCAACTTACATATGGGAGTCTGGATCCAGGAAGAGGACTGAGATGGACATATAAATAAAGTAGTTACAAGCATAGGTGGTATTTAAAGCCATGAGACTGGATAAGCTCACCAAGGAATGGTTGTAGATAGAGAAGAGAAGGGATCCAAGAACTGAGCTTTGGACGTGCGAATGTTCAGAGGCAAAGAGGACAGTAGAAATATTCAAAGGAGGTTGAAAAGAGGTAGTCAATGAGTTTGGAACAAAACAAAGAGAGAGTTCTAGCCAGAGAGAAGATCTTCCAATGTCAAATAGGTCATTGGATTTAGCAAAATGGAAGTCATTAGTGACCTCAACAAAAGCACACTTAGTGGAATGAAGGGAAAATATCTGATGGAATGGATTTAAGAGAGCATGGAGAACTGAGTCAATGGTATCAAATAGCAGTGTATGGGGACAGATGGTAGCTATACTCGTGGTGAGCATAGCATGATATATAAACTTGTCCAATTATTATGTTGTACACTTGAAACTAAAGTAATATTGTGTGTCAACTACACTTAAATTTTTTTTAAAAAGACATTGAGGGGCGCCTGGGTGGCTCAGTTGGTTAAGTGTCTGCCTTCAGCTCAGGTCATGATCACAACGTCCTGGACTCAAGCCCTGCTTCTCCTTCTCCCTCTGCTGCTCCCCCTGCTTGCTCTCTCTCTCTCTCTCTCTCTCTCTCTCTGTCAAATAAATAAGTAAAATCTTTTAAAAAGAAAGAAAGAGAGACATTGAGCATGAGAGAAAAGAATAGGAGGCAGCAAGGAGATAGAGGACTTTTTGGGGACTCTGCTAAAGATAGCAAAGGAATGGGATGTTAGGGGAGGGAGTGGAGTAAGGGGTTGAAGACAGATTTTTTAAATAAGAGTAATAACAACATGTTAATAAGCTGATGAAAATGACCCAGAAGAGAGACAAAATGATATAGTAAAGAGAGAGAATTGTGGGAGCAGCACCTTAATTTCGCATGGGGCACCAGTGCGTAAGTGGACACACTGGCTCTAGAGAGGAGCACAGATCGCTCACCAATGGTGAGAGGCAGAAAGACAGAAAATGTGAGTGAGGTGGACAATCTGGTGGGAACCTATGAGGGCTACCTTTTAATTATTTCCCTTACTTGCCTGCCATTGCCCCTGGAGAGCCCCTTGTTAATACTTACTTGCTTGAATTAGGACCTTAAAGCTATATTTTGTTAGAGAATACTTTATAGGATTTCTTTCCACCATAGACCTGTTTTCATAGGGAAGGAAGGTGAAGAGTTAGGATAAGTATGAAGAACATGAAGAATTCTGGAAAGCCATCCCACAGCATAACCACCCTGGATATCCAGAGTCAGGTCTTCCAAAGGAGGTTGAAGAGAAACAATTTCAATCAAGTTCTCCCAGGCTCTGCAATAAGGGATTCCCAAATATCTATAAGAAATACTTCCTCAGGGGCGCCTGGGTGGCTCAGTCGTTAAGCATCTGCCTTCGGCTCAGGTCATGATCCCAGGGTCCTGGAATCGGGCCCTGCGTTGGGCTCTCTGCTCAGTGAGGAGCCTGCTTCTCCCTCTCCCACTCCCCCTGCTCGTATTCCCTCTCTTGCTGTCTCTCTCTCTCTCTCCCTGTCAAATAAATAAATAAAATCTTAAAAAAAAAAAACAAAGAAATACTTCTACCATGGCCGCCATTTCCCCCAAGCTACATGTGGGTTTTTTTCTGTCAGTTTTCCTGACCACAATACAAGCCAGAAGTGTTAACTACATCATTAGTTGGCTTAGGAAGCCCCTAGATACATTTTTTTATTTATTTTATTTTTTTATTGTTATGTTAATCACCATACATTACATCATTAGTTTTTGATGTAGTGTTCCATGATTCATTGTGCATAACACCCAGTGCTCCATGCAGTACGTGCCCTCTTTAATACCCATCACCAGGCTAACCCATCCTCCCACCCCCCTCCCCTCTAGAACCCTCAGTTTGTTTTTCAGAGTCCATCGTCTCTCATGGTTCATCTCCCCCTCCGATTTCCCCTCTTCATTCTTTCCCTCCTGCTACCCTAGATACATTTTTGAATGCATAGAAAAGACATGATATTCCTTCTCAACAACCTGGCTTCCTATGGTAAAATGGAGGGAAGATTATTTTTCACTTTCTTCTAGAACATAAAACTGTCACTGAGACTGGCAAAAAGGACACCACAAAGGTCTGAGTCCTCAGGGTGTGTGCATGGAGAGGGGAGGAGGCGGTAGGTATAGCCAGACGCCAATCTCTACGTGGTGGCAAAGTATGTGTTACATCCTAGGAATGGTGTGTAGGGAGTTTGCGGAGGAATTTATACCTGCCCTGGTGCCAAACGTCCTGCCAGCTGGTCTGCACGGTAATATTAAGAACCAATCTAATTAAGGAAAAATGCACTGCACTTAGGGAACCACCACCACCCATAACTCATCGGCTCTAAGAGCTGGAAGTAACACGGCAACAACTCAAAGAAAAGGGGAAGAGTAGAGAACAGGGGAGCAGAGGGGATTGCAAAGTTTAAAGCTGCCCAGAGCTTGTTCTTCCAGCTCTCTCTGCCTGTTCTGCATGCCATCCACACTTCTGTGCCCGTAAGTTTGCCTCAGCACTGACTGCCAACCTCTTCCCAGCACACCCTCTTTTTCCTGGTCCTGAGAAGTCTCCATCACCATTAGAACCTTGTGATCCAACAAGACTTCTTCTAGATCTTTTTTATTCTGGTAAAAAATACGTAACATTAAATTTACCATCTCAACCATTTGTAAGTATGCAGTTCAGTAGTGTTAAGTAAATTCACGTTGTTGTGCAACTGATCTCTAGAACTTGTTCATCTTACAAAATAGAAACTCTTTACCCGTTGAACACTAATTTCCTCACCCTCTTCCCCCAGCCCTTGGCAATCGCTTTTCTACTTTCTGTTTCTATAATACTTCCTGTGAATGGAATCATACAGTATTTGTCCTTTTGTGCCTGGCTTCTGTCAGCATAATGTCCTTGAGATTTATCCATGTTGTAGCATGTGACAGGATTTCCTTCTTTGTTCAAGGCTACATAATATTCCACTGTGTGCATATGCCACATTGTCTTTAACCATTCATCCATCAATGGAAGTTTGGGCTGCTTGCATTCTTGGCTATCGTGAGTAATGCTGCAGTGAACACCAGTGTGCAAATGTCTCCTCAAGAAAGACTTTGGATTCTTTTGGGCATATATTCAGAAGTAGGGTTGCTGAATTATGTGGCAGTTCCATTTTTAATTTTTTAAGGAATTTTCTACACTGTTTTCCATAGTGGCTGCACCACTTCACACACCCACCAACGGTGCCCAGGGGCTCCAGTTTCTCTGTGTCTGTGCCAAGTTATTATTTTCTCTTCTTTTCATAGTGTTTATCCTACTGGGTGTGAGGTGATATCTCAAGGTAAATTTGATTGGCAGTGATGTGGAATATCTTTTCTTATGCCTGTTGGCTATCTGTATATCTTCTTTAGAGAATTGTCTATTCAAATCTTTTGCCCATTTTTTAATTGAGTTATTTGGGGGTTTTTGTTATCACCTGTTATTGTGTCATAGGAGCTCTTTATATATTCTGGATATGAACCCCCTCATCAAATACATGATTTGCACATCTTTTCTCTCATTCCATAGTTGCCTTTTTACCCTGTTGATTGTTTCCCTTGAGGTGCCAAAGTTTTTAAGTTTGATGGAAACCCATTTGTCGATTTTTGCTTTTGATTCAACAAGAAGTAGAATTTATGGGTATAACACTGGTCTGTCTGAAGCTGTGTCTCCAACGCCTTCTCTTCCTCCCTGGAGAAAAACTGGTGGAATTTGGGTTGTCACCAGCAGCTAGTTCTCCAAATATGATCTTCAAAGAGTTCTTTATCCTTTTCAGTGCTTACAAGACAACAGTGCCTAATCTCATGTTTCTGGCATGACTAATAGATTTTTAATCAAACCAGATGAACTCTTGGTAGTAGCTCATGGTCCCATCATCTTGTTTGCACTGGAGCAAGCTTTCCGTGGGTGATCCACTAATGGAGATGGTCCAGATTATCAGACAAAGTCATCCTTAATCAGCTGGTACTTGGCCCCTCTCTTCCACTGTCACTGGCCCCCCCTCTCCCAGGCTGGCATTCTTTAATGCTATCTTTGCATACATGGCTTCATCGGTCTGGAACATTCCGTCACTGCCTTCCCCCACACATGCAACTTTTTGCCTCCATTCACCTGTAATGCCTAGCTATCATTCCAAACTCAACTCAGGGCCCTCTCCTCCTTCCTTCACACAAATCCACTCTCATCTGTCCTCTGTCTGAGATGGCCACTCTTTTCCCATTCCCCTAGCATCCTGTACCTTCTCTTAATGTAGTACCTTCCACACTGTCTCTGATTATGCACTTACTCCCTGCTCTCTCCCACCACATGGGTAACACTGTGAAGACATGGACTATCTTCCTGAACCTCACACCCTCAACACTCAGGTCAGTTCTTGAAACAGAGTAAGCCCCCATTCATTGTTGAAAGAATAGAATGAGAAATACCAAGGCCTCTAGTTTGTTTCAAAGTTTTTAAATGTCATTTTAACTGACAGAATAAAAAACAAACAAACAAACAAAAAACACAGGGCACCTGGGTGGCTCAGTCAGTTGAGCATCCGACCCTTGATTTTGGCTCAGGTCATGATCTCAGGGTGGTGAGATCGAGCCCTACGTCAGGCTCTGCGCTCAGCGTGGCGTCTGCTTAGGATTCTCTCTCTCCCTCTCCCTCTGTTTCCCCCACCAAATAAATAATAAATAAATAAATAAGATACATATAATATACATACAATTATATATTATACATATTTATATTATTTATATTATATTATTTATATTACATAAATAAGTGAATAATATAAATTCTTAAAAAAATCACAAATATTTTCCATTACAACTAACACCGCAGCACGAAGAAGAAAAAATGGTATTGCTACCACATAACCACAGGTGTGGGCAGGAGACTATGTCCTTCTTTCTTCTTGCCCAGGGACAGCCTCACTGATGATCCACAGTCCCTTAGGTGCAATTCCAAAATACAAAAAGCCATCAACACTACAAAGATCAAGGCTGTGGATGTGAATTAAATCTTACGCACAAGCCCAAAGGAGCTTTGGATTCTCTAGTGATGGGACCAATTAGAAAATAACACTTATTAAGCAATGATTTAAAAAAAAAAGCAGGGGAGGGACTGTTCTTCATTTCACTGCCCTCTACATTTTTCTTCACTAGACAGATTTTGGGGCCTGTTTTTTATTTAATCTGCACTGTTTTTATTTAGTCTTTGTTTATTCTACTGCCTACATCACATGAACAGCTCTATGGGTACACACGGTTCTCTAGACAACAGGGAGTACAATAGTACTTGCCTCAATTTCCCACATCTGGCCACTTTGTCATTTCCGTGTGGTCCTAACATCTTTATCCCACCTAGGGCAAACCTTATATAGAAGGCTAATTTACTGAATATAAATGTTTATTGTTCTCCTTGTATTTTTGCCAGGTGAACACACCCTTTGGGCTTCCTTGCCTCCATGAGCTTAGCAGAATTAACCGCAGAAGTAAGAACAGGAGCATCCTGAGGCTGAAGTAGCACCACGTGCCCCAGAACAGGTCAGGGGATGGTACACCTTTTGAGTCCCAGAGCCATCCTGCGGGGTCTTGGGAAGGGAAGAGGTCTGCAAGACCTGGGTGATGTGTGGACCCTTTTTCCTCTCTGGGATGATGTTTGAGGAAGTGGCATGTGGTCTCGCCAGGGCACAGCTGAGCAGGACTTCAAGGGGAGGGACCCCAGGCCCTCAGGATCCCAGGCCCAGCAGTAATGCCTGTATCCCACACGCAGCATGGACACAAAGAGCAACCAGATAGCGAGGACTCGGTGGCTTGATCAGAAAAATATCCATGTGAGTATGGGAGTCCAGAGATGAGAGGCATTTAACCCATTCTCTTGGCCTCACATAGCCTCCCAGATTCTGGGACATCCCTGAAAAAAAGTGAAGAGAGTTCAACAAGTGACCAAGATGGAATTTCTGCCAGTCAGGCAAACTGGGAGCCTTGATGTAAAGAAATAAAAAAGGGAATATCCTTTCCCATTTGAGCTGGTAGACCGAGATTTGTGCCCATGATATGTAATTAGATGGGAGAGTTTTGTTCTGTAGATTTACTTCCGCTACTTGCCTTTTTCTGCCCCTATTCCAAATTGTAAGGAGGGAATTCTAAGTAGGTCCCCGCTGCCTGGCTCTTGATTCAATCCCAGGAAATGCCCCCAAATGAAATTATTTTTTTTAAGTACCAACAGAGCATAAAACATGCAAGTACAATATAACCTGTGAGTGCAAAGTAGAATTTACACTTAAACAATGTATATTTATGATGTTCCTCTCCTTCCTCCATTGGGGAACAGGATTACTTCTGTATACTTAATCAGAACACATTTTAAATCACCCCATGCAACAGGCCTTGTGGCAATCTATGATGGCCAAAGTATATAAAATATGATGAAGTTAAGAAGTTGCAGCTGAACCAACAATATATCCTCCTGGAAGGGAGACATTAAATAAATCTTCACTGTTTTTTGATAGCCTATTAAAGTTCCTTAAGAGCTCCAGTACATTTGGCTATGGTTTTTTTTTTAGCCACAATGCCTTAAACAAGCTTTTGTAATCATAAATATAACACTAAAAAGAACAAAAACAAAGAATTAGCAATTAAATGTGTCTCTTGTTGGGACTAGTCAATGAACAGGACCTTCCTCCAAAGGAAGTAAAGGATTACATAAAAAGCCAGGCTATATAGGAATTGGGTTTTTTTTTTTATTTCTTTATCCATTTGTGGGAATTTAAGGCCTAGTTTTATTTTTGCTTGGTGAGTGTGGGAGGGCAACACTTTCTGATAAAGACAGGATCATTTTCTTCATCAGATACCATCTCTAGCAGAAACACTGAAGGAGAAATTTCATGTCGCCTTGGAGGTACATTTAGTTTTATTTGTTAAGCAAATGCTTTAATTAAAATAAATCAGAGTTTTATTTATACAATAGCTTTTTACCCTAAACATATGAAAATTAGGAATTAAAGAAGATAGAATCTCAGTAACACTAGGGAAAGAAAAGGCCAGCAAACAAATACAAATGAATAAAAATTCATTCAATGTATATTTTCTCTTATAAAATGTCACAGAAACAATCCACTGGCTAAGTAAATAACCAAAGTAAAGTAAAATCACTAAAAAAGACTGTCTAGTCAGCTGTTTGGTGTCTCGGTCAAGCACCACACAATATTTTTAATTAAGTGGATAGATACTGGGTAAAATAATTGATCCAAAGCTTTGTTTGGCACCAAAATTTTTCATCACCAACTTTCCTTGCTTATGTTTATTTATGGTCACAGACAGGTATTTATTACAGCTGGGCACCACATAAGTCAACATATTGTGACAGCAGAAACTTCCAAATACAGACGTAGGTCTTAATGGAACTGGGGCAGAAGGTAAGGGTAACATAAGAAGAGGTTCCTACTTGCAGCCAGATAATATCAGCTAAGGAAAATAGAGCTTGGGATAAACATCAATATAGCCCAGAAGTACAAACGAATTACATAAGAGTGACTTCACATTAGTATAGCTTTCCTGATGGGACTGAGTGGGAAGATGGGAGATGGGTTGAAGAGATAACAAGGGGTTTGTACTCACAATAAAGCTCAAGGCCTCTCCCAGGACAGGTCAGGGTGTAGGAGCAGAGGCGCTACCTCAAGCTAGCTGAGATGCTGAACTTGGGGAGGTTCGGGGTGGGGAAGCTCCAATCGGGACCCCAGGAACTGAGAAAACCAACTCTTACTCTTCCAAAAGGGTCTAAAAAGCCATGGAAAGAATACAGGGCTACTGGTAGGCTGAAGGCACAGAGGTGGGGAAAGGGAACAAAAAAAGAAAAGGAATAAAAAGAGAATAAAAGAATTTTTAGAAATCCACCATAGTGGAAAGAACATTAGCCTGGCTGCTGAACACTCAGGTCCTGGTCCCAGCAGCCATCGGCTGTCTCGGGGCCCTTCCATGAGTCACTGAATGCTTGGTCTGAGCTTCCTGGTCTCTGCAACAAGAGCATGAACCCACTGCACAAATTTCCAACATGGATTTCACAAAACCCTAGACCCACAGAAAACACTGTACGAATCTTTTTTAATAAACATCGTGAAGCCAAATATATTTGGAAAATTCCACATGTTCTAACACAATCTAAAATGCACAATGTGTGGTGCCTGGGTGGCTCAGTCGGTTGAAGGTCTGCCTTTGGCTCAGGTCATGATCCCAGGGTCCTGGGATCAAACACCGCGTCGGGCTCCCTGCTCCACAGGGAGCCTGCTTCTCCCTCTCCCTCTGCCTGCCGCTCTGCCTATCTGTGCTCTCTCTCTATGTCTCTGTCAAATAAATAAATAAAATCTTTTAAAAAAGAAAAGAAAATGCGCAATGCATATTAGTACATTAAAAATGAGACGTCTCACACCAAAAAAATTTGGTGAGACAGTTTCACCAAGGATTTCCCAAACCCTACTTAATCCCGACATGTTTTTTTCTTCTATGAAACATCTTTTAACATAAATTGCACCCTTTGCAAAACACACGAGACTGGATGATATTTCCAAATTTAAGTTTCTATGAGGCTCTGAGCATAGAAACGTAGAAAAGGCTTGAAGCCCAAATTTGCAGTTCCTATATTAACCCCAGGACTGTAAGGTGAGTATAGACTGATCTTAATCTAAAACTCCCATTGGGAAGTATAGCATGAATAGTTGATCAGGCAAAAAAATAGAAACCAATGAACAGAAACACAGCTCTTACAGACCCATGCAAGTTCTAGTGGACCACCCAATCCATTACACGTGTTAAGAGAATGCCTCTTACGTGCCCACCCTGGGCTGAGTCCTGACATGTAAGACCTTATTTTGTACCCCAAATAAACATACTAATTTATAATCCCCAAGTTACAATTTTAAGCTCCAGGGGATCAAGAGATTCCCTAATGTATCCCCAGAGCCTAGCTCAAATCTGGACATAAAGTAGATCTATTCATTTGTGAATTAGTGTTCCAATGGACAAACATTTATAGAGATGCACTAGGTATAATGTTATCCTCCAAGGAATTCAAAGCCTGTTTAAAGGAATCTCAAAATAACTTTATTTATTACCAAAGCCAATAACAATTGATGTTGAATGATCATGAAGACATGCCAATTTTCAGCTGGAATATAATGCAGTTATTGATTATCTCCAGGTGCATTACTATGTCCATCATACACTGGTACACCTAGAACTTTAGATAAAAGATAATATATTAATAATGAGCAGGATGGGCTTTTAAAACTCAAACAAAAGAATGGAGGATTCAGAACAGACTGACATGTTACTAACATAATTCTGGCTATGGAAACAAAATAATTATAAAAGGAGACAAATAAAGGACCCAAAATATTCATGAGATTCACTGAGAAAGGATTTTCTATAGGAAAACTTGAAGTTCCTTTTCAGAAAAAAAAAGGGGGGGGGGGAGGGGAAAGGGGTTAAAATAGGACTGGTTAAAAAGGTATCCCAAGACTCTTTCTTGTATTGTCTTTCAGAAGAAGAAAAATACAGATTTTGCAACTAGAGAGCCCAAAGAGGTCCCTGACTTGTCTACAGGCACAGTGGGACTAGCCTGAGTGAGGAATCCACCCTGGACCCAATGACTGGGCCCCCAGCCGACGACACAGCCCCAGCCCCTTCCCAACTGACCCACACCTCAATGGCCATCGGTCGCTTGCTCCTATTCAAAAATGGGCATCTTTAGATATTTACAATAAAGGTTATTCAAAGTAATTATTATTTCTCTAATTTCTTGGCCCCCTTGGCTTTTTCCTCAGCAGAGATATGTGCAGAAACCTCCTCTTCCTCCCTGTCTCCCCAACCTGCCCTTTAGCCCCCCACCTCCATGAGCCGTGCTGATACACGCCATCACCACGTTCTCAGCTTTATCTCAAAGGCCGTTTCATTTGCTCTCTGCCCCTGTTCTCGGCTCCAGTTCTTCCACTGATTTCAATAGGAAAAGCAGAGCAGATATCCCTATAGGACACTGTCATCACCTCATAAGGCCTGCAGCCTGGAACATAAAATACTTCCGACTTCTCAGTTCTCGCTCAGCCTGAGCAGATTACAAGTAGGGCACTTAAAATCAAAAGCCAAGAGGGACTAAACCATGACTTTTGAATGAGAAGTAGAAGCAGAAGCCATGAAGCACTTCCAAAACTTCGGGAGTTACACAGTCAAAAATCTCAGTGCCCTGGAGAGAATGTGGGTCTGATCATCAGAATGTCCCCAAGTACAAAAAGCAGGAAGTTGGCCTATGTTTAAAACATGACGTTTGCAGCATATGGGTTTTGACTGAGCATGACATGAAAAAAAAAAACAACAACAACAAAATTAAGACAGAGAAGCTTGGAAGGAGTGCTCAATTGTTATCTTATCTGTCCCCAAGAAAGATACACGGTACTTCTCCCTTCCAACTCTTGCAACTCACTAACAGATCACGTAGAGCTTGGGCCATAGGCCACGCAAAGTTTTTCACTTCTCAGGATACTGGAATCCCAGGAAGGAGGCTTCCAAAATCACCCCCTCAGCACCTCTCTACTGATGTACACTAGAAGGCCCCCAGTGCTTTTTTCTTCATTAGAATTATAATCTAAGAAGAAGGCAACATTTTGAAGAAAGTTACTTGTAAGCTCCAGGATGACTTAATATTCTATCTGGCACTCTCAAAGTCATATTCTATCACTGAACCACCTTGTCACCTACAGAATACAGAAGAAGACACAATTTTCTCTACCACTCACTAATTTGTAAAGGGGACAAACTCTCTTTACCGAGCACATCTTTTCTTAATCAATACAAAGAACAAGATTAATGATGCTTTCCTTTTGTAAAGCACTCTGAGTTTAGAAAGCAGTTTAACATCCTTAATTTTCTCTTCTAGGGTAATTGATCATGTTTATCTATTTTCTCTCTCCCTGTGATTGGCATTCTGCATTGATCAGAGAGAAGTCATTCACATCCAGCTCCAGATGAGGCCTATATCACTTCCTGTTCTATTAGGTTGATTACATGTCAGTTGCACTCCCCCCAAATTACATTTAGAGTCTGTCCCTACTTCATGTGACCTGCTTAAATTCCTGCTAGCGAATTGCAGAATCCTAAGATCGAAGACTGAGTCCATTTGTCATCTCTGCATGTGAAAAAAACAATAATAATTAACGGTGTGAGACTTCCATCTTTCCTCCCTACCCTACTGAACAGCCAAAAGACTTCCAAAATTGGTGAAAGTCACAAATCTTCCTTGGGTCCATCCCTTTCTATGAGAAGAATAATTGGGGAAGAGGGACAACAAATCAAGAAACATAGTATTCCTAGGCAGACTTTCTGTCTTCCATTAGACCAGACCTCACAAACTCAAATGCCACAGAGGCCAGACAGGTCAGTGAGTGAGTGAACAGAGCAGGTATGAAATATTAACAGTGGTGGGGATTGTAGCAAACTAGTAAGTGCATGGCCCACTTCCTACAGGCTCCCTATCCGTTCAACTCCACCCAATTGTGGGATAGAAGTGCAGGTCCAGGGTATGCAGACCTTTAGATTTTTCATGAGACTCCCAAAGTCAGGGTATTTTAATATGAAATCTCCCAATTTGTAAATGTTGGCAACTAATTAAAAACATTTCAAAACAGTGTGAAGGCCAAGGAAAACATGTCCACAGGCCAGATGTGGCCTGTGAGCCATGGTTTGCAACCTCTGTGATAGGCTGAAGAGCTATTTAAACTCAGTAAGACAGTTGGGGTGCATAAAGGAGGAAAGAGAAATGGCACAGCCTCCTGGCTTCAGCTGGAAGTTTAACGACCTGCGTGGAGGAAAGGTGCGCTGCCGGAGAAGCACTGGGCCAGGAGCCAGCACTGGTTGGCCCAAGCCTTTGGGTGGATGATTGTTTCACTTTGTCCAAGAAATAATCTCCTCTGAATAAGCTACGAGATGGATTTGGAAGTCGAATGTAAAGAGCATACCAGTATGAATAGATAAATAATAGGTACATACGTTTCCATTCCAGAGTAAGAAGGTACAAAAGCAAATGGGAGTGAGATTCAGATCCCAGTTTTTCCAGGAAGGAGAGGAGAACTGTGGGGAACCAAGGAGGGATGTGCAGGTGTTTGGTGATAGAGAATCGGGTGAGAGAAAAGGCACAGTGCACAGCCTAGACCCTGAGGGGAGACAGAGTGGACCCCGCATGGACACAATCACAACCCACCTCCCCCAGCACCTTTCTCTAGTCACTACACAGAGTCAACCAGCCTGAACTGTCTAAATGAATGAAAATAATGAAGGGCTTCTGTCTCTCTCTGGGTCTGTCTGCATCGAAAAGCTGTCTCTATTGGTATCCGGGGAGCTACACCTTTAGGGAGCACAGTGATGGATTCCCCGTACACCAAAGGGAAAAGCCATGTGTGCAGAACTGAAAAACAATATTTGCTAATTTACAACTATTAATTAAAAGTCCTGTCACCAAGCCAGGCGCTCAGTGTGATTTTAAAATGTCCAACTTCTCCAGGGAGGGAGTTGCAGAGAATGTGAAATAAGTGCTCAGCGCTTGAGCAGGTGGGCGGGCTGGGGAGCAGACAGTGTCTTTAGGCTTTGGATTTGCACAAAAAAATCCTGCCTCCTCAGAGCCCAGACAATGCCCTGCATTCACTGCAATCTCAAGAACTCCAATGCTGTGCTGAGGAGCAGGAAAAAAACTAGACCCGAATTGAGAATAAATTGGTATTCACTAAATGGCACTTCTGAATTTACTGCAGCCTTCACCTTTGGAGGGAATTGCCAAGGTGCTCATAAAAGAAGAAATGATGAATATTCAGGATGTCTTTTGAATCCATTAGGCAACCCGGGATGAAGTCTCCATATGTAGACTTCTGGTTCTTTCCTTAGGCTATTAAGGAGCCTGCCAAAATGGCCGTCTGCAGGAAAAAATGGACCCTGGGTTTGCCAGTGGGGAGAAAGTCTAAACGCCAAAGGTCAAGTCCATGGAAATAAACCTGGTTTAGGAGTTTTTGCAAAGGAAGAGATCTATAAATTTTGGGTTTGTGGACACAGTGAATGAGGGAATGTAGGAACGCTGATCAAAACGTAGTAGCAATCTATGCATCGTACGGTGAGTCTGTTTCACAGAATCAGATGTTCTGCAGATCTAAGTGTGTCCACGCCACACAGGAGCATCCCAGACAATCTATACAGGAGCCTCCTGTAGTTTTGTCGACTGGGTTTACCAGGAGCAGAATTGTCTGTGCATCTCTGAAGATGGCACTGTTTGATCCCCAGTCTACCTGCTCTTGTAGCCTTACACAAAGAGGAATTGTGGGCTCTTTGTGCTAAAAAAAATTTTAAGAAATACTATAGCAAAGACCATCAACTCCCAGGAGGACTGAACAAAGATCAATCAACCTTTAGGAAAAGGGAATTGTTGGAAAAGGGATGATGCAAGTCACTTATCATCAGTTTCTTTGTCTTTTAAAATAAAAGAGAGGAGTCAGATTCAAAGCAACAAACGTTCATGAAAGCCATCTGCGCCTGGCCCTGGGATGGGGATAAGCACCCCTTTTGTCCTCCGGGCACTGATGCTTTAGTGAGGGACATTTATATAGAAGTGTATCTTTAACACAAAGTCTAAAGAGCTATATCAAGGTGTTATGTCAACTCAAAGGAAAGAGTGATTCATTTCAGTAGGGAGGGGTGGAAGGAGCATCAGAGACTGAAAATTACTCAGGCAAAGAGATACTTAAGCTGACTCTTGAAGGAGAAGTTCAACAGAAGAAGAAAAAATGAAGGAGAGGGCACCCCAGGTAGAGGGCTCTACCAGAATCAAAGATTTGGGGTAGGAAATCACAAAAAGGAATGAGTGATCCGGTAGAAAACGCCTCTGATTATCTTGTAGGAAACACACCACTAACCCTCAGAGAGATCATGTGCTTGCTCCTGCATTCTAAATCAGGAATCAAAAAATATACTCATGTATCTCCAAAGTCTCTTCCAGAAATAACATTCCATGATTTTTATAATTCTAAGTAACAGGGAAAAGTTGAACAACCCAAGAAAAGCCTTGTACTGAATGGTCTCTTTTCTTCGATGTTTTATGACCAAAAGTGAAATTGGTGGTGGTAAGCAGGATTACCACCTACACTGTTTGTTGTGGTCAATCTTACATGATTTTGACATCAGACAAATGCAAATTTAGGGACAATCTAAAAACTGCTTGACCGAAAGTGTCAAGTTCATTAAAGACAAGGAAAGACCAAGAAGCTATCACAAATTGGAACAGACAAAGGAGACATGACAACAAAATACAACATGGTATTCTAGATACTGGATCCTGGCAAGAAAAAGAACATTAATAGAAACCAGAGAAATTGAATTAAGTCTGTAGTTTAGCTAATAGCACTGTACCAATCAATGTCAATATCTTAGTTTTGACAAATGTACCATGGTTATGGAAGATGTTAACATCAAGGTAAGCCAGGTGAGGGGCACACACACTCTCAACACCATCTTTTCACTCTTCTTGGGTTCTTTCAAAATAAAAAGAGTTTTCTTATGTCCAGTATAATATCATATATACCATATTATCAACTACCAATGTAGTTGTTTAATCTTCTCTCCACAGGCCAAGGTTATAAAAGATTTCCCCACCAATGCAAGCTGGTGCAGGCACTCTGGAAAACAGTATGGAGGTTCTTCAAAAAGTTGAAAATAGAGCTACCATACAATCCAGCAATTGCACTACTGGGTATTTACCCCAAAGATACAAATGTAAGGATCTGAAGGGGTACGTGCACCCCTACGTTTATAGCAGCAATGTCCACAATAGCCAAACTGTGGAAAGAGCCAAGATGTCCATCGACAGATGAATGGATAAAGAAGAGGTGGTATATATATACAATGGAATATTATGCAGCCATCAAAAGGAATAAAATCTTGCCATTTGCAAGGACGTGGATAGAACTGGAGACTGTTATGCTGAGCGAAATAAGTCAATCAGAGAAAGACATGTATCATATGACCTCACTGATATGAGGAATTCTTAATCTCAGGAAACAAACTGAGGTTTGCTGGAGTGGTGGGGGTGGGAGGGATAGGGCAGCTGGGTGATAGGCATTGGGGAGGGTATGTGCTATGGTGAGTGCTGTGAATTGTGCAAGACTATTGAATCACAGATCTGTACCTCTGAAACAAATAATACAATATATGTTAAAAAAAAAAAAGAAGAAGAAGAAGATAGCAGGAGGGGAAGAATGAAGGGAGGGAAATCGGAGGGGGAGATGAACCATGAGAGACGATGGACTCTGAAAAACAAACTGAGGGTTCTAGAGGGGAGGGGGGTGGGAGGATGGGTTAGTCTGGTGATGGGTATTAAAGAGGGCACGTTCTGCATGGAGCACTGGGTGTTATACGCAAATAATGAATCATGGAACACTACATCAAAAACTAATGATGTAATGTATGGTGATTAACATAATAAAAAAAATATGAAAAAAAAAAAAGATTTCCCCACCATACCATTATGGAAATGTTGTGGAACCAAAAAGAGAACAGTGGGCAAGTGCCTTGGAGGAAAAGGAGAATAGAAAAAGAAATGCTGATAAGTTTGGAAGAGAAAAGAAAAGCTGGGGAAAGTGGTGCTCCCTCCCACCTTGCACCCACCAGACCCTAGCCTGGCGTTGCCACCGTTACTCATCATTCCACACTCCTCCCCCTCCCCCCCCAGCACTGGCTCAGTTAGGACACAGACTAAGCTGCTCTAACAAATGCACTCCTACATATAAAGATTAAATAAGACTGGCATTGATTTTTCTCTCATTCTGCAGTTCAGAAGCGGGCCCAGTGCTTATAGTGTGACTGTGCCGTCTTGTCTGTGGTTTCTGAGTCTGGGTTCAAGTTCACTGCAACAGCCTCCACCTTCATCCAACCACTGGGAAAGAGGGAAAGGACAGGGTCCCTCAGACACTTTCCTTGGCACGCTTTCCTTCGGCTCACATCCCACTGGCCAGAAATAGGGCACATGGCCTGACCAAGGCCGTGGGGGAGGCTGGGAAATAGTCTCTAACTACGCAGCCATGTGCTCAACTACAGCTCAGCAGACCTACAGAAGGAAAGAATTAGTCTTGATGGACAAAGAGCAGTCTCTGTCACTACCCCTAATCCAGCCACACGATGTAGGGATTTTCAGTCTACTTAAGGTGGTGGCAAAAGCAGAGTCTTCAATCTGACAGAATGAAATTCAGTTGTATGGAAGACAACATGTGACATCGCGGCATGTGGGAGAAGGGGAACACCATGACACAGATTGAGTTTATCTGGGGAGAACAGTTGAGCAACCAAAGGCAGGATCCTAGCATGGCAGTATATTTGGGAAACTGACCTCAATTCTCCACTCCTTTCCATACCTTCACCCCCTTTGCAATGTGATTTTACATCTACTCCCACCCACCAAGAGAGTCTATTTCCCTACCTTTGAACCTAGACTCCCCTCGTTTTGTTCAATAAAATACAGCAGAATTGACACTGTGGGAGGTCCAAGCCCAGGCCCCAGGAAGCCTTGCACACTCATGCTCTGTCTGTTGGGATACTGCCACCATGCAAACAAGCCCAGGTTAGCCAACTGAAGGGCAGAGGCCATGTGGAGCCAACTCAGGCCAGCTGAGGCTACCCCACCCCAGCCAGCCCCCCTGCCCATGTGGCAGCTGAGTGCAGGTAAATGAGGAATGAGGGACTCAACCACGATCTGCTGAGCCTGACCCAGATCAGCAGAACTGCTCAGCAGACCCAAGATTTGTGAGCTAAATAAATGGTCACTTTAAAATTGCTAAATTTAGAATAAAAAAATAAATAAATATTAAAATAAATAAAGCCACTAAATTTGGGGTGGCATGTTACACAACTGTAGCCCCTGATGAAATCAGTGGAGCTCAGTTCTCAGTGAATAGTCTGACGGAAAAGGAGTCAAAGCAATTGCAAAACTGGAGAAACTCATCAGAGGGCTGTGAGGAGATCCAGGAGCGTGAATCACAGAGACCGAAGGAAACGTTTCAACATGAAGGAAGTGGTCCTCCAGCAAGATGAGGCTTGAGAGAGAGGACTTTTTAGGACAACAGACATAACCATTGAAATGCCATTTGGGTAATGAAAACACAAACAGAAACATGCCCTTCCCATCAGCAGCAGAAAATTCAGTTCCTCTTTTCACTTAAACATACACCCATCCCTACACCTCTGTATTCCTTTCAGACAGGGGAACTTAATTCATAACATTCTGTACAAAAGGTACACAAAACTCACATGACCCTAGGACTTCCTAGGGGATACAAGTCCAAGAGGCTGCCGCTCCCATCTGTGAATGGCAGACTAACTTATATTGGCCCATAACTCCATGATTTCACGTCGACTCTTGCCTCCTGCTTGCAACCCCATGGCCCTGTCATCCTGCCCTACTCCTCTTCTCTTTTCCTTCCCCATTTATTCCTCAACTTCTGTGTACAGGGTATTTGGGAAACCAGATCTTTCTTGCTCCACATCACTAAGGAGTGGCCTGAGCTTCAATAGTCCCAGAGCCTGAGAATCACCCTCCAGGCCTCCAGAGGTCCAGCTGCAAAGTCAGGGAAGCTGGCCTGCTATTTGGATGAGTAAAAGTGTTCTCTCTGGCCACAGTCTATCCACATATTGTGCATACGTGTGCACATACACCAAAGTGTGCGCATGCGCAGAGGGACTCCAGCTGATCGTGGACTGCAGGCGAGGCAAGCCCTGTGTATGGACGGTTTGTCACATGGCAACAGCTGCTTGATCATGCTGGTGGAGCTTCACTGATTGGAGTTGGGCTGGAGCTTTCCCCTGTGGTGACAGTCACACGCAGTGAAGAAGAGCCTTTAAAGTCAGCCTTGGATTAAGTTACAGCCCTGGCACTTGTTAGCCACGTGGCCTGGGACGGACTTAACCTCTCAAAGCATGAGGTCCTTCCCCTATAAAATCATGCTAATGATCATCTCTACCTTGAAACGTTGATATAAGCATTACATGATGTTAAGTTAGGTAGAGCATCAGCTCTATGTCAGAGTCAGAGATAACATAAGGAAACCACTTAGCAGAGCCCTGCACACAGGGGTCTCAACAAACCCTATGTTGGTGCCCTCCCTACTTGATTCCCACAGCCTTGCTCCTCTGGCCTGGTTAGACCCTGGGGCCTTGTCCTAGGCCTTCCCCTGCCTGGTCCCTGCCAGATTACCACTTGTTCTATCTACTGGGCTCAATTTCCTCCAACCATCTCCTTCCCAGCCCCGTGGGCCAAGGCCAGCCCTTGCCCTGGCCTCCCCGGTGGACCCCATGCTGCTGGAGTTAACCAGGCCTGGCCTGCATGTGTTTGAATGAGGCCATCGGCTCCTCAGAATGACTCTCTCAGTAAGTGGAATAAAACTGCAATGAAAGAGGAGGGGGGTGGAGGGGGAAGTGCGTAAGAGGACATGGCATCTTGACAAGCACATTCAAGGCCATAAATATGTGGCAATGGCTTTTCTCATCCAATTCTCTTATTTTGAAACTTTCCTGGAAGGGAGCTGGTATTATTAAGCATTATTACAAGACCGTCTTCTAGGCACCCAATCGCATGGGGATCCAGGTAGGACTGACAACCAGCGAGGAAGATTAGGTCATTCTCAGGGACAGAAGGAAGAAGGGGAAGGAAGAGGCTCTGGCGAGGACAGAAATGGGGGGAGGGGTACTTCAACACCTCTCAGGGAGTCCCTGTGCTTGTAACAGCCTAAACCTGTAACAGCCTAGGCCCGTCGGTTAGGGCCTACTGGTCACCACTTAATCCATGAGCTGCACAGTAACATTTAAAGTCTACCTTGCTAATCCTTAACCGGCCAGACGGTTAGACAACCAGATTCCCTGGCCATGAGGAAAAAGCACACATGTATAAGAATGTCACAACAGACTGCTATTCTTGCCCAACGTCCCCCACAAAACTTGGAAACCTCTTATGTATTTGCGACTCCACAGTTGCTGGGGGCTTTGATAGGATGCAGAGACAACACAGGGGCATTTCTCTGGTGTACTGGGCATCCCAGCACGTGGGGGGTGCCACCCCAGCCTCTGCCCCAAGGCCCATGGTGGCTGATCACACCCCTGCCAACCCTGCCAATGGATGTAGCTGCCCCTTCCCTGCACAGCCCCGGCTCCAGGCACCCCCAGCTGAGGAGGGCCACTCGTGACAGCCACCTGGAAACTGTAACCCACAGTGTGACTCTCCTTTCATTTGTCTTCTCTCTGGGATGCAGCGAGCCCAAGAACACACTGAGGGCCAAAACTTCAGAGCTGGAACCGCCCGAACTTGCCATAGGGATCCAGCCTCTCTCTGCCCATCTCGAGGGGATGATCCAGTGCCCCCCGCCCCCGCCAGCCTTCTCCAAACAATGCCTAGATTACTGTCCTTGCCAGTCCCTTAATGGGGCCTGCAGAACTGGCAGCTCCCATTCTCTCCCTCGCTCTCCTTCTCCCTGTCTCTCTCTCTGTCTCTCTTGCTCTGTCTTTCCCTATCTCTCTCAGATACAGAGAGAGATCTCCATTCACATCACATTCTGGCTGAAAAAACAAAAAACAAAAAAGTGTTTGCCATCTTTTCCTTGCCTTCAGGACACAGCCCGCACTACTTAGCCCAGCATCCCAGGCCCTGGGCAGCCTGTATTTGCTTGCTGGCCCCTGCCCCAAATCCCTGTGCTGAGCCCACGTGACCTCTATTCTCCCTCTGGGAGCATCCTCCCCGTCACAATGCTACCACTCTTCCCAGCCAGAAGCAGGTGATAAAGATTCCCTCCCCACTGCTGGGGGCCCTTCCACACATTCTATTTCCCTTCCAGAAACAGATTTCTTCCCTGGTTCATTTCTCCACTCACTCCATATGCCCTAGTTGCTTACCACTGGAACCCGAGCCAAGCCCTGTGCTGGAGCAGGTGACCTTTGTGTGCTCAAAATCAGGTGGATTTTGCTCTTTAAAAAAACCAGAACCACACAAGCATATCGCAGAATCACTGTGCAACAGTCCTTGCCTGCCTCCGTCGGGTCAGAATGACGGTGACACTTCACAGCCCCCCACAGGGGAGATGGCAGGGCGTGGGGTGTGGGTGTCACCTCTTAAGAGTTCACTCTCAAAACGCATGGCGTCTTCCTCTTGACCCTGTGCCGGAACACCTTCTCGCCCACCAGCCTCACAAACCAAATGCTGATGGATGCAAGAAGACGGCTGGGAGACCCCATGCCTCGGAGCTGCGGGTCTCTTTGTCAGGACCTCGCGGCTCAGAGCTGGGGAGGTTATTGGCGGATGTGGGACCAGGTCATCTGCCTGCCCAGAGCAGTCAGCACCCGGGCGGTTTGAGAACGCACATCCCACATAAACCGGGGGGCCGTGGCAGCCTCTGCAAGAGAACTCTCTAGAGGCAAGCCGTGAGGACAACAGGCCCCTGCAGCCTGTGGTTACCATGCTAGAAAATTTTGAGCATTTCATTTCATTTTACTTCTGTTTTAGGATCTACTGTAGTGCTTATCAGGAAATTAGATAACGCAAAAACTGTATTTTGCTTTTTTCTGGCCAGGCCAGAACCCAGCTGCCCCACCCCCACCCCCACCATCACCACTGTCAACCCCGTGTCTTTCACACTTTCACCAACCCACTTGTGTTTTTAGGGGGGTCCTTGGTTTAAATTTTCACTTGATTTCACATATCAAAACGTTGGGGAGGCGAGCCCCAATACCAACCACCAGCAGCAGCCGCAAATGCTTTAAAGTTTGCAAACCCTTTCACATCACCAACTTCATCCCATCAACTTCCTGTGGCCTAGTATTGTCCCCACCACCATTTCCCACGTGAAAAAAATGAGACCCAGGGATCCATTGACTTGCTAGGGGTTGACACTAGTCAGTAGCCATGAAAGAGTTTTTCAAACTCAGGACTTTCCAACAAAGAAATCGGCTTGAGCATTTATTCCAGTCTACGCTAAGGGCAGTGCTCCTGTGGGCATGATTTCTGAGGCTGCTACTCAAATGGCGTGCCCTCACGCAGCCAATTCCACTGTCTTTTAGAGAAATAAAACCTACCTTCTCCCCACCACACCCACAGGCCCACACCCAGTTTCCAGTTGGCCCTTTGCAATGGGGAAGCATGTCAGACTTGAGTCTCAGTTGGGGTGGTAAATGCTGAAGACATAAGGGGGGAAGAAAGCAAATCTCTCTCCCAGTTTGGTCCCCTAAAGTGAGTTTTAATCTTTCCTCTGCTTTGTGTTTGGCTGTAAATGGAAAGCTGCCTATACCACCCACCAGTTTCCAACAAATGGGAAACAAACAGCTAAAGAAAAAACTTCTAAGGATTTCCCAGCTGAATAAAATCAGAAATGGATAAGAAGCACCAGAGAGGTTTAGCCTGCCTGACATTTTCAAAGTTTTATCAAAATTATTCATCAGGGTTTCCTCTCAACCTCTGACCCAAATTTCACCCAATTCCCTAACGTTCCTCACTTAGGTCACTAGCTTCTTCCACATCTTCTCTGCAGCCCCACCTCGTCGTCCCTTGGTCATCCTTCGCTTGCTGGCCGTAGTGGGGATATTGTTTGTTTTATGGTCTAATCTAAAATATGACTGTGACAAGGCTGTTTGACACTCGGTGTGCTAATGGATTATATCATAGCAACGACAATCGGGCATCTAATTGTATTTATCAACGGGGCTTTTTTTTTTCCTTTGAGGCATGTTTACAATTGCCGTGTGTCTCCTCATTCAAGTCACCACACTGCCCTTCCCGGCTTGTGTGACCTTGGGAAAGCCTCTTGCCCGCTCTCTCAACTCCAGTGGAAGAAACACAATAATAAATACCTGATAGAGCTCTTGAGGAGGAAAGATGAATTGGCATATGAAAAAGTGTTTTGAAAACAGTAAGAGCTATAAAACATTTCTTATAAACCTCCTTTTTTGATCAATGTTGCCATCTCCTTGTTTGTAAAATGTGGCATTGAAAATACTACTTGCATCCTACAATTATTGTGAGGATTCTATGAGAAAATAAGAGAAGGTGCCTAGCTCCATAGTTAGCCCATAATAAGTGCTCAGAAACATTAGCCAACAGCAAACAAGCTCCCAAACCTTGTGGGAAGGACGGCAGGTAGGACCATCCCCATTTTATAGCTCAGGAAACTGAGGTTTGAAAGGTCAGGCAGACTCCGCCTCCACTTGCGGCTTTAATGTTTCATTCCTCGTTGGAATGTGTTTATATCCACATGGCTGATTGGCAGCAGAAACCCAGTGGTCAGTGGGTAACTTTAGGTTTTTCTGCTTTGAAAGAGTAAGTGGGGAGCAGCAGCCTTCTGGTTCCTCTGGACATGGGGCTAAGGCGCCATATAAGAATTTACCAGCCCTCGGGGCGCCTGGGTGGCTCAGTTGGTTAAGCGACTGCCTTCGGCTCGGGTCATGATCCTGGAGTCCCGGGATCGAGTCCCGCATCGGGCTCCCTGCTCAGCGGGGAGTCTGCTTCTCCCTCTGACCCTCCCCCATCTCATGCTCTCTCTCTCTCTCTCTCTCTCTCTCTCATTCTCTCTCTCAAATAAATAAATAAATAAAATCTTAAAAAAAAAAAAGAATTTACCAGCCCTGTCTGGCTTGTTTCCTCATTAGCAGCTGCAATTCAACCAGATATTCACAAGAAATGCAAACTCAAATAAGGAGACTAGGAGGGAAGACAATCACGGCTTTTACTTTTAATCCTCATTTATAATCAGTAAAGAACCAAAAGGGAAAACAGTGATGAAGTTCAGTGACAAACACTAAAACTCCAGACTGCCAGTGCAGAGATACGGGCTAAGTCACTTTCAAAGCTTTCAAAACCTGCCAATTATTTCACTGTTGAGGTCCACAAAGAAGCTGGTCCTCGCACTCGGGTGGTGGTGGAAAAGAGGTAGAAAAAACCCTAAAACTTCCAGTAGTGCTGTGCACACTATCTTACGGCAGGTTGCGGAGTTTCTCCTGGTAAGAAGAACACGACTCCTGGGGAAAGCCTCTTACCATCCAGCTCTAGCTTGTCCAAAAAGAAGAAGGGGGGGGGGAAACCAAAAAAACAAAAAAACTTTAAGTCTTCAGCCAAGAACACCGGTTGGGGAATTAAAGAGCTGGGCACACAATCATCTTAAGTCACGTCGGAGGAGACTCAAATAGCACACATCAGCAGAAAAGAATGGGGGAACCTCCAGCACACTGACTTCATTGATACCCCATTTATCAGCAATTACGGACTCCATTAAAGGCCGAGTTTACAGCAGAAAGAGAAGCAGAGCCTAAAATATGTCCCAGCAGATGGACGGAGAGTGTCGGTGATGCCGTATTTCAAAGCCATCTGCAACGTTGTTATCATGGAACGTGGAGTCAGAGAGGCAGCAAAAATACAGCGGCCCGAGAGCCAGCCAATGATTTACTTGACCTTTGGATGGGTAGAACTGACAGCAGAAACCTCATTAATTCCTCAGGTCACTCTGGAAGACATTAATTTGGTTTGGACTCGACGAGAGGAGATTTTCCAGACGTACACTAGGAATTATGAAATCTCCATGGCCGGAGAAAGTATGTCCAAATCACTTTTTGCATAAATCAAGCTGACTTTCTGAAGAAGGATAATATGCTTAATCAAGGGAGTTATGGAATTTCTTGTGCTTATTAGACAGAAAATATAACAAGGTTTTATTTGGTTATCAGTTCTGGGAGAGAGATTTTTTTTCCTCTTTAAACTGAAGCCTTCTCTTGCCAGAGTAGAAGAGATCCTTTGTAAGTGCTGGAAGAAGCTAGACATGTAAATAATTTGTTCACACAAAAAATAGCTTGGCTTGGCTTGGCTTTTCTCTTTCTCTTATCAAGTGGGCTCATGCATCCTGCGGGCATCTCTGCAGAGTCCCAGCCGAAGTGCCAGCTCCCTTGCCCCCCTCACCTGCCTTCCCTCTTTAGCTAGAGCTCACTTGCTACAGGACACATACCTATAAATAACAATCACGGGTGACTTGGTGGTTTTATCCCGTATATTTTGGTGGCCTGGGCCAAAATTAAGAAGTCTGGGATCAAGGCAACTTGGGTTGAGATACAAAGTACATAAGCCCAACCAGAAAAGCCTCTCCCCTCTCTCTACAAGTCTGTGCAAGCCTACCCACACGTACACACATATACACAGAAGGGGAACTGAAGTTCTCCGGTCCCCAAAGGCAATCCTTTCTAATGGCGTGTAGTTTAATGATTTTTAAGCTCTATGACTTTCCCAGAAATGCGGCTTCTTTGTTTCATTGTTCACTGAAGAAGAAAAAGGTGTGGAGTCCTTTTTGGGGGGGTGGTGGTAATTAAATCCAGAACGAAGCGGTCAGTCTGGTGATTTATATCAATTCATTTTAGGGACAGTGACACACAGATCAAGTTATTCAAAATGGTCAGGAGAGAGAGATTGAGATTGAAATGCTGCTAGGCAATGAGCTTATACCCAAGTGTCTGATGCATAAGCCACAAGCCCCCTTCTTGGTGATATCTTCCCTCGTAAAAGTTGCATTCATCATGTTTAAAGCAAGGTTATCTCTGGCTGAAGAGAACATGCATTAGGACGTTTTACTCATTCAACACTGAGCACTCCCTATCAACAACCGTCTGCCTAAAGGGGACCAGGAGAACCAAAATTAATCACAGGAAGACAATTTAAGGGAGTTAGGCTATAAAACGGAATTCATTAGTAACCATAAAGTATCACTGCTTTAACCTGCCTTTCCTTTAGAGTCTGCTTCCTCTGCCATGGGACTGCACCAGCTTGCTCACCTGACAGCCTAAAGCCATCCCCATCCCCTCAACCTCTGTTCCTCTTCCTGCTGGGGACAGAAAGAACAGAGAACTTGCCAGCGCCAGGCAGGAGCACAGTGTCTCTGGCCACAGAAACGCCTGGAAAAATATCGAGCCAGAGCCTAGACGAACCCAACTGGGACAGAAATCCTGACATCCAAGGTCCTCTGCTCACCCGATCTGCTGACTTGGAACTGCATAAGCTCTTTTTATAGGGGACTGTCACATATGAGGCAGAAAAACGTTCTGGTCATAAACACAGGTTCTGGACTTTGTAGACCAGAAGAAAGCAGGATCTCAAAGAGATATTTGCACACCTGAGCTCATAGCATCATTGTGAATACAAAGGCAAAGATGTGAAAGGCACCCAAGTGCCAATCAGTGGATAGATGGACACCAAAATGTGGCATATACATGCAATGCAATATTGATCAGCCTTTAAAGAGAAGGAAATCATGTCACCTGCTACATTACAGCTGAAGTTGGAGGACGTTATACTAAGCCAAATAAGCCAGTGACAAAAGAACATATACTGTATGATTCCACCTATATGAAGACCCAAAGCAAACAAATTTATAGAGACAGAAAGTAGCATGGTGGTTGCCAGAGGCTGTAGGCAGGGGGAACATGGGGCAATTGTTATTTAATGGGTACAGTTTTATAAGATGAAAGTGTTCTGGAGATTAGTTGCCTGACAATGTGAATATACTTAACGCTACGGAGCTGTACACTTAGAAATAGTGAAGATGGTAAATGTTATGTTATGTGTTTTTTAAACAAAAAGAAACAGAGCATCCATAATTCATCATACATGTATAAATCATGTTCATATTTTGATGTTGCAATTAAATTAATGTGTTTTTTTTACTTCACCGCATATTGTTAACACTTTCCCATGACATTACATATTCTTCTGCATCCATATTTCAGTGGTGCATAGGATTCCATTGTTTAAGTGATCCCTTATTATTGGACATTTAGGTTAACTTCCAGTTTGTTGCTATTACAAGTAAATCATGATTAACTCCGTTTTTACATAATTTCTAAATTTCATATTGTATTCCTTATAGTAGGTCTTTATTTTCTTTAGCAGGTGAGACAATATTGGTGTGGGATTTAAGATATTTTTCCCTCAAAACCTGATTCTGAGAGTATATGTGCTGGAACTACAGGGGAAGGGGTAAAACTGAGGGAGGTGAAATCAATCTTTTAAGGCAGTAAAAACTCCCCGTTTGGACAACAGTGATGATTTCAGGATGAGGACCATCAGAACTGGGCTCTCACAAATTGTCCCTTTCCCAGAGAACATGTGTGAGGAGAACATAAGCCAGCAGATGCAACCGGAGCTAGTCAGCAGAATACTCAGGGTCCTTCACGATCAAACTTCAGACCATCTGTAGCCAGAGCACATCCTCCAGGCCTTTCCTATAGAACAGAATTACTGACTATGACCTTGCTCCCCTTGTAAAGTAACTGACACCTTTGCTCTAGGGTCAGTGTCATCACTCCCAAGTGATCCATGAGACAACTGAGCCCAGAAAGGCTAACTTGTCCGGAGTCACAGCGAACAGTGGCAGAGTGAAGGTTCAAACCCAACCTTCCTGTGCTTCCGCCCACCCCAACCCCGACATGACACCGCCATGTTGAATATCACGGTTGATCACGGAGCTCTAGGCACAAAGGAACATTTGATTTGTAGGGTAGCTCTGGCTCCCAATTTTCTTTATCTCTAAAGAGGCCAATACTACTTACCTGGGAAGGACTAAGGGACCAGTTTCAGAGAAGGCTTCCTGCTGCCTGTTCCACTTGTGTCTCTTCCGGACGAACCCAAGTCATTAAGAAGAGTATTTCTGAAGGAAGTTAAATAACTGCAATTAGGAATGCTCTATTTTAGGAGGAAGTGGGGCTGTGGATCATATTTCCATATGGCAGTGGCATGTGTTTATTAATGGAAAAGACTATTGAAAAGCCGCTGTTACCACAGGACAGTTATCTTGCACTAAGTTCCTGGGATCCAGACACAGGCTTTTCTAGCAGGCTGGTTCTCTGCAATCGTTTGTGGCCACTCTCAAAGACTTTGTCCTTAGAATTCTCCTCCCAGAATGGCTGTTTCTGTAATGTGAGTCCTGACAAGATGACTCACTGGGGCCATGTTAACTTTTATCTTCATCTGTTTTTAACAGTAATCAGGCCAGAGCGATTTTGGGGGCAGCACATGAGTCAAATTTCCAATCACTCCCTGTGCTGGAAATCCTGGTGGTTATTATTGGCATTTTGCGACCATATTATTCACATGAGCTTGGAATGGTGCTGTGTAAGGTATCTGGTCAGGCGATTAGGGATGCATTGGTTTCTTTTATTTCAGTCTGCTCAGATCAAAGGCCTGCCAAAATCCATCCCCAAACTCCTTGCTCTAACCCAACTGTGGCTGCTGCCATGTAGATAAATCCTTAAAGACAGAAAAACCAGCCATTTGCAATCATCTTTCTTACTACTGCTAAATTCCACACGGTTTCCAATATTCATCTGGAGAGTGTGCAAGGCTTGAAGGGGTTTTAATCTTTTGAAAGCATGGAGGATGTGCAAACTATTAATTTGTTAATTATTATAACCGTGTAGGACAACCCCAGATTCCAAGTCCCCACTCTAAAGACCACACCCTCATTTTTTGGCAAAATATTCACCACATTTCCTGCCACCTTAATCCCCGCACAGAGCTGCACGGCTGAGCATGACTTTTTCTCCCCTCACAGTCCCACTTTATAATTCTCAAATGTGGGCTTGGCTAAATATTCATCTCTGAGTCCAATTCTCTCTAGTTCATATATATATATGGAATCCTATATATATATATATATATATATATATATATATATATATATATATAT